>NC_039359.1:27511057-27825206 GCF_003573695.1 Papaver somniferum | reverse complement strand
GCTTAAAAAAAAAAAAAAAAAAAAGTCCAAACCGAAACCATTAGTAATTTATTAATCTCATGTCTAGTAATTCCTGCACCAAAGGTAATATTATTTCCTGCAGAAAACCAAGAGATAATCCATCTCCTAAATGAACAATGTTGTACCATAATATTACTAACATTGATATTTAAAACCACACAAATAGATCTAGCATAACCACATTCAAGGAATAAGTGATTACTGGATTCCACAAGATGATTACACAAACTGCAATGCAATTCAATATCATTTCCATATCTAGCTAGTTTATCTCTTGTTGGGACTATATCTTTTAATCACTTCCAAACAAATAATTTAACTTCCACAAAGCTTTCCATACCTGTGGAGAAACAGAATTAGTACCTGCAAAAGTATTAGATGCACTAGACAACACATTATAGACACTCTTAACAGAGAATTGACCTTTGCTATCTGGAAGCCAAATAAGAGTATGGAGTCCAATTCACCCACCATTTAGTTATGGTGGTACTCCGTAGATGGCGACACTCCGAAAATATGAATACTATGAAGTAAACGATTTCATCAAATGTGAATGATTCCCCCTTTTCCTCTAAGTAGCGCGCTTTAACGGCTTCGTGCTACAAAAACAACACACAAACTTATTTGGTTACATATTGAAAAAAGTATTGTTCCGAATAAACCATAAAAATACGTACAAGTTGTAGAGGGGTCAAGCTCATGTGACTTGCGTGCCAGACCCGGTGTTTGATTTTAAAAAACCCAGCTACCGCATCTAGGATGATGTTGTGCCTATCCTTGATTTGTTGAACACTTCTTCTTTTCGGGTTCCCATAATCTTGGCTAAATTTGTTATGTATCTTCTCCCAAAGGGTCTCGGTCGCGGAGCGATCTAGAACTCGACTTTCAGAAGCCCATGCTTTGGTGATTGTCAAATATTCCGCGGAGTCAAACGATGCCATTTGTTGTATGTGGAGGTAGGGAATGAGTAGGTTCTCTAATAGGCTACAAGTGGAGTGCACGTGCGTTTCTTGTCGAACGCCGAGTTTCAAATACGTCTTCTTCCTTATTAAACCAATTGCTTAGCATGATAGAACACCGTTGTGAAGTGAAGAAAAACAAAATCGATAGAATACAGTAACAAATTCTCCTTTCCAGCTATATAACAACGCCGGCCTAATCTACAATGTAACTTTTACTCCTTACAGCAACAAAAGCTAATTCCTAAATCCATTAACATCCACTAGTAACAAAAAATAACTCAACCTAAACCAAATTCACAAAAATCACACAAAACATCAGTTGTTTCAACCAATTAATACTAAGATATGAAAGACCTAAATTGGTTTATGATCATAAAAATATGAAAGACCTGAACAAAAAAAAAGAAACCCTGACAATAAAAAACTCATAAAATTGTTACTAAGATATAAAATCACAGCCAAGATCATAAAAAACTCTTAAAATTGACAGAACCCTAGGTTTACATAATACAGTAGAAAACGATTTCAGTTTTGGGAAAGGTATATACATGAAACCCTAGCAATAGAAATTTCAAATTAATAAAATAAAAACATCCCCCATTCATGAAATTAAACAAGTAAGTTTGAATTTAATCTGATAAGAGAAGGAAAGAATCCCTTACCTAGGGTTTATCTATTTTTCCTCTTCCAGTCTTTCTCCCGCGCAAGTAAGAGAAGGAAATATTTTTTTTTCTTTTTTGTTAAACACTTTAATTAACCAAAATGCCATTTTACCTAGGTTTATCACGTCATTATGACATTGTGGGTTAGAATAGGTGCCAATTAGACTAGGGTACATGTTCGACTAAAGCTTTCTCTTGGGAATAGTCGTGACCCTACAAGAATATAGTTTATTCCTGAGAGAGAATAAACAGGGAAACCAAAGGGATTAACATGGAAACCAAAGGGTCAGAGAGCAAAAAAATTAAGAGAGAGAATTTATAGAGGGAGATTATTGTTTTCTGAATTTTTCTCAATCAAATCAATCAACATAGCTGGTGATGATGATCAACACAGACCAAAGGGTAAATCCCCCATGACTGAAGAGCAACTATTAAAAGAGTTAGAAGAGAAAGAAAGACGTGAAAGGCTATCAGCCACTATGCAGATGATTGGGCCGATGACCAAGGATGATCTGGAGAAGATACACAAGAGAGTAAATGACTTACTATATGATGTTGAAGTCCCGCCACTCTGGGAAGAGATGGATGTAATCAAAGCATAAGAGAAACCAGTTGAAAAACCGGTACAGATTTTGCAAAACAAGCGTCGTTTTGATCTTTTCAAAGATGAAGAAGAGGAGGAGAAGTTCTGGGAAGTGCATGCTAAAAATATGAGGTTGGCTGAAAGGGCAGTAATGAAGAAAGAAAATGGCAGTGATGCTTCCGAAGATGAAGATCCTGCTGCTTTTTTTGGGTATCGAAGTGATACAGAATCTTCTCTAAGAGTGAAGATTGAGGATTTTCGCGAAGATGAGAGATTTGGGATTAATGATGCAGTGTTGGCCCAAAAGACTGATTCCAAAGCGTACGATGCAGATGAAGACGAGGAGGAAGAGTGGTTTGATGAGGAGCAAGAGGGGTCTGGTGAGGAAGAAGAGGGGTCTGATGATGAGGAAGAGGGGTCTGATGAGGAGGATGATGAATCTGATGATTCTGATTCCGAGTGATGGGTATGAAAATGAGTAATCCTTATCGACATTTGAATTATTTTGTAGAGAGATGGTGGATTTTTGGGTAAGTGCTCTAATGGAAATGATGACATAATGTTAAGAAATAACTATTATCAAAGTACAGAGAAGAATTCGAATGGAGAGGGGTCTAATGCAAATGGTAAGTCACTGAATCATGTTTTATTTTTTGGTTCTGGCAATGGAGACTGAAAATGCAGGGGAATGTTATGTTTATTTTGCTTTTTTCTTTTTCTTTTTGATATTTAGATTTTTTGTGGGTAAGATGGTGAAATACTTGAAAATGGGTATGTTTAAGTTTATGAACATGTAAATGTTGCTCAACACTGAATGAACAGAACAATTGTAACTTTTTTAAGTCCAATATGATGAAGTCAGCTTATTTATATTGTCCAATGATTGTGTGTCGATAATGTTGGAGATGCAGGGTGTATTCTAGAAACTAAAACTACAATCTAAGAAATGGATCATGTACAAGACTAAGATGTATTGAAAACAAATGCATACTGACAAAAAGTCACTTTTAGTGTTTTTCTATCCAGTCTAATTCACTTTATAGAGAGGCATATACAAACCTAGTCTTAATCTACAATCTGGAAAAGGGACAAATTACGAACATCCATATATGTTTGATCTTTATATCTTCTGTCAAATACATGACTAAGAATAATTGGCTTGCGTTGGTTGCGTCGTATTCAACTTGCACATAATTGACATGAACACTACTTGGTGGAGCCTTATGCACACCTAATTTAATTCTACAATCTGACAGTGAATACAAATCAGAATGACTCCTGAGATGCTGATTCTCAAAACAGAATAAAAGCTTTATTCACCAATGCTGACATCATACAACCAAATACTATGTCTGAGTTTAAGATCATCTGTCAACTGACATAAAAAACTACTTGGTGGAGTATTAAATCATGCAATTGAGATGTTCATAATCACCAATACATTCTCAAAACATGATACAATTCACATCAACATAATAAACATAAAATCTGAAAGATAGAGATGTTCATATTCACCATCAGAAATTGTACCATTCAAAATCAGTAGTGTGTAACCTCCAATTTGTAAAATCATTAAACCCCCAAATGAATGACTGAGAAATACCTTAGATAAAGATGACCAAGATTTTCATTTCCAAAATTATGAATCACTATCAATACTTCTATGAGAGATCGATTAAACTTAAATCTAGGCCTGAATCGGTCTTTCACAGAAGAATCAATTGATTCATTGTTGTTGATGAAGTTTTCTGCAGATGAATCTCCAAGAAACCCCCAAATGAATCTTACATGAAGATAACCCATATTTGCATTTCCAAGATTATGAATCAGTGTCGATACTTCTATGAGAGATCGATTGAACTTAAATCTATCCTTAAATCGATGTTTCACAGAAGAGTTGATCAATTCTTTCCTGTGTATAATCTAACTGCCTTATACAAAGCTACCCTACAACAGCAGGTATCTGAAAATCACTGAGAAAAAATAATAATAAAATAACTAGGACTACAGGAGAATTATAGCAATGTAATCATGGGCCACCAAAAAAGCATTAGAAATCATCTAGTGTATTAATTGAAGTAATATCATGGCGGTTTGTTTCCTCCTTGTATTCCCATCATACTAAGCCTCATACTCTCGCACCCAATATCCAAATTTATGGAAGCCTTGGTTAATACTTTCACCAGCAAGGAATTCAGAACATGAAATAGATATAATGAAGACACTTCCATATTTGAATGTTATTCCAATTTCATAAGATAAACAAAGGGTGATTCCAATTTCTGTTGAAGCATATTGTAACGAAGCAAAAATAAATAATGTGCAGGGTAACTAAGGCAGACAATTATAACTAGGAAGATTGGTCCATTAAATATGATGATGCCAAGTTTGATATAACTAAGAAGATTGGTACATTGAAACGAACAAGTGACTCTAATATACATAGGACTACCTTTATTTAGTTCTCATAAAGTGCTTCTATCCTAGAGAAAGGTTGTCACTGAAGTGCATGATCCTGATACATTAACCTATATTTCTCAATCCATCTCATTCATGTACCTTGCTAAGAGTTCAGATCACCTTTCGGAGTTCTCTGTTTGAAAATGATTTTAAGAGAAAAACAAATGCACTAAGTAACAAATCGAAACCCGCCTTAATTTATAATCCTAATCAAATACCATCAATTCAACATGTTTAGACTAAACAATTGCAGCCATTTGTCTAAACCATCAACTTTCTTTGATGAAAAGGGGGAAAAAATAATGAGAAATCAACAATAATGGACCACAGTTCATATCAGTATAGCAAAGAAGGTTTACCAGAATGGTGATCACTATCTGTTGGTATTAACTCATGAATCAGCACCAGCAGAACACGTGAAGTGCCTTTGTAGAGGAAGTGAACCTGCACATGTAAAAAGAGTTCACCAAACAATTACTTATCGTTTTTAAAGGAAACCAATACAATCAAAATTTTCAATAATAATCACTCAGTGAGAAATGAGAGCCTAATAACTATGCAGGAAATTAGTTGATGCCCCAGTTTTGGGTCATCCTTCCACAAAAACCTGAACAACTTTGGGTTTACACATGAAAGTAGAAACCTGCAAAATTAAAATACAACCCCCGGAAAATGTAAAAGTTATACCAAATTATCATATGCGACCCATTAATCTTACCTCAAATTGTTCTTCAATCAGAATTTTTTTACCCAAATTTGAAGTTTGCAATCTTCGATTAGAAAAAAAATTAATTGGGATCTCCTGAAAAAATGGTTGATGATTCTATGCAGAGTAATCATCGTGGAATTAATTCAATGAATTCACCCAGTCTTCGATTAGAAAGCAGAGGACGAACTTGGTGATGGTGGTGGTGGTTCGTTCAATTCACCCAACTCTGAATTTAGGGTTACAGGTTGGAGAAGATTGAATATTCAATCAACCAAATACAAACTCTATACTCTAAGTCTAAATTGAGTGATGGAGATTTTAGGGTGTGAAATTGATGAAGATGAAACTGGATTTTGACGAAAAAGAAAGGATTCGAGAGAGATTTCTGCTGCTATTCGTTTGGGAGAAAGAATAGATTATGTCTCAGGCGTTGTTGACATAGTGTTGGTAGTTTCCCATGCTAGCAGTTCAAGATATGGCCCATCTGTTAACTAATTAAAATTAAATAAATATACACAATTGTACAGGGACCTATTATGTTTGACCATTTTTTGATTTTAATTGTTGGTCAGGGACTTGAGATATGGCATGATACATGAGCCAAACCATGCTGCAGTTCAAGATATGGCCCATCTGTTCTGATTAATAAAATCAACATATTGCAGTACACCAGCACCACATAATGCCTGTCAACATGTGCTTGCTCTTCCGGATCTGCAAACGCGTAAACCCTGGTAAACCGTGCATGATCAACAAGTGCTGGTGTCTATGAATTTTACAAAGAATCAATTATGATTGTAGTAATAATGTAGTAGGAAAAATTGCGTCTGAAATCAATAAGGAAGGACTATTTTGTTAAATAAGGAAGGAAAACTTTTAATTTTAACAAGTGTATTATCTCATTGACTTGAATGCTTAACGTGTCAGTATATTTAGACATTTATTTCGGGTTTCAGGAAGATTATAGGTGTCTAATTAGAACTGACAATCAATAGTCTAATCCTAGAATCCTAATGCAATATTTTTCTGCTGGGTCTGGAAAAATACGAAAATCGCACTTTCCATATATCACCTTGATTTTCGTTTGTTATATTCATGGTAAACATAACCCACCCACTATATTTAGATTTTCATACTAGATATTTATAGAAAAAAAATATATTTAGCTAGATTTGGATCCTAGAAATAAGAAATTAGATACCTCGTTCATAAGTAAAAGAACGAAGGAATTGAGAGGATGAGTTCTAATGAGAAATGTGTTGTTCCTTCCAATGGTCTTGTTAATAATGATCCTCCTCCTCCGAAGGGCTTTGCTCCAAGGGATGACTTCGTGGAAAACATTGGTGATATACTAGAAGAGTATGTCGATGAAGAATGGGAATTAGTTCATATTAAGAAAATGATCCATGTTGAAGATGATCCTCCTCCTAAGGGTTTTGCTTCTTGGGATGCATTTGAGAAAAGCTATGGTGAACATTTGGATAATGATTATAATGAATAAGAACATGGGAAGCAACCAAGACGAGCAAATTTATGGCTTAGCACTCGGCATAGACTAAATTCAAGTTTTTTACCTCTCCTAGTCTCCCTTGCTCATGTTTTATACCGTGATACACGTTTTCACTTTACGATTCAACCCCTAGCTTAGCCACGTACAAGCATGATAACTTGTCTAGTGAACAAGTATAACTTTGGAAAATAAATAAATACAGTATAATATAAAATGAAAAAATTGGGTGGAACATTAACATCAAGGAATTTAACTTGGAAAAAATATAAATTTGTTTACAAGCTCGTCCAAGAGTGACATCGGTAAAAATGGAAAATTAACATTAAGCAATTTGTCTCGGTGGAAATACTCCCCAGAAACTTAGATTTGGACGAAAAATTCTTGCAAAGATCGTGACATCGAAATAAATAAAAATTGGTTTAGAATCTCGTCCAAGAGTGACACCGGTAAAAATTGAAAATTACCATATATCGTGACATCGAAATATAAATTGGTTTACAAGCTCGTCCATGAGTGACATCGGTAAAAATAGAAAATTAAATCAATTTATCTCGGTGATCTCCGTAAACTTAGATTTGGATGAAATATACTTGCTAAGATATCTTGACATCGAAATAAAAATCTGGGGTTTAGAATCTTGTCCAAGAGTGACATCGGTAAAAATTGAAAATTACCATCAATCAATTTAACTTGGTGGAGATATTCCCCGTAAACTTAGATTTGGACGATAAATTATACTTGCTAAGATTGTGACATCGAAATATAAATTGGTTTATAAGCTCGTCCATGAGTGACCTCGGTAAAAATAGAAAATTAAATCAATTTATCTCGGTGATCTCCGGAAACTTAGATTTGGATGAAATGTACTTGCTAAGATATGTTGACATCGAAATTAAAATCAGGGGTTTAGAAGCTCATCCAAGATTGATGTCGATAAAAATGGAAAACTACCATCAATCAATTTATCTTGGTGGAGATATGCTAGAAACTTAGATTTGGACGATAATCACTTGCTAAGATCGTGACATCGAAATAAAAAATGGTTTACAAGCTCGTTCAAGAGTGACATCGGAAAAAAATGGAAAATTACCATCAATCAATTTATCTTGGTGAAAATACTCTCGGAAACTTAGATTTGGATGAAATATACTCTCGATGATCGTGACATCGAAATAAAAATTGGTTTAGCTGAATAAGCCATGTCCAAGAGTGACATTGGTAAAAAACTTGGATATCGAGTCTTGTTGACGAAGCCAATCATAGTCGTTCGTGAATTCATAATGCCGACCAATCAAATAAACTAGTTACACCTGATAACCTAAGATCCCCAAACATCCTTGCCAATATTATCGGTTGATCGGTCCGACACGGCCAATAATGCGATATTATCGGATATTCGTATGTATGTGTCACTGATATTTCATGTTTCGTCCAGATTAAAGGCACAAACATGATAAAATCCTATATTTCCAGTATTTTAAAAAATAAATACTGATCAATTCCTTTAATACAAATTTAATTGTAAGAGCTAGCTAGAATTGCTTCTAAGAATATGAATTGGGATTTTAATCAAAAAAAAATTGCACCAAAAAGCATTTATGATCTTCCAAGGCACTAGCTAGTACTATATTATTTATTTATTAGTTTGCTTTTAAGAATATGTGAATTGGGAGTAAAATAGTGCAATGTAGTTGACTAAGTAGTAAAGAAAAGATACTACTATATATTCAAGGCACTAGTAACAAAGGAATTAGCTAGTACAATAATAAGTACTCCGGTTTAGATGTTAAGCAGTAAACAACAACAACAAGAAAAAAGATCGAAAATATCTTGAAGGGAAATCAAATTTAAAAACGGTAGTGAGGCACAGTGGTTCACTTTAGTTATAGTAAGTTTGAGGTCGGAGGTTCAAAACTCTCTAGACCTTTTTATTTTTCTTTAAAATTTAGGCATTATGTGGCACAATGCTGATTTTATTTTGCTTGACCTATTTTGTTTTTGGTCAGGACTTAGGGACCAGGGTATTGAGATATGGCATGATGCCTGAACCAAACCATGCTACAGTTCAAGATATGGCCCATCTGTTAACTAATTAACAAATCAAATAATTATGCCAAATATACACAAGTGTGCTGATTTTATTTGGATTATTGACCTTATGTTTGACCATTTTTTGTACACCTAACAAATCTCATCAATGTTAATCCATTTCAGGTGTGAACACTGCCATTATAGATGCAGTACACCAGCGCCACATCATGTCTCTCAACAGGTGTTGGCGCTGCAGTATCTACCAAAAAATCAAATATGATAATTAGTGTTTGGTTGAACTGTCTATCAACCCCTTAATGGCATATTTATTAGATATTGACAATCGGAAGAGTCTGCAATTAGGCTAATGGGGGTGTACCAAATTAGTGGGGGGCGTACCAGCCCCAAGGCAAAACCAGTTTTCTCTTATGATTTTGGAACCCACCACCCACTAATTTGGTACACTCCCATTAGTAATGTTGGTGTGCAGGAGTTATTATGATGGGTTTAGGACTTATTTCCCATGCCTTTGAATAGGCGTGAATTGCTAAGGGACTAGACGGTCCATCGAATGCCTTAAATGACTATTAATGTCATCTTCTCTACAAAAGGAAATTAAACAGAGAATTCTCAAAACTTAAAAAATCACCCTAAATTAGGCAAGGAAATTAAGAAAAGAAAACATAAATTAGAGATAATGGATGATCTAGGAGGAAACAATGCTAACGGATATAATCAGCCTTCTGAACCTTTTAAGTTCGCCAAGAAAGTTGCCAAGACTCTGTCTACTAGAGAGTTGGAGAATTTGAGGGATCTTCTGCAGCAAGAGATTGACAAGAGAAATCGTCTGATTGAGTTCAAAAGAGTTCGTCAGGAAAATGCTCCACTGTATGAACAATGGAAGAGGAAGAGAATTGCAATAGATGTGAGGAAAGATAGAGAAATATAGGAGAGAGATGGGGGGAGAAGAAGCAAATTTTTTTGGAGAAAGACCCGTAATGCAAACCTCAAGTGATTCTGAAGAGAAAGATAATGATTTTGAGAGAAGTGATGATCATGAGAGAAATTCTGAGACAGAGAAACAAAGGAGGAAGAGAGAAAATAAGATTGAGGATGCATGGTATGAAAGGTTCTTAGCAGAAAAAGAAATCCCTAGGCTTTTTGCAAGAACCATGAATGAGAGATTGAATGTTGATTCTGATGGAGAAACAATTGATGGTGTTGATGGGAATGGTGAACCAGTTGAGGTTGGAGATTTGGAGGAAGAGAATGAAAACGATGAAGGAAGTGAAGATGCAGGTGATGGAGGTTATGGAAGTGCAACTAAAAAATGCAGTCAGCAGAGCAATGAGAACAACGGTGATGATTCTGAATAATCATCCCTGGAACATCAACAAGATTTCGATAGAAAAGCTTCGATTTTGTGAAATCGGACTAAGAGCTTCTTCTTGAAAATTCAAAGAAATCTTGTAGGTGTTTGCTGATCATTTTGCTCATTGATGATTTTCCTCATATTGTTGAATCTGCTGACAGATGTTTTCGTGTGGTTATGTTGCTATTCAGATGTTTTTCTTTTTTTGGAACATATGGGCTTTTTTTTATACTGTTATGCATATGGTAACTGCTAACAGTTTTAAGGTGTTAAGGTGTTAAAAGTTTTAAGGTTTAATGGTTTTAAGGTGTTTGCAGGGGGTAACAGTTTTAGTTTGTTTGTAATTAAGGTGTGTGTATGCAGGGGGGTAACAGTCTAGTTTTTCCTGGTATGAATAGTTAATCTATCAGATGTTTGAGGGAATTACAGACTAGGTTTTTGGGTCATGTTTTGATGTGGATCTTGTGAATGGGTTCGATTGTAATGGAACTACTTAGGAATTAGGGTCTTTTTGTAAATCTGGTGGGTTTGACTAGGTATTTGTAAATCTGGTTAATGAAATTGCAATTTCGGTTTCTTTTCGTGCTGATTTGAATATAGTGGGTTACATTTGGTATGTTGGAGATGTCTTTGTGATTTCTAATAAAAGGAACAATGGTATGTTAAACTATGGTATGTTGAAATGTATTATATGATCTATGAATTTACTAAAGCATTATCTTAAACCTATCCAGAACTAGAATCCTTGTACAAGGTAAGGGGACATATTACGAATCCTAATTTTATCCGCTTTTCATCTAAAGGGAAGAAACTGTTTCTCAAAACATACTACAATCTTGATTCACTAATGGTAACAATATCCTACACCCAAACACTATAACTGAGTCTAAGTTTATCAACAAAAGGTTTAACAAGTTGTAGATCATTTGTCAAAGCCGTAATAGCTTGACTCAAGATTGATTCCTGTGAAACCTACATGATTCCACTGACCCACAAAACTACTTGGTGATGGTGGAGGCATATACACATCTAATTCTAATCTACAATATATTCTGACCACTGAATTGTGTTGACTCAACGAGTTAATTAAAAATGATTGATTAACATATAAATATCAAGCAAAAAATTTAAAGAACCAACATTTTTATAAAACTAAATGAAGCAAAATAATACCAACATCCTCAATATTTAAAAAAAAAATTAATCAAAATAAACAATTTCTAAAAACAAAAACCACATTATTCGAAAGTTTCTTTGATAATCTGATCAACTAAAACCATCGCATCTGGATCTGGTACTCGTGTTGCGGCGTTAGCAGGCTGTGCTGGAACTTCAAGTACCTTTTGCTCTAGAGGTGTCTCCCTGGGTATTTCTGGTGTGCCAGACACAGTTTCACCAACAGGCTCATTCGAAGGAATGGGAGCATGGACACAATCCATTTCAACAGAAGCAGAAGTATGGACACCATCAATTTCAACAGAAGCAGAAGCAGGAAGAGTAAGATTGTCAACATGAGCTTGAAGTTTAGCTAACAGGGGCATGCCAGGAACCTTACACACACCATCAATAGTTATGGTGATCCTTAGCTTTCTAGGTACATCCATTACTATCCTTGGAGTTGTTTTAATCCTCTTATTGGAACTCATTTTCTTCCTCTAATATATCAATCTATCTTTTATGCTAGTGTGGTATATATATATATATATATGTATTAAAAAACCCTAATTTTTTCTAGGTTAGGAGCATTATCTCCAATTACCTAATTTAGTTGTATTCCGCATATCACTCAAATAAAAAAAATATAATAGTTTCCATATCAATAAATATATGCTCATATACGCGTACAACACCACATTGATTTTAGTATATATATGATTTATCTAAATACGGAAAAATAGCACGAAAAAATTGCGTAAACACAACCATGTTGATTGAGTATATGGGGTATATGATTTATCTTACAGTAGATCATAATCATGTACTCTTCGCTAATGTGCATGCCTTGGCTACACTCTTACCAAATCTGTAGGTATCTGAAGTATCTCCCTCCACAATTCTCCATGCCTAATCTTCTCTAAACAAATTTCTATTTTTGGTGTAATTCCCTCGGTAATTCACACCTACTCAACCCATGCGCAACAATTCCGTCCATCCAAGCGCTATAACCATGCCCAAATTCTATTTTGGCTTTCGTATATTGGTCAACACCGTAAATTACAGCTATGATTGGCAATAACAATATATATCGGGATCATTTTTTTTCTTCAAAAGATTATTTTTTTTCTTTTGAAGGAATTTTAAAAAGTCAAAAGATTAATATACTATGGTCATAACCCTAATTTTTAAATTTGCAATGGACACATAAATAGAATGTTGATAAACTGGAATAAATCTCACACAAACCCGTGAAAATATCCGTTTCTTGTTTGGATCATGAATTTTTAAAGAAAGCATGTTGATTACGGATACGACCATTGACCAAACTGTGTAATGGTTCGCACCCCTTTAACCGAATAGATTTTGAAACCCCAAAAGACGTGATACATTTTTAAACCCCAAAAGATGTGACAATTCCAACAGGTGTGTTGTGTGGGGACACATATTGCGTCCATTGGATGTGTATATAAGCTTTACTCCTATCTGCTAATAGCATTCAACAAAAACAAAATCCTAAATATTTCTACATATAAAAAAAGTATATCACCAGTAATAGTAATGGAAGTATTACCGGATTTAACTCCCGAGATACTACACCTCCTCCCAAGTACAGAAAGTATTTTGGCAGGCAAATGTGTATGCAAAGAGTGGAATTCTGTCCTTGCAGACAAAAGAATTGGACTCCTTTTCATTTTCACTATAAAAGTGAGAGAAGAAAATGTTACGCAACTCTTCTACAGAGAACATTTTGAGGAGGAAGATTACTACACGATGTTGGGATATCTCAATCAGATGTTATTTGGAAACAATGGTACCTGGAATATTATCCAATCCTATGATGAAAACATGTCACACCAATCGTTGGATCTTGTAATGGTCTGGTATGCTTTTATGTTTCACACCACGACATACAAGATCCTATTTATATTATGAATCCATCAACGGGTGAGCACCTCCATCTGCCACAAATATGCGATCCAACGCCGCAAATTAGTTGGGATCCACAATACGTCATTGGGGGTTTCGACTACTGTGAACATACCAGTGAATACAAAGTAGTTCGAATTCAAGTGGACGGTAAAGTGGATGTAAACACACTAGGAGACAACAAGGGATGGAGGAACATCGGGGAATTTCCTTTTACTTTTCTGGATTCAGGTGTGTATGCACATGTTGTATTTTTTGGATAAATCATTATATTTATAATAATGATCAGATAGTATCTTTCAATTTGGACAATGAGACATTCCAGTCACATTCGCCACCCCCGCATCATATTTATGAGAATGGTGGTTTCAGTATTCCAAGACTTGGAATGGTCTTGTCTGGAGTTCGCCTTTTATTTTACAGCATTCACGATATTTATGATATTCAGATTGATTTTTGGGCACCCATTTTCGATAATTATATTCATGCACGGGCACCCGGTGTAGAATGGAATTGGGTACTTAAGAGGAGAATTGTCTTGGAAGAGCCTTTTAATCCATGGTGGTCGTATTATATGTTGATAGCCTTGGGAAATAACAACGACATCCTATTCCAAAACAACTGTTGTTTAGCGCATTATAATGAACTCACCAGAACTTTGACAGAAATTGGGGAGACAAGGTGGCCGGTAAAGGTTAGAGTTATTCCTCACATGAGGAGCGCCGTCTCGTTGAGAAATTTTGGAGGACAATCGGAAACATGTACTGACGAAGTCCATGCCACTAACATATTCCGCTTGTAGTGTTTTTGTTTTGATCGGAGTAATGTAGTTTGGTGTTTCATATATATATATATATATATATATATATATATATATATATATATATATATATTTAATAGTACTATTTCTCATATTTGATTTTTTTTTCTTATCTTGTCTGGACTAAAAGTTATTTTTGAAATTTGAAGAATCAAACTTGGTCTTATTTTGGGTAATAATAGTTGGTGTTTTTATTTAATGGAGTTGATGCTTTTAAACATGTTCCCGACGAGTTTAGAGGGGGACTTTATTTTTATGGTGGTCAATTTGGTATAGAGGGAGGCATTTCTCTATTTTAGTTGTATTTGCGAATCTATAGGGAGACATAAAAGTAAATCCGAGAGAAGAAAAATGTAAAAAGAAGTGAGAATTTGAGATGCAAAAGGTATAACTGATTGATAGATAAATCAATGATGATATTCTTGAAAATGCAAACGAATGAAAAAGATTTTGTAACTGATGGGGATTTGATAAATGGAAAAAAAATGTTGATTACGTGACGGGATTCTTTTGACAGACGAATTATAGATTTTAAACTGGTGTTTGACACCAAAACACAAAACCAGAACATAAATGGGAAAACAAATTAGAGACATGTAACACATCATTTTAATTTCCAGAATTGTGTTACTACGTATTTTTTATTAATAAATAACTAAGAAATACAAGAAATACTGGTCAATAATAAACCTATTTTGGTAATGTAGTCTCTTTTTCAATCATGAACTTCAAAATGCCATGTTCTAGTAGTCGTTAATATCACGAAAAAATTGATCTTGAAGCCGATGAACTCGCTCTTGAAGTATATTCACCTGTTGTTGCAGACCAAAAATATCACGATCAAAGGGACAATAATGTCTACTCTCCCCATGCACCAATTCCACACAATGCTCATCGACAACAAATGCATTAATCTCACGCAAACACCAATAATCTGCATGCTTTCTCATGCAGATTATGAACACGCCGAGTCTATGCTGAAGAACTCATACATCGTAGTCTGAGATCTTAAAATCGTCTTCTAGGGTTCTTCTTAATGAATTGTACTCAACAGTTTTAGGACCCATAGCAATAAATTGGTAGAAATATTTTGTGCAGTTCATTCTGATCGAAAAGGAAGAGCGATTCGCAGGAGAAGAAAAATTTCTTGTGTTGACAATTAGATATGGTGCCGAATTTTTATTTATTTATTAAGTTATGTATGTTCAGAAAATACATCCTATTAAAAAGGAAATTAGATAAAGATCAAATATTCATTCCATATACGTATCTCATTATCTATTTTCTGCCATATTTATAGTGATATGGAAAATGAAATATTTGATGTACTTGTAAGGAGGTAAGGAATACCAAACACCTAATTTGCTTAACATAAAAATGTAGGGGCTAAAATAGAGATACATAAATTAAGGTACCATTATCCCGTATTTGTAGTGGTAAATACACTTTTGTATTTTAGGGATAGTTCTTGTTTTCTATTATCAATCAATGTCGTTGTTTTAAGATGTTGTTGTGATGTGTATTCTAATTCCAGGAGGTAAGCATTACTGAATTGGTGCATAAGTAGCTGTAATGAGAATCGCAGCTAGTTTCTGCTATTATGTGTTATTTTTCAAAGTAGCCATTCATATTCAAAACTTGTTCTTTCTATGTATCCAGTTCTTTACTCATAGATGGAGTTTGACAATGCAACCAACAAATCCAAAACCATTCAATCATACACAAGAAAACGGTCATTAAACAAGAAAATTAATCATAAATCCGAAAGTCATTAAGCAAGTCCAACACCATTCAGTCATTAACATCAAAAGAGTCATTAACATTAGAAAAACATGAAAATTAATCTTAAATCCGAAACGTAGATTCCAAAAACCAAAACAAGATTCAGTCGTCCACGATATCTTGTTAGACCTCTCTTAATTTCTTTGTACTTTGACGATACTTATTTCTTCAAAATACTAACTTGTGTAACCATTTGTACTATGTATGTATCATCATTTCCATTAAAGAGACTTAAACCAAAAAATCCACCAGCTATAAAAAAATTGGAATTGTTAGAGTCGACTCTTACCTGTTTCCGGCCATCACTCGGAGTCGTAATCCGACCTTTCCCTCTCCGATCCCATATCAGTCACTATGTTGAGTATGACCTCATTTTCATGTGTTGTTCGTGATAGGTACGCCTGATACTCATCCTCTACACTGACTTCATTCACAGGGTGGTATGTATAATCCTTATATCTTCCAGCATAAATTGATGCTCTTCTAGCCCTAATCCTTCTCATTAAAAACACACCTTCTCTCCTTTCCTTTTTCTGCAACAACTGTGAAAATTCTTCTGGGTATTCTTCATCTTTTACTTTCTCTATGCTTCTCTTCTTTTTCTCTTCATTTTCTGCCTCACATACTGATTTTGCATGATCAAACTCATTCCACAACAGATCCATATCATCGTCTTGGTTATTGTTCTGCAAACCCACTTCTTCCTCTTCTCTCATATTCCTCGCCTCTTCTTTCTTCTTCTTTTTATTCAATCTTATTGCTTTCGATACATGGTACTCTGCTTTCTCTAGTTGCTCCAAATTCATTTCACATACTGCTAATTTGAACCTCATCATCACTTCCTTTCTCTTCAAGCACTCCTCCTTATCAACTTCTTCCGCTGTCATTGGGGTCTTGCCTTTTGATGGTTTGGAACCACTCTGTTTTTCTGTGTTATTCGGAGTCATTGTTATCTCTGAAACTTTTTTTCTTCTTCTCCTCTCTTGGATTTTTTATCTCTCTGGAAAATAATGAATATAATCCCTAATTCCTCTCACATTTATTATCTTTTTTTTTCTTTTTTCTTCTCAGACCTATTCCCAAGAGACGCATACAGCGGTTGAATTCAAAGAAATTATAACACCCTACTAAAATGCCATGTCCTTTCAGACATACTTCATGACGTGGTTATCCTTTAGATTTTGTTCCCTTTTAAATAAAAATCCAGTTATAGGTTTAAGCTATAACCGCTTATAAGAGCATCTCCAATGTGACTTTGCAAAATTCCTATATTTAAGGCCACATGGGATTTTTAGTGTTTTAATACGAAAACCTTCTCCAACGGAAATCTCAAAGATGAATATGAGGATGACGTGTGAGGTAGTTATTCAAACATCCGCTAATCCATCCTCGGGTTTTAGAGGTTCACTTGGAGGATTTAAACATCCTAATCATCAAAATCTAAGGTAGGTAAATAAGGAGTTAATTTTTTAAACTTTAAATCAATGGTGTAAAATATTTTCAAAATGTTATGGTTGGAGACGAATTTGTTTTCACTTCCATAAATTAGGGAAATCTGATCTCACATCCCTAAAAAATTGGTTACACATAGGATGCATATCAAGTTTCCATTGGAGATTCTCTAATATAACGTGCAAATATGCGTTACTTTCCTGCTCATTAAGGACGCGACCATTCCAATAATGCCTGCTCATAAAGGATGCGACCATTCGCCAACAGGTGTATTGGATGTCTATATAAGCTTTACTCGTACCTGCTTGAAGAATTCTACAATATTAAGAAAATCCTAAAAGCTTGTAAAAAATTTTTTTTAATAATCTTTCATGAGTATAATAGTGATGGGTATGTTGTAGGAATTAACTACCAAGATACTACAACACCTCCAAACTGCAGAAAGAATTTTAGCAAGCAAATGTGTTTCCAAAGAGTGAAATACTATCCTCGGGGACAAAAGAATTGGACTCCTTTTTGGTGTCACACTGAGAATAGGAAAGAAGTTACTCAACTCTTTTATAGAGAGGAAGATTTCAGCCCGATCGCAACAACCAACAATCACGACACCCAGAATGATGGAAGCCATGAAGATTTGACTAAGTTGCACCCAATAGTTAGATCTTGCAATTGTCTGGTATGTTTTTATGTTTCACACCATGGCATACAAGATCCTATATATGTTATGAATCCAGAAACTGGCGAGAACCTACATCTGCCACAACTATGCATCCCAATTGAACAAGATCAAGTACTTCCGTGGTATCCACGATACAATGTAATTCGGGGTTTTGGCTACTGTCAACGTACCAATGAGTACAAGGTTGTTCGAATTCACATGGATGGTAAAGTTCAAATACACACTCTAGGAGACAAGAAGGGATGTAGGAACATAGCAGAGGAGATTCCTTATACTTTTCGGAGTTCAGGTGTGTACGCACATGGTTGTATTTTTTGGACGGATTGTTGTCAGTGGGATGGTGGCATAGTTTATTTCAATTTGGAAACTGAGACATTTCATCAACATTCGCGACCCCCGCATCATATTCCTGGGAGTGAATTCCCATAACTTGGGATGTTTATGTCCGGAGTTCGCCTTTTATTTTACTACATCCATGACGCCTATGATGAGGGGATTAATCAGCCCTGGATAGATTTCTAGGTACCCATTTCCAAAAAAATATTCATACATGGGCACCTGGCGGGGAATGGAATTGGAATCATAAGAAAAGCATTTTATTGGAAAAGGATGAGGATGAAGGGTGGCCGACTTATTACCCGATAGCTTTTGGAAAAAACAAGGACCTCCTATTGTGGCAGAATGAGCGTTTATTGCGTTACAATGCACTCACCGGAACTTGGACGGAAATTTGGGGGACACTATTGTGGGAAACAAGCAGGGTTGCAATTATTCCTCATATGAGGAGCGTTGTCTCGTTGAAGAATTTTGGTGGAAAATCGGAAACATGTACTCATGATGTCCATGCCACTAACACATTCCTTGGGTTATCTATGTAGCTTTTTCTTCTTCTTGTAGTTGTGTTATTTTTTTAATTTTTTGGTATTTGGATTTTTTTTCTATATGTATAATTTATTCCTTGGGTTATTTATGTAGCTTTTTTTTCTCTCTTGTAATTGTGTTTTTTTTTTTTTGGTGTTTGGATTATTTTCTATGTTGAAATGTACAATTTAATTAGTTTGGGTCATTGTTTAACTAGCCCACTTTTGGTTTTTTCCTTTTCTTTCCTTTACACCTATGGTCCAGCCGTCCGGGCCACCCCAACCGACCTAGGTAATTATTCAAAAAGTAGAAAACTTATTTGGGTATTTCCTAAGAGATCATGATTTATTTTAGTTTGTTATGTTCGGAATGCATTAGATTAAAAAGGCAATTAGATAAACATGAAAATATTCATTACATATCTCATTATATTTCTACAATATCTCATTTTTTAGTAATATGAAAATTGAAATATTCGGTGTAAATACCAAAGAATAGTGATTTAAGATGGAAAACCTAAAAAAATTAGTCGTATATATATATAAGTTTTACTCGTATCTGCTTGTAGCATTCTACAATAACAAAATCCTAAAAGCTTGTAAAAAAAAATTTGATAATCTTTCATCAGTATAATAGTGATGGATATGTTTCCGGAATTAACTACCGAGATACTTCAGCGCATCCAAACTGCAGAAAGCGTTTTAGCAAGCAAATGTGTATGCAAAGAATGGAATACTATCCTTAGGGACAAAAGAATTGGATTACTTTTTGGTGTCACACTAATAGTGGGGAAAGATAAAGTTACCCAACTCTTTTATAGAGAGGAAGATTTTAGCCGGATCGTAACAGCCAACAATCACGACGCCCAGAATGATGGAACCCATGTTGATTGGACTATATTGCACCCAATAGTTGGATCTTGCAATGGTCTGGTATGTTTTTATGTTTCACACCAAGATCCTGCATATATTATGAATCCAGAAACTGGTGAGCACCTCCATCTCCCAGAACTATGCATCCCAATTGCACCGGATCCAGTACTTTCGTGGTATCCACGATACAACATAAAAGGGGGTTCTGGCTACTATCAACGTACCAATGAGTACAAGGTAGGTCGAATTCACATGGATGGTAAAGTTCAAATACACACTCTAGGAGACAAGAGGGGATGGAGGAACATAGAAAAAGAGATTCCTTATACTTTTCGGAGTTCAGGTGTGTACGCACATGGTTGTATTTTTTGGAAGGATTGATGTCAGCAGGATATTGGCATAATATCTTTTAATTTGGACACTGAGACGTTCCATAAACATTCGCCACCCCCGCATCATATTCCTAGGAGTGAATTTTGGATAAATACTTACCCATCACTTGGGATGGTCATGTTCGGAGTTCACATTTTATTTTACTACATCCATGAGGGGATTGATCGTCCCCGGATAGATTTCTGGGCTCCCATTTCCGAAGAAAATATTCATACATGGGCACTTGACTGGAAATGGAATTGGAATTATAAGATAAGCATTTAATTTGAAGATGATGAATGGACGACTTATAACCCGATAGCCTTTGTAAATAACAAGGACCTCTTATTTTGGAAGAATAGGCGTTTATTGCGTTACAATACACTCACCAGAACTTGGACGGAAATTTGGGGGGCACTAGGTGGGAAACAAGGGTTGCAATTATTCCTCACATGAGGACCGTTGTCTCGTTGAAGAATTTTGGTGGACAATCGGAAACATGTACTCATGATGTCCATGCCGCTAACACATTCCTTGGCTTATCTATGTAGTTTTTTTTCTTGTAGTTGTGATTTTTTTTTTTTGGTATTAGGACTTTTTTCTATGCTAAAATGTACAATTTATTACTTGGCTTATCACTTTTTTTTTCTTGTATTAAACAAAAGGCCACACGGGGCAACTTCATTAGAAAAATAATCAATCGTCACACAGGAAAATGGTTGGTATCCTAGCGACAAGCTGGGCACCAACACCATTTTGAATCGCTACACCAAGCCTATGAAAAATAAAATTATTTATTCTAGTAGTAACATCATGACTAGCAAGACGGTTCCTTTTTTTTTGGCGTTTGGATTTTTTTTCTATATATATAGTGTTTCCGTTAAATGTTGGGTCATTGTTTAACTAGCCAACCTTTGTTTTTTTTTCCTTTTTTTGCTTTACACCTATGGTTAAGCCGGCCGGCCCACCCCAACCGACCTAGATAATTAGTTGAAAAGTAGAAAAATTATTTGGGTATTTCCTAAGAGATCGCGTATATTAAATTAAAATGGAAATTTGATAAATATGAAAATATTCATTTCATATCTCATGAGATCGCGTATATTATTTGTTATGTTCGTAATGTATATTAGATTAAAAAGGAAATTAGATAAACATGAAAATATTCATTCCATACTACAATATTCGGTGTAAATACCAAAGAAAAGGTGTTTTAAGATAATGATGGAAAACCTATAAAATTAGGGTTTTCCTTACAAATATATATAAATTCCACCAAGCATAGAAAAAAATTAACATAGAGTATTAACAGGAAAATGAGTTCTGCTAAGAGGGATTGTAGAGATGAAACTGAAGAGAGGATCCAAAAATGTCCTCGACTGATGGTTGGTCCTCGTAAATTGAGGATTATCATTACTGTGACGGAGTAACTACTGTTCCTGGTGTTCCTCTCGACGTTGTAACTAGTTCTGTTGTCAGTAGTGTTGACACTGATGATGTTCCTATTTATGCTGATGTTATTCATGGTGTTCCTCTGGACGCTGTAATCAGTAGTATTGAGAATGTCGGTATTCCTGCTTATGCTGATGTTACTACTGTGAATGATGATGCTCTTGCTTCTATTGTTGGTGAAGATCCCGATGTTCCGGACATGGCAGAGGATCCAAAATTTAACAAGCATGATCTTCACAAGCATGTGGAGCTTGATGAAGCAGAAAATGCCAAATCTGAGGATGACAAGCCTCCCAAGCCTGCTGGTTGGAGTGATCAAGTTCACCTCAGCATTGCGAGAAGAACTGTTTGAAGATGGGGGATGGTTCGTTTGATATTCTTTTTTCTTTTTTTTTGATGATAGGGTTTGATTTATGGATTTCTTTTTGTGGACGCTTTGAAAGTTATTTTCATTTCTTGTTTCGTTTGCTAATTTTGTCATTTAGAAGAAGGTGATGTTTAAAAATTCTTTTATTATTTAGGTATTGGAATCATGAAATAAATCAGATAATTATTTACAAGTTCACAGACTTTACCGAATGCAATATACTCTTGCAAATTTATTTATTTATGAGGTGTGCATTCTTTAGGAAAAATAAATGTAATTAGCTGAAATAACGGAGGAAATGTAGAAACATACTGTTGTTCCCCCTGTAAACAATAAGAATCAATTTATCACTTTAGATATGATCCTATTATCTCCTTTCCAATACTTTTAACAAAAATACGAGTTTGAACAAGTAAAGTGTTATTGAAAGTAAAGTACTGCTATACGATGATGTTAATGATAATGATCTTTGCGTGGATTTGGATGAGAATGAGGAACCAGGCTAATCTGACAAAGAACCTGACTCATCTAACAAGTTTTTGGCTTTTTTAAACAAGATTTTTTATGTGTGAACTTTTAGTTTACGTATTTTTTAAGTACTGCACTAGATGCATGCTTCTTACGCTGATAGATTGGTTGACATTTATGTGATGAATGATTCACGCTGAATTTTTATGTTTTCTGGAAATGATAAACATGAAAATGGATGGGTTTAGTTTATTTATATTTAGTAGCTTACTGTATGATTAGAATAATACGTTTCCTACATAGGTGCCACTAATAATTCATACATTTCCTCCCTAAACCAAGAATAATACAGGAGACAACCCAGCTTAAAATTATTAAGTAAAATATTATTCGAAATAGGAAAGTAATTTTTTTCTATGGCCTCTTCTCGAGTTGGTTAGAGATAGGAAACTAAATTTCGAAAATTTTGGGAAACAATTTTATCATAACTGTCTATGATATATTCTCTCATAAAATAAGGAAACTAACCATATTGGTTACACATCAAAAATTTGGATATAAAAAAAGAAAAACACCAAAAATCTTTTGTTTGGAGGATGATGAAAATGAATTTTAATGGGCGGGATGATTTCAAAAGGAAAATCAATTCCTGCCTGATGGTTTGGTTAAATACCAAAAAGAAAAAGAAAGATGAGTTCGATCTACTTTTTTAAATTTTTATTAATCGATTCATTCTCTCTATGAAATCATAATTCTGCTACTGTCTCTAATCTTTACAAGGAACCCACCTCTTCAGACTCGATCTTTCTTGTTGGTATTATTTCTACAACCCATTATCGAATGAATATTAAATTGATGTTAGGTTTTTTATTCGATCTCATGGAATCATATGTTAGATCTTATAGGTTTACTAGTTAAAGCATGATTAGGGCTTTTATTCTATTACTTCTTATTGGTTTACTAGTTAAAGCATGATTATGGTTTTTATTATATTTTTACTATCTCTAATATTTACACGGAACGTACCTCTTCAGACTCGATCTCTGTAATCGATCTTTGTTGTTGGTATTATTTCTACAACCTATTATCGAATGAGTCTCTGTTACTTGGCGAGCCTGTAACGTCTACATTTTAAGTTGCCACTTTTAATGATACCATGTTGCTGGTTGACTAATTTGACTATCATCTTCAAGATAAAAATGTATAATCATTATGTGGTGCTTTAGTACTCTTGGCTTTTGTAACAAAAAGTACCTTTCGCTTCGTGTATAACACAATATTTATGAGGATATTTTATGTGTTGCATTGATGTTTTAGCCTCAAGTTACATGAATCAATGGGTTCATGTTTTTTTTCTTTTCATATAATAGAAAATAGTTGTAACACATGTTGCCTATCCTGCTAGGTTTAGCTAATATTTTTCAAAATAAGCTCAAATTCCTAACTGAGATGTGCGTACCTACACATCTTTTGTCATGGGAGAAGATGATGATTACAACGTGCCCCCAGAGGAGGACCAATAGGATGATGAGGTGGATTCTGATAAAGAAACGATGTAGTTGGATGAGAGTCAATATGACATTGTACAATCAGATGGCGGTGATGATGAAGATATGGTCCCCACTGATAGATTTGAAGAATTAACAGGTAATGTTCGAAATCTTGTACTTATTTGTTTCTACTTAAACATCACATGGTTTCATATTTTGCCTCGGTTATTTCCAGAGTCAGACGATTATGAAAATGAAAATCTCGAAGTATTAGAAGAAAATGCTCCAGAAGCAGAAAAGAAGCCACAATAGGGAGACTCTACAGAAGAGATCAGAAAAGAGAGGGGAATGACAAGAATGTTGAAGATGCATAAAGACTTCTCGGATAAAGAAGCCAAAAAAAGGGATATTGAATTTGACAAAATGTTCCGGCCTATTGGTGGCCATAGAATTGAATTCAGTAGTTACCTAGGCTATTTGGCCCGTGATATGGTTGGAATAAATATTTATGTTGGAAGGAAGTCCCTGCAACAACAAGACAAAATATGTGGGAGAAAATTCTGGTATGCATATGCCGTTATCAATTCGTCGTTTTTGTTGTCGAACTGTGAGTCTGTGATGAACATACATTAGTTGTTATTGCGGTTTCATTATGAGGTGCCCCATGAATATAAGCCAACGGTCATGAAGCGTCTACCTGTTCAGCTGCGGGACTTCAGAAGGAAATTGTACAATAATCATGTAACACCCTTCCTGGAAAGACCAGACAAACTAAAAACTTTCCCCAAAAAGTACGAAACGGTAATAGACCAAGAGGACTGGGACGAATACCTTGAGTATGTACTAGAATCACCTATATTTAAGGTATGTAATACACATTACTTTTTCTAATTTGTGTTTCGTTCTTATTGTTTATCCCAGCATACTTATGAAATTATTTTTATTTCCTCTGCAAGAAAAATTCGGAGAAGGGAAAAGAGGCAATATCACAATCCAAGTTCCCACATCGGACGGGAAGAGGAGGATACTCGGGATTAAAACTAAAATTAGTAAGTCTGTTGTCTTTTTTATTATACACTGCACAGTAAAACCGGGCATATCAGATACTTTTGTTTTGTATGTCGTGTTGCGTGTCTCATATATGCAGAAACTTATAACGGTATAGGGATGTGTCCTCTTACACCAATCTGTAATTTTGTCACATTAGATGCTTTGTAATAGGTTTTCTGTTTTACACAGTTGATATATGTGCGGATGTAAATCCTTACTTGTTTCTGGTAACTACTAGGTCAAAGAGGGAAAGGTTACCGAAGAAGATCTTGAAGACCAGTGCTTTATGTGGGCAAAAGCACGCGAAAACAAAGACAGAATCGTACCAGACAAATTTGTCAGGGAGAAGATAACTGAAGTTGTGAGAAAACAGAAACTTTACAGTTCTCATGTTTTTAACCAAAGTAAGTGCGCAGGTTTATATCAGAATTTAACACATTATTTGAACAGGTAGAGAAGCGGAAGATGATTAAAGAGGGAACTCTAAAAGGTTGGTCATAATGAGGATGCCCTAACAGTTGCGATCGGCCCGGATAAGGGTGGACGTGTCAAGGGGGATGACTTTGGAGTGACGGAAAGACTTTATTTCCAAATGGAAGAAAACCAAGACACTCGAAAGAGAATGATGAACTGCGTGAAAAGCTGAAAGCTAAGGAGAAAGAATTAGAGTCTACTAAAAATGAGCATCAGAGATTAACAGATAACTTGTTATCTCAAGGTCACGACATTGGTAAAATTGTGGGCAACAGTATCAGCAAGTCTGGAGGAGAGGTAAGTGAACTGAGTTTTGATTACATTGTTTAATTTATTTATTTTAAAAACTGGCAGACAGTATATGATTTTTTCAAACAATGTGTCCAACTACAGTCACAGGATGCAGGACCTAGCAACGCCTCCAATCCATTTAAGAATAACATAGGTCCAGAATCAGTAGAAACTTCCAAAAAAACATGGGAAATCCGGTCTTCATAAGTCATCTGAAAGCATCAAAGGGTCCACGAAGCGGGACTCTCCTTGTACTAAAACGCCGACCGTTTCTACTGAATCCCCAGTGTCTTTAGTATCAAAAAAGAAGTCTCCGTCTCCTCCATCCACTGGGGAATCTCAAAATGTGGCATCTGAAAAAGTTACCATTGATGTATGGTTTTCCAACGCATTAAAATTTTTAATCTTCCATTCACTATCTCTCATGCGCCTTGTGTTTCTGCAGGGCATAGGATGCAAACTTTGGTCTGGAGAAAAGGACAACATTGTTGCCTTTGGTAGAGCTTACTCTACAAAGAATATACTCTATAAAATGAAGTCAGGAGTGACGGGTTCAGATACATGCTATGGCGTCCGGGTTAGTGAAGTACTAAATGAAACCATCAAATTACCCTTTGGCAAACCTGGTTAAAAACTTTAAGAGATGTTGGTGATGCTGAAATCAGTTGGACATCAAATCAAACCATCTTGGATCAAAAGGTTAGTTGCTTGGCTTGTTTGCTTTTTTAACTCATTGGATATGTTTTTACACAAACCAGTTTTATATATGTATCTTGTTTGAGATAAGGGACGAATATGTTATCAGCTATATGAATCATGGACGTTAGTGTCTATTTTAGAACGAGATATATGTTTAGCTACTTGATTGTGAGTCAGTTGTGCATTGTTCTTAAATGGTTTCACTGCAAACAGAAGGTACAACTTTCATTTCAATTTTCTGATGCAGGTAAGTCAACCAAAACATTCCGAGGCTGTGAAATCAATGGCTCTACTCAACGGAAGCCCATATCGTATCGCAATATCTGAAAAAGTTCCGAAGGTATGTGTTTTAAACCAGTTACATGATCTTAAGACCATATGAGTCTGAAATATGCTATCAACTATATGAATCACGGATTCTAGAGTATATTTTGGAGAACCTTGTATATTTGTTACCTATTCAATTCATCAGTGTCTTCGCATTCACGGTGGAATTTGGTATATCTGTTACCCGAATATGGAATATTAATCTACTTCTGCAGGTAACTCAACAAAATTCGGGGAAACATACTCTGGATGTGACATTAAAAGCTACATTTAATCGGAGCAAATCTGAGATCACGAAAACTGCAGCAGTTCATCCGGTATCTGTTTTATTTTTACATGCATTTTAAATCACAAATTTGCTTTGAAGTTTTCGCTTGAAGATGTTCATATGCCATATATTTCCGCAGGGTAAAAGGTTCTACCTTTTTGACGAGTCTAAGGCGAATGTCCTTGCTAGAGGTAGAGCTTTTCTATTAGCAGGAAAACAACAATTACATGGAAAGGATGGGGTGGAGGTTGATTGCCACAAAATCCTGATTAAGGAAGTAATGAAACCGAATTTATGTCTACCGTACGATTTGATGGTATGGAAACATTAGGACAAACTCTTGGAAAAGCGATTCCTTGGCCAAAGTACGGTTTAATCTTACCGAGCCTGCTAAGAAGGTTAGTTGCTTGGCTTGTTTGATTTGTAAGTCAAATATACATAAACCAGTCTATCAATTATATGAATCACCGATCCAAGTGTAAATTAGAGAACCTAGAAAAATAGAAATATGTGTAACTTTCAAAAGTCACTAATAACTCTTTTAATCTTATGCAGAACCCTACCAGTAATTCACAACCAACTACTTCTTTGCGGAAGCCTCCTGCACGTAGCAACCCTTCTGATGGATCTAAGAAGCAGTCTCCTAATCTTATGCAGAACTCTACTAGTAATTCCCAACCAAATCCTTCAATATCTCTAGATAATTCGTGCACATCTACGGCAGAACCTCTGGCTAAGACATCTAATGGAGTATGTTTTTTTTTTGTTTTTTTTCTTCGTAAATTTGTATTGCTAATTCTAGAATCTTGTTTTTATATGATGTTCATATGCCGTATCTCCGCATAAAGCAAATTACAACTTTTGGAATGGATCTAGGGGAAACGTCGTTACTAGAGGCTGTATTTTACCTCCGGTGCCTAACCAGAAAATACATGGACAAGAGCTTCCTAAACACTGTTATGCTACCAATATTCCGGAGGTCATAGATCCATCATTCGTGTTAACGGAACCAAGTGGTGAGTTTAAATTATTAGGGGAAGCTGAATATGGTTTTGTGGCATGGCCGAAAGATAACGGTTCCATCTCTGATGACAAGTTTAGTTTCTTAGCTCTTTTGCTTTGTTAATCAAGTATATAAATTGTTTTACATAAGTGAAAACTACAGCCACACCCATTTTCTGGATTTTGGACAATGTGAAACCCACGCCCAACAAAGTTCACACTCGCACCCATTTTCACGGAATAAATTATTTAAAAACCCATATTTTCTGAAATTGTAAAATTAGTTAAGCTTCGTTTTTTTTATAATTCCTGAAATATTTTAAGATCTACAAACTCTTGATCTTCGAGAAAGAAAGACGAGAAGAACTTCGATACGAATCAAAAACAAATTCTTCATCTGTTTCTCTCTAAAAACATCATAAATCTAAATCACAATCAATTGTATTATTCAAAATTTAGGTATTTTGAGAATTTCTCAAACTTAAATCAAAAACTTTCTTCACTTCATCTTTCCTCTGGTGCCCAGATTGATCACAAAGCTCTTGTTGCTGCTGCTGCTGTAATCTTGGTTTCAAACACAGATTTCTATTTGCTGCTGCTGCCATGGGCGAATGTCATTGGAGAACCCCGATTAAATGTATAAAATTGTGAAGAAATATGTGGTTCTGTGTTAATATAAACCGGCGATGTTCTTAATTCAGATGGAACAATTGTAGATGATGTAATAATCTCTTGATTTTGATATTGTGAAGAAGAAGAAGATGAGTATGTGATTCCACTAATGGTCCAAGAGAAACAATAGACGTGTAACCATGTCACCACATCTCTTTCTTCTACGAACATTCTTTGGAGCTGTGATGTTCAGAGTGGCAGCAAACTAAGTTAGGGTCTTGATTGCATACAGTGGTGATTTTGTATACTGATACTCTTCACATCTTCATTACTTGGTGTCAGTATGGTTCCAAGGTGGGATAAGCTTGGATGAATGGAGTTGCTGCTGTGAGAGAGATTATGAAGAGTTTTTCGAAGAAAAAATGCCTGCCAGTGAGTCAGGGAAGCAACGCCGCTGGCAGAGAAGAGATGCTGTGACTGAGATGTAGCTACTGGCAGTGGTGATATCAGTACAAGAAGGGAAACGCACGTGTTTATATGCCCTGAAATTGATTAATGTTAGTTTTTGAGATGGTGGAGCAGCTTACTTTGGTAGTGGTGATAATTGTATTCATAAACTCATTGAACAAGCAAATGGGTAAGAAGTGTGTGGCCGGTAGGACGGGAAATGAAGAAGACTCTTACACTGATAGAATGGATGATTGCTGGTGTTGGTTGCATCAGTCTTATGTGAAGTATTTGTTCAGGGAGAAGAAACTAATGCTCAAGGGACCGATTGTATTTTGTCTGGAGAGTATAAGTGGGTTCGTATGGAGTTGTTATCGAATTGGAGATTGGCTGGATGTACACTAAAATACAGGGAAAGAAAGTTGTGATGGCGGCAGTGGAGTTCATGTTCTCAAACTGTTGGTATTTTGCTAGTACTAGAATGGATAGTCTTTCATGAATACAATTATCACTACTACCAACTGTGGTTCAGAGAATGGTTAATCAGCATGGTCCGAGCAGTTGAGTTGAGGGTTCTGAATGTGTTTGTTATTTGTTAGGATTTGAGAATTTAGTGAAGTGTTTCTCGTTATTTATCTCTGACATTTTAGGGTGAGAGATGTTGCGGTTTCATTTACTTTTACTAGATTTAAGGTAAGGTTAAAGTAAAGAGATATGTCATGGTTGCATAACTTGTTATGTATGTATAAAATTTGTTGCATAACTTATTATGCAG
Source organism: Papaver somniferum (assembly GCF_003573695.1). Lineage (NCBI taxonomy): Eukaryota > Viridiplantae > Streptophyta > Magnoliopsida > Ranunculales > Papaveraceae > Papaver > Papaver somniferum. The sequence continues at coordinate 27,795,252 of NC_039359.1, read as the reverse complement.
TCCCGAAAATAGTTGCATAACACGTTATGCAGTTTTTTTATTTTTGCATAATTTGTTATGCCGTCCAGAAAACAGTTGCATAACACGTTATGCAGTTTTTTTATTTTTGCATAATTTGTTATGCAGTCCAGAAAACGGTTACATAACACGTTATGTAACTTTTTTTTGTTAGTATTGAAACCAACAAAAAATAAGGTCGCATAACTTGGCATGCGCCTACAATAATATCTACATAACATGTTATGTAGTCGTGTAAATGGACGCATAACCTGTTATGCATCTGAAAATATGGCTTCATAATGCATTATGCATCGAGAAATTGTTGCACAATCTTTTATGCATCGAGAAAATAGATGCATAACCTGATATGCATCCGTAAATACGGATGCACGATGCATTACGCATCAAATTTTTTTTATGTACGCACTAAAATCAGCCAAAACAATGGCTACATAACTTGTTATAGATGCATAACTTTGTTATACATATGTATAATTTGTTATGCAGCCGAGAAAATGGTTGCATAGTTCGTTATGCGTCTGCAGAATGTGTTATGCCTCTTTTTTGGTGGCTGCGTAATGGTTATGTATCAAGTTTTCGAAAAAAAATCCTAAAATGATGGTCACCTCCGATTTTTTCCGTGAAAAACAAAAATTTGATATTCTTGTTTGTACTCGTTGAGTAGATCTCTTAAAATGATTTCCAACGATATAAAATTTGTAAAATTCCAAGGCATGAATTTTTAGATATGTTATATCCAAGTTGCGTTGCCAATTATACCGCGGATGCATAATCCGTCATGCAGACAATTTTAATAATTTCAGATAATTATGGGTGTCACAGTACCCAAAATTAATTTTGGGCTTGACAATGAGAATATTATTTACTTTGGGTCTCCCCTAATTTTCCCATAAATCGTGTATTCAGTTTGATTAAAGAATAAGTATGAGATAGAAATATATTAACACCTAAATGGAACATGAATGCCAGTGTAAATTAGAAATTTGATATTTGGTTACGGATTTTATTATGGGCCTCAGCTATGAAAAATGGTGCGGCCTTCAGTGAAGTTGGATTTATTACATTGTTGGAAAAATGACTTTTGTTTGTCTCTTGTTGAGAATTCACATGACAGACGAATTCGCCTTGGATTTAGAATATATATATTTTTATATATAAAATACATTTAATGTCTTGCTGCAGGAAACTCCACAGCATGAAAAACATCATAAGCAACCAGAACCAGTTTTAGATTTTGAGAAGAAATTGGACATTGATAAACTGAATGAGGAGCACCAAGCAGTCAATCCACATTCGGGGAGTCATGCAGCCTCTGAAAAGCTTTCTCAGAAGACTAAAAAGGAGCAGAGAAGGTTATATGCACCAACTGTGCAGATTGCATACCAACTTTCAGATGGGCAACAGAGGAAGACAAGGTTTGGCGCGTCGAGAATGTCACAACCTGATCCATTGCATGCAGAGACACCACCATAAAAAATTTGAAGAAAAACTGATGATTTTTGGATAAATGGTCTTTAATTTTTTTTTTTTTTTGCGGATGCTTTGAAAGTTGTTTTCATTTCTTGTTTCGTTTGTTAATTTTGTCATTTAGAAGAAGGTGATGTTTAAGAATTCTTTTATTACTTAGGTATTGGAATCATGAAATAAATCAGATAATTATTTACAAGTTCACAGATTTTACATAATGCAATATACTTTTGCAAATTTATTTATTTATGAGGTGTGTATTCTTTAGGAAAAATAAATATAATTAGCTGAAATAACGGAGGAAATATAGAAACATACAGTTGTTCCCCCCTGTAAACAATAAAAATCAATTTATCGTTTTAGGTCTGATCTTATTATCTCCTTGCCAATACTTTTAACAAAAATATGAGTTTGAACAAGTGAAGTGCTATTGAAAGTAAAGTACTGTTATACGACGATGTTAATGATAATGATCTTTGCGTGGATTTGGATGAGAATGAGGAACCAGACTAATCTGACAAAGAACCAGACTAATCTGACAAAGAACCTGACTCATCTAACAAGTTCTTTTCTTTTTTAAACAAGGTTTTGATGTGTGAACTTTTAGTTTACGTATTCTTTAATATAAAGCATTTCGTCTGACCATTTTGTTTTCAGTGGTGGTTGTATTTATTTTTGAAGTACTGCACTAGATGCATGCTTTTTACGTTGATAGATAGGTTGACACTTATGTGATGAATGATTCACGCTGAATTTTTATGTTTTCTGGAAATGATGAACATGAAAATGGATGAGTTTAGAATAATATGTTTCCTACATAGGTACCACTAATAATTCATACGTTTCCTCCCTAAAGCAAGAATAATACAGGAGACAACCCAGCTTAAAATTATTAAGGAAAATATTATTCGAAATAAAGTAACTTTTTCTATGGCCTCTTCTCGAGTTGGTTAGAGATAGGAAACTAAATTTCGAAAATTTTGGAAAACAATTTTATCATAACTGTCTATGATATATTCTCTCATAAAATAAGGAAACTAACCATATTGGTTACACATCAAAAATTTGGAAATAAAAAAAGAAAAACACCAAAAATCTTTTGTTTGGCGGGTGATGAAAATGAATTTTACTGGGCGGGATGATTTCAAAAGAAAAATCAATTCTCGCCTGATGGTTTGGTTAAATTCCAAAAACAAAAATAAAGATGAGTTCTATCTACTTTTTCAGTTTTTATTACTCGATTCATTCTCTCTATGAAATCATAATTCTGCTACTGTCTCTAATATTTACAAGGAACCTACCTCTTCAGACTTGATCTTTGTTGTTGGTATTATTTCTACAACCCATTATCGAATGAATACTAAATTGATGTTAGATTTTTTATTCGATCTCATGGAATCAGATGTTAGATCTTATAGGTTTACTAGTTAAAGCATGATTAGGGTTTTTATTCAATTTCTTCTTATACGTTTACTAGTTAAAGCATGATTAGGGTTTTTATGCTATTTCTTCTTATAGGTTTACTAATTAAAGCATGATTAGGGTTTTTATTCTATTTTTACTATCTCTAATCTTTACACGGAACCTACCTCTTCAGACTCGATCTTTGTTGTTGGTATTATTTCTACAACCCATTATCGAATGAATATTAAATTGATGTTAGTTTTTTTATTCGATCTCATGAAATTAGATGTTAGATCTTATAGGTTTACTAATTAAAACATGATTAGGGTTTTTATTCGGTTGTATCAAAGAACAAGTTAATGACAATCACGGGTTGTACGATGAGATGTGATTTTATTTTGTTACAACAATACTGTTTTATGATTAAGTTACATGCATGAACTATTATAAGATTTAGGTAAGGATCTTTCTTTCATGTTATTTAGTTAGGCTTTACTAATAAGTTAGGTTTTACAAAACTTAAGGATGCTAATTTTTTTCTCGGGTTTTTGTTTTTGTTTGGGTTGGATTTAGATATAACTCTACTTTGATCGACGATATTGTGTCAATCATATATATATAAGGCTTCTCAACATTTAATCATTTGAGTCTCTGTTACTTGGCGAGCCTGTAACGACTGCATTATAAGTTGCCACTTTTAATGATACCATGTTATTGGTTGGCCAATTTGACTATCATCTTCAAGCTAAAAATGGATAATCATTATGTGGTGCTTTAGTACTCTTGGCTTTTGTAACAAAAAGTTATATAAGACCGTTTAACCGGTACCTTCCGCTTTGTGGATAACACAATATTCATGAGGATATTTTGTGTGTTGCAGTGATATTTTAGCCTCAAGTTACATGCATCAATGAGTTCATATTTTTTTTCTTTTAATATAATAGAAAATAGGTGTAACACATGTTGCCTATCCTGTTAGGTTTAGCTAATATTTTACAAAATAAGCTCAAATTCCTAACTGATATGCGCGTACCTACACATCTTTTTTCATGGCATAAGATGATTACAACGTGCCTCCGGAGGAGTACCAATGGTATGATGAGGTGGATTATGATGGTGGCCATAGAAATGAATTCAGTAGTTACCTAGGCTATTTGTCCTGTGATATGGTTGGCATAAAACATTTATGCTGGAAGGAAGTCCCTGCAACAAAAAAACAAAATATGTGGGAGGAAATTCTGGTATGCATATGCGGTTATCAATTCGTCGTTTTTGTTGTCGAACTGTGAGTCTATGATGAACATACATTAGTTGTTATTGCAGTTTCATTATGAGGTTCCCCATGAATATAAGCCAGCGGTCATGAAGCGTCTACCTGTTCAGCTGCAGGACTTCATAAGGAAATTGTACAATAATCATGTAAAACCCTTCCTGGAAAGATTGGACGAACTAAAAACTTTCCCCAAAAAGTACGAAACGGTAATGGACCAAGAAGACTGGGACGAATACCTTAAGTATGTACTAGAATCGCATATATTTAAGGTATGGAACACACATTGCTTTTTCTAATTTATGTTTCGTTCTTATTGTCTATCCCAGCATACTAATGAAATTGTTTTTATTTACTATGCAAGAAAAATTCGGAGAAGGGTAAAGAGGCAATATCACAATCCAAGTTCCCACATCGGACAGAACAATGAGGATACTCGGGATTAAAACTAAACTTAGTAAGTCTGTTGTCTTATTTATTATACAAACCGGGCATATCAGTTACTTTTGTTTTGTATGTCGTGTTGCGTGTCTCATATATGCAGAAACTTATAACGGTATAGGGATGTGTCCTCTTACACCAATCTGTAATTTTGTCACATTAGATGCTTTGGAATAGGTTTTCTGTTTTACACAGTTAAGATCTGTGCGGATGTAAATCCTTACTTGATTAAAGAATAAGTATGATATGGAAATATATTAACACCTAAATGGATATTTGGTTACGTATTTTATTATGGGCGTCAGCTATGAAAAATGGCGTGGCCTTCAGTGAAGTTGGCTTTATTACATTGTTGGAAAAATGACTTTTGTCTGTCTCTTGTTGAGAATTCACATGACAGACGAATTCGCCTTGGATTTAGAATATATATATATAATACATTTAATCTCTTGATGCATGAAACTCCACAGCATGGAAAACCTCATAAGCAAACAGAACCAGTTTTAGATTTCGAGAAGAAATTGGACAGTGATAAACTGAATGAGGAGCACCTAGCAGTCAATCCACATTCGGGGAGTCATGCATGCAGCCTCTGAAAAGCTTTCTCAGAAGACTAAAAAGGCGCAGAGAAGGTTATATGCACCAACTGTGCAGAAAGCATACCAACTTTCAGATGGGAAACAGAGGAAGACAAGGTTTGGCGCGTCGAGAATGTCACAACCTGATCCATTGCATGCACAGACACCACCATCAAAAAATTTGAAGAAAAACTGATGATTTTTGGATAAATGCTCTTTAATATTTTCTTTTGCAAACTGTTAGACCAAAGCTCAACATTTATTACTGTGTTATTAATGATAATATGAATTTTTGGCATATATGAATTTCAGATTTAACCACAACTTATAAAGTATAAGAGAATTTGGATAGTGCCAGGTGGATGGTTTAGATGCGTCATATCTGAACGGCTTAGAGGCGTCACACGCGTAATACACACGCTTCAAGATTAATTGGCGTGGATAAACATAACATAAAGACACATTAAGGAGATATAAATTGGCGTGGCTAAATATCATATAAAGTCAAACTATATGGCGTGTCTATAGGTTCTACGATGAACGGCTCCCAACGTTACATGTGGACGGTCAACATTACATCTGAATGGTCAATATTGCATCATCTTAAATGAGATCCAACGATTCCTAATACGGCCATGTGGATCAAGGTAATTGTAAATTGGCGTGGCTAAATATCACATATAACCACGCTATATGGGGCGTGTCTATAGGATATCTAATGAACGGCTCACAACGTTACATGTGGACAGTGTAGGATGCATATAATTTAACGGTCAATATTGCATCATCTAAAATGAGATCCAACGATTCCTAATACGGCCACATGGATCAAGTTAATTGTAAATTGGCGTGGCTAAATATCACATATAGCCACGCTCTTGGGGCGTGTCTATAGGATATCAAATGAGCGGCTCATAACGTTACATGTGGATGGTGAAGGATGCATATAATTGAATGGTCAATATTGCATCATCTTAAATGAGATCCAACGATTCCTAATACGGCCACGTGGATCAAGGTAATTGTAAATTGGCGTGGCTAAATATCACATATAGCCACGCTATATGGGGCGTGTACATAGGATATCCAATGAACGGCTCATAACATTACATGTGGACGGTGAAGGATGAATTTAATTTAACGGTCAATATTGCATCATCTTAAATGAGATCCAACGATTCCTAATACGGCCACGTGGATCAAGGTAATTGGAAATTGGCGTGGCTAAATATCACATATAGCCACGCTCTATGGGGCGTGTTTATAAGTGAAATTTGCGTGGCTAAAACATAACATATAACCACGTTAAACCTATATGGCGTGTCTATCGGATAACCAATGGCTACGCAAAAAAGCAATTTGCGTGTCTAAAGTGAACCAAATAGTCACGCCAAAAAGCAATTTGCATGTCTATAGTGAATCAAATAGCCACGCCAAAATAAATTTGCGTGTCTATAGTGAACCAAATAGCCACGCCAAAACAATAAATCGTGTGTCTATAGAGTACCAATACTTAAGTTTTTGGGACACTAAATAGCAAAGCCTATATGACTCTGGCGTGTCTATAAGCTACCTAAAACCACACAAGCAGAATCCACGCCAAGCCCAAACCAAAGTGGCGTGTCAAAACCCCTATGGACACGCCAATTTGGCGTGGCAAAAAGGTATGTTTGTACTAGTGGTATTACAGAAAATTAAAACAGTGATAGTCCATTTTACAAAAATCACATAAAATCGCTGACAACTCTAAATCGGGTTTAGTTTACCATTTTAAAAAGAAAGATCTTCAAGTTTACATAAGACACCAAAGCCTAAATCATGCCATAGAGTATTTATAAAACAGTAAAACTTCAATGTAATTGAATATGTCAGAAAACATCAGAATTTCTTACAGTGAGAAACAATTGTTTTAAAAATACCTATGGAACTCATAAAATTCTTAAATTTTTATCATTACATTCTTAAGAAGTTTTCTATAAGATAAAAAAAGAATGAAATAAAAATAGATTATACAATAATTATCATTAACAATCAAACCAGCATGATTTGGAAATTTTCATTGTCTAATTAAATAAAATTTTCTTAACAAAGCATTGTTTCATTGGTTATACATTAACCCAATAATCTCCAAAGTATTAATAATCAATAAATACTCAACAAAATCATCTAAAATAGTTTGATGATATTTTATTAAAGTTTTTCAACTATAAATCCTATGCAACTATTAACTGTAGCACCAAATCCAATCTTTATGTTTTCCCCCCATTAGCTCCTTGTGGTGCCACGAAATCTAGATTTTTTTTCATAAAACGACGTGAATTGTGACAACCGGTAGGAAATGAATCAACAAGATATTTTATGCAATATTTATCAATTCCTTTGAAAACAACGAACATGACTAACAACGTCGCAAGCACATGGAAACACCACATCCATAAAAAAAATAAAAAAAAATCAATCAATCTGCTCTCCCTAGGGAGCCCCATGAGTTTAGCAATCAAATAGGAGGCAACCATCAACTCTTAATGATCCCCATGTTCATTTTAGGGAGGCAACCTTCAACTCCCAAGGATATCTCGTATCCCGTCAAATGGAAAGTCTTTTGGGAAGTGATAGGTGCTTAATAATGCATATTTCGATATCATTTTGTTGACAATTATTGCATCTCAAGAGATTTAATATCTCATTTTATTCCAAATCTTGTATTTCATGTATTCATCCGTTAACAAGTAATTTTGTCATATTAATCTCATTTTGCTGCGTTTTATAGGTAAATAAATAAAAGTGAACAAGAGAGCTGCATTGGTGTAAAAGAAGTGCAAGAAAATGGCTGGTTCCAAAGTTCATGGAACTAACATGAGTGATTTGTTACTAGGAGCGCATCAAGTTTGATATACAAGAAGACTCTTGATCGTTAACACCTAGGCTGGGTGTTAGTGATTCACACCAAAGCTAAGCCATTTTCACTCAACTACAACACGTCTTCAATTTTCTCCCTCACCGAGTGTAATGAAACCCATACCCTATGAACTATCCTCTCATCTTTTCCCTGTGTCTGATGTGTAGTCACTACCTTTTTTCTGTTCTCAAAATACCAACTCTCGGTTGGGTATCAGACCTCAATTTTATCATTCCTACCTAGTTTATCACACATTCAATGACCTATTTATTAAGAAAGAATGAAGGGACTGAAATTGTAGATTATGGAGTTGGAACCTAGGTTTGAATACCACCATCAATGGATCATGTTACCTGAAGTCAATGGAGTGGTTGGTGATGATGAAATCCGTATATTTTGCTTTGTCATTTGGTGAGTGACTCAATCCCTAATTTTCTGATTGTACTTTAGTGAAAATGAGATTGAGAATTTTGTATAAATAGGGTTGCAAGTTATAGTAGTAGTTTAGGTTTTTATTTTACTTTTATTATGTTCTAAAAATCTCTGCTAGGGCAGAGATTAAACCCCTTGACAATTTCAGTTATCTTGTTTGATTACTTCCTCTCCATGGAATTTTATTGAAAAGCATGATTTAATCTCTGAATTCATAACAATTTACTTTCACATTGTATGTGAAGCATCCTTGGTAGTTAGAATAATCCTTTGTTATGTATTCAAGCTCTATGTAAACTGATTTTGTTCAATTTGTGATTACTTATGCCTTAAACAGATAGGTAATTCTAGGAATTGACATATTTTGCTGAGATTAAGACATCATATTTGTGCAAGTGATTTATCACATCTTCAAGGTATTTTGAGGCTAGCATATCTATATCTCCTTGATTAAAAAGAGAACTAGTGTATTAAACTAGGGAATTTCTATGCATCTAGGTGGTGGAATCGAAGCCCTAGTTAATCTTTATATTATCTTGAATCATGTTTCCTTAGCACAACAATCAATCTTCTCGTCGTATCGACAAACACCGTCTCTAAATTAGTATTAGGAGGACCTTAGAGGTTTAGTTTCACCAATCCAACTCCCCGCAGGATCGACCCGTATTCGCCATTGTCTGCGTTATAGACGTCATGCTCTTGCGGTTATAATAATAGGTTTCTAAGACTACCATGAAGCAACCATCAATTCCCAAGGATCGTAATGTATCACGCTTATACATACATCACATAACTTCAATATCATCAAGAAATCAATAAATATGATACTATCAACCGTACGTCACCATAATAATTAAAGCTCATAAATATGAATTTAAATAATTGTAACTCAATAAAACAAAACAAGATTTAGATAGTGTTGTGCATACCTCAAACGTTAGCAAATAATCCTAACGGAAAACCTTGACAAGAACTAAGTCTTCCACGTCTGTAACTATCCGTCTACTCCCTCTAGTTTCAATTACCAGGCTTCTGCTCTTTCTATTTATTTTGGGGTGTTACAGAATGATATCAGAGCCGACGATGGGTCTCCTGCCGAGAGTGGGAAGGTACGTTGGACGGGGTTGGTCTAGGTGCTTCTCATGAGGGGTAAGGAACGTAGGATATCTGGGATTGTATATATATATATATATATATATATATATATATATATATATATATATATATATATATATATATATATATATATATATATATTCCGGAGCCGAGGAAGGCTCCAGTTTAAGGTGGCAGTATTGTAATACTCCGATTTTGGCAGTGGTTCGCCGATTGGATGGAATATAGGTAATGGTTTGTCATTTCCTAACACCGACGCCTTTTCGGCACAATTGTATCCAGAGTTGGCAGAAAACTCTGCAGTTAAGCGTGATCGGGCGGTAGTAATCCAAGTATGGGTGACCATTTGTGCTGGATTACCGCAGCGATGCCCGTTGAAAATCCCACACTGCCGGATAACCGCAGTGGCTAAGTGGGGACAACATCGATGGAGGGACGGGTCATTACACATAGGATCTGTTAACATTTATTTTTCTTGTGTTCAACTTGTCTGCAGGGAATCATAAAGAAATATATTAGTGCAAAAGACATACATATACTTAATTTTTAACCAGAGCAGCGCATATGTACTCAGATTTCTAAGAAGTGCAGAGGATGCACTCGGTTTCTAACAACTGCATCGGGTCTGTATTCAGTTCCTAACAAGTGTAGGTGACCTGCACTCATTTCTAGGAAGTATATATGACCTATACTCAGAATTTGTAACTAGTGGAGCATGCCTATACTCAAATGTCTAAGCAATGTAGTCAATTTTGAGAGTATATACAGAAAAAGCGGGGGTCTAACAACCACACCAATTATTTCGATTAGCAATCTGTATGGACTAACTCCAATATACTTTTAAGAGAATCAACTAGACAGTCGGACTCAATCTTAATAAAAGTATATCAAAGAGTTATATCTCACTTTGTCGATTCAATACTTACTCAAGCAAATAGAAATCTGCGAGTCTAATTGAATAAAAGAGAAATCACTTGAACAGTACTAATTAAGACCAATGTTCAAGGATCAATCAATTTCAATCAATAACCAAAGGTTGGATTTCCCAATTGATTGATTCAACGCACAACCTGTGATATTTCAATTGTATAAGCAAATATAACGCGAAAAAGAAATAACACAGACACCAGAAATTTTGTTAAAGAGGAAACCGCAAATGCAAAAAAAAAAAAAACGGGACTTAGTCCAGATTGAACACACTGAATTAAGCCGCTACAGACACTAGAGTACTACAAACTAACTTCGGTATGGACTGTAGTTGAACCCCAATCAATCTCACACTGATCCAAGGTACAGTTGCGCTCCTTACGTCTCTGATCCCAACAGGATACTACGAACTTGATTCCCTTAGCTGATCCCACCCACAACTAAGAGTTTCTACGACCCAAAGTCAAAGACTTTAATAAACAAATCTGTATCACACAGAAAAGTCTACGATAATAGATAAATTTGTCTCCCACAAAAATACCTACGAGTTTTTGTTCCGTTTTTTGATAAATCAAGGTGAACATGAACCAATTGATAAACCAGACTTATATTCCTGAAGAACAGCTCAGTATTATCAAGCACCTCACAATAATCTTAATCGACTAGCGAAAGAAGATATTGCGGAATCACAAACGATAAGACGAATATGTTTGTGACTTCTTTTATATCTTTCCTATCAGAGAAATCAATTTCAAGCCAATCTTACGATTGTACTTAGTACGATAGAAACAGCAAGATCATATCACACAACTACAAGAAAGTAGTATCGGTCTGGCTTCACAATCCCAATGAAGTCTTCAAGTCATTAACCTACAGGGCCTCGATAGAAACCTAAGGTTAAATGAGAATCGTCTCTAGATAATACAACTAGTATCACACAGGAGGTGTGGGGATTAGGTTTCCCAGTTGCTAGATTTCTCCCTTATATAGTCTTTCAAATCATGATTTGCAATCAATGTTAGCTTAGTAACCAAGCATTCAATATTCAACGTTAGATGAAAACCTGATTAGATTCAAGCTAATATCTTTAAACCGTTAGATCGAAACTTAGCTTGTTACACACAAATGAAATGCACGTTTATTTAGGTTTGTGTAACCGTACCCAAACATGTATATCTAGTTGGTTCAACAATAGTTAACCAAATGGTTAGCCATATGAGCACTTTCATATCAACCATATTCTTTTTACCATAACTAGTTCAAATGAACTAGTTAGAGAGTTGTTCAATTGCTTAGATATTATAGAAGTATACAAGACACAATCGAAACAAAAACGATTTGATTCACTCAAATCGATTCATGAACTTTATAGCCACGGTTTGCAAACTTGCATTCCTTAGTTTATATAAGTTTAAGTTCACGGATAATTGTTTTTAGAAAATAACCAACTTAAGTACTTGGACTTGGTACGCGAACTTAAGTACCCGGAATAAGTTTGTTTTCAGTTCACAAACTCCGGCAGAAATTCTTGGGATGAGAACCTCCGACAGTACGCGGACTTGGTATGCGGACTCTAGTTCCGATTTTCCTGAGCAACAAATTACGCATACTTTGGTTCAAGGAATAAGGACTTATACACGTATGAGTTACCACACAATGTTTATATCCAACCATGGTTATGTAATCTAAACTCTCATTTCAATAATTGAAACATTCTTAGAGGACGTTATCTAATTATTGTTCACACACTATTTTTCGTCAAAGCAATTTTCAAGTAATTGAAACTTAATATGACTTTCGTCACTAGTAAAGATGATCTTGGTCAAAACGAAAGCTTACCAACACATATTTCTAGAAATAGATAAGCGAGATAAACTCGGCTCGAAATAGCAAATGTGCATAATCAATGTCTATATAGCAAAACGACTTTTGTCTCAAGGTAGGAGATAGAGTAGATAGACTTTTGAGTGATAGATAAGTTCAAATCTCCACATACCTTTTAGTCGATAAAGTTCCACTGGTTCCTTGATTAGTTCTTCGTCTTTGTATGATGATCGCCCTGGAGTCTTGAGCTCAACTACACTTTCTATCCTAGTCTGAGACTTAGCTGTAAGTAGACTAGAAATCAAGACTTATAGTTTTGATCACTAACATTGACAAACATGCTTGAGATAGCAACGCATGCGAGTTCGACCGAGCAGTTCTCTAACATATACTGCTTAGAAATTGAGTGCAGGTCCACTACGCTGCTCATAAATTCGAGTATATATATGTTGATTAGATAATATGATACACTGAACATAACAAATACTTCTATGCTAACCAGTAACCACACACCACCTTAACTACTTTCTGTCCTAGTTTCTAACAGATGCCTCTTAAGTGTTTTTTCCTTATTGTTGCAGTTATATTTAGTTGATTGTTTTCACCTTTTGTTTTTTTTTCGAATACAATCCTTGTTATGATGCTTAAAATCCACTGAATACAAAATTGTAGCCAGTATGTACTGATAGTTGTGAAAGGAAGAATTGTCTTTTTTAGCATTATGCATAGATTTTAGATGGAATTAGTTGTGTTTTCGAACGCAATCTCTATTACGATGCTTAAAATTTATTGAAAATATGAGTGTAGCCAATATGTACTGACAGTTGAGAAAGGAAGAAGTACGTTCTTAGCATGTACATGTCGCACTGCGTTATGAAGTATTTTTACAACCATCCACCTAACGTCCTCCTTTATTACACCAATTTACATCTTTTTCTTAAGTTTTATTTGTATTTTTGTTAGAGAAAACTAGGATATTTATGTAACACCTTCATTGGTCGAGCTGCATTGGACTTTATACAAATTCTTCCCTCAGTTAATGAATTGTATCTAATTAGAATTATTTTCTTACGTCAGGTTTATGTTCTTTTGCAAGGGCGTGAACCTTCTCCAGAGGCACTTCTTAAGCACCATAGCCTATTAACAGGCGTCCGTTTAGTTTAGCATGCCCCTTGATTTATTTTTTCCATCATACATTAGAAAAATACTCCTGAGGCGAAATTGTGCTGAAACCTTTTAGTTATAATCGTTTTCATATAGCAATCTTATCGTCTTTTATTTTCCAGACTTTTTTAGCATTCTCTGATTATATAAATGTTTAATAATTTTACGGAAAACAAAAGGGAAATATGAAAAGTTAATGTTTTTCAAACTTCTACTAGTTTACAGAAATCTTAGCATTTTTCTGACGATCCCTTTATAATAATTTATTTTTCAGCACGCCCTAAAAATCGAGTTTAACTCATCTGCACTTGTCAGAAATAAAATCCAGATCCACTGCACTGGTTAGAAATCCAATAAACGTCTGTTGTAGTGGTTAGAAACGAGTGCAAGTCCCCTATACTGCCTAAATATTGAGTGAAGATCAGTTGCACTGGTTAGAAATCTAGTATAAGACACATTGAAATGCATGTCTAATTGATGAGATAAAAAAAACAATTAAATATGGAAGAAAACTATAAGAGAAAAATCTAAGATCGTGTATCTTAACTTACAACTGAAGATATCTTTGGTGGTACACAAACATTACAACAAACACTAAAATTAAGTTCATAAAATGTTGTTTCTTAATTGTCTATCCAAAACATCAATTATTTGGCTACATTAAATTACATCTAACAAGTAGATGATTCAGGTATAGTCGCCAAAGCTGGTTTGCATTTCAAAACATTGAATTTTACAATTCTTCACCATTGATAGAACTTCTAGCTCCTTGCTCACCCGCTACCAAGTATATCTCATGAATTGAGAATACATATATTATGAAGAGTGTAGCGCAATCCTATTCTGTAGACTCCCTCTTTGGCCATTAATATGTTATGAGCATTTCATGAATTATAAATGCTGAAAAACAAAACGCAACATGATAAGAAACATACAAGTAAGCACGAAACCATAAGAACCGTATTGTCCATACATCCAGCTTACATACAAAAACTAGCAGTATATCTTCTGCACCACAGTATATTCTATCTGCACCTCTAGGATTTTTAAAGAAATTCAATCAGTATAATATAGACATCATGCACTTTTCAGAAGCTTTGTTTGCACTTTTAATATCGAATAAGAGAACACCAAAAATCAATAGGATTTAATGGAACATAATCAATAGAGTATAGGAAACCGGCAATTTCAGAAAATGTTTATTTTCTATGGCATCTGAATGATATATTGGCTTGTTATGTGTAGTGTAAGCACTATTTTGTTTCTTCATAGAACGTAGTTGGTAGGATTGTTATTTAAAGATCCTTGATTACACTGGATCATCTATTAAAATTGTGCGTGATTTGCTAACATATTTAGATCTTTATAGATCAAAACAAAACAAAATAAGAGAATAATACGTAAAATCATAACATAAACACAAAACTATGGTATAGGTTATTTGCACTGTTAAAGATAGTAAATCAAAAACCACTAGAACATAACAATGTAAACCAAAACAAATTTTGATTTCCTATGAAAAATTGCAATGGTTATCTACAGTCTTGCATCATTATTCGCTTCCAAGTATCCTGAAATCCCCACAGTATAGGCTATCTGCACCTCTTACTGATTGTTGCCCTAATTTCAGAATAAACTCTAAAAATCTAACATAACAATGTAAACCAAAACAAAATGTTGATTTCCTATTACATTCCAAAAAATACACCAAATTATCATCTGTACATGTTAATAACTCATTGAATTTCAACTACCAACCCTAATTTATAGATGACAAAATAGCAAAACCACAGTATAGTCTATCTGCACCTCTAGGATTGTTAAAGAAATTCAATCAGTACAATATAGACATCCTGCACTTTTTAGAAACTTCCTTTGCACTGTTAATATCGAATAAGAGAACATCAGTAATCAGTAGAATTTAATGGAACATAATCAATAGAGTATAGGCAATCTGCAATTTCAGAAACTACCTTTGCATGTATTGAAAATCACATAAATCAAGTAAATCAACACAGTATATGGTATCTGCACTTTTAGAACATAACAACACATCAAAATTTAGAATAAAATGTTGGATCTAGAAAAGAACATACGTTTACCCGTTACTGCTTTTGGAGATTTATGAATTTCTGTTACTGATTTTTTCGAGATGTTAGATGTTGATTCTACTTTTTGTTTTTTCGAATTTCTTGAACTTTGTCTTCTTGTTTCAACCATTGTTCTTCAATTGAAACTCATTTTTGGTTCAGTAGAGGTTATTGAAGTGATTTTTTGACTTGGTTGAAGTTGATTTTTGGGTTTAATTGAACTGATATTTGAGTATAATTGAAGATCTGATTACGTTTGTATGATTATTTTTTTTTGGGTTTAATCTCCTTCAATCAGAGACGATGATAACTTTTTGAATTGGTTTCTCTTCATCAATCAGAGACGGAGAAAACTGATTTCGTTTTTTCTCTGAGTTTTTTTTCTCTCTGAAAAATGATAAGAAAGGGTTTCAATTTCTATCAGTTTTTGGATCATGTAGAATACATACGTTTGGAATAGGGGCTACAACGTCTTTTCGATGTTTTAAAGAATTTTGGACCTCCGGTTAAACTAAAAATATGGATGGACCCTAGAACAAATAATTATGTAGGCCTAGGACCAATCAAGAAATTAAAATCTATATAAATATCCTTAATCTAACGGTTATGGATGTCCACCGAATTTTCAAGGTTGCATCCCGACCCAATCCATAATCCGTTGGATTCCAAAAACCTTATACGCGTCTAACCCATTAGCGAATGGTTTGGGCATTCATCGGCAAAAATACGGTGGGTCTCGGTTAAATCTGCGGATAACGAGCCAAATGCTCGCCTCTACCTGGTGTGCCAAACAGGTTTTTTTTGACATGTGCATAGGAATAGGCCTAAGCAGATTTAATATTCAAAAGCCCATTAGGACATATATGGGCTCCATCTAAGTTTATCCTGAGTCCTGACTATCAATAGATATCGAGGAACTGCAGTAAAGAGCATTCAACTTGTCCAAATGCAGTTTTTGTTATCTTATAGATAACAAAAACAGAGTACTGTTTTCAAATTCAGTAACACAGTTTTTGTTATCGCAGTAAAGGGAAATAGATATCTATAAACCGACTTACTGTTTTCGAATTCAGTACCGCTACTCACTTCGCAATAACAGAGTTTCTAACAGTTTTTAGCCTTTTACAGATCCCTCTCCATATCCAGGAACCCTTACTAGAGAGTTAGTACAAGTACAATGGTTATTTGGAAACTACTTATTATTCAAACCATCCCCAACGGGGGGGCGATAAAAATATAATAGGCCACAATTTTTTTCTTGGGTATTTACAAAAACAGTCACACTTTGCTAATCAGGTTTACAAATCGATCCCACTGTTACAAACTTTTAGCAAAACACTCACTAGACATGTAACGGCAGAGTTATGTCACGTTTCAGGCGTTTGTCGGGATGTTAAGTTACCTAAATACCCCTAAACCGTGGCATTTTCACGTGTGGGATCGATTAACAAATCTCTAAAAAATGTGGTACGTTGGATCAAAACAAAAGAAAACCCTAGCACAAATACGATTGTGCTACCATTTCCCACCTCATTTCTTGCCGCCTCTGTTCGATAGATTCTTCTCTGAAGAAATGGAGAAGATGATGGCAATCCCATGAAGCAGTTACAGATCGATTTGTTTTTTCACATATTTATTCAATATATTCTCCTCTTCATCTCGATCTACTAGAGTTGTGAAGCGAAATACGAGTTTACATAGTTGTGAAGCATCAATTATCGAACTGTGAAGATAATCAGTGTTAATTTTCACCATCAAGATGTTTACAAACATCGCCAGGTAAATACTCTTCCTCGTTATACTGCTTTTTTAGATTATCAAGTCGATTCAGAAACCCTGATTTTCTGAATGTTGATTTTTACTGATAAACCCTAAATTTATGAAAAAATTGGGGATTTGGTATTTTCTTCATAAAATTTGTGTTAGGGTTTGATTATATGTTAGTAAATGGTAATAATTATCAGTTCAATTTAGTGCAGGAAGTATGTGAAGTACCCAACTAGGAGTTTTAGGGTAGAATGGTTTTGGACAAATAAGGTTCAGTATTTTGAAAATGTGGATGTTAATTCTGGTGGATTAAAGGGATTTTGTGATAAAGTTCATGCTTCTTTTAAGTTAGCACCAAATAAGAAGGTTGAAGTGATTTGGATTGGTAATGATAAACCAGAATATATGGTTAATGATTCACATTGGTATGAGATGTGGGATAAGGCTGTTGATGAGGAAGGGTATGTAAATTTGTGGTGCAATGTTAGTGACAGGATTGTGCCTCCTGGTGATGGATGTGCTGAATCTTCTGGGATATCAAACAAGAGGGACTCAACACCATCCAAGGTTACAAGCAGTTCAGTAACATGCATTAACTATGCTTGTTCACCAGTCAAACTTGATCCAGAGATGTTTTCCACACCTAAGAAGAAGTTAACATGCTTTACATCACCACATCAGGTCAGAAGGAGTCCAAGGATAATTAAGAGATCTGTTGATGCAGTTACTGGATGTAAAGGCAGTAGCAAGAGGTTATTTGAGAATGTGGATGAGTATGTGAATGTTGATGATGATGATTATGAGAATGTTGATGATGATGATTATGAGAATGTTGTTTTAAGTGCTGAAACAATCCAAGATGAAAGGGAGTATGAGAACATTCAACTACCTAATGATGTTGAAGATGTTTGTCATCCCAATGATGATCCTAGTAGTCCAGTTTCTGATATTGATGAAATGGGCCTTGGTGTTTACTGTGACTTTGTGAACAATTACTTTAAGGACCACAACTGGGTTGACTCTGTACATCCAAAATAGTATATGGAAGCAGTCCATGAAGTACAAGCAAGTGGTGTGGAGCAGGAAGGTGAGCAGGAGGATCCTAAAGGAAAAGCAATTTTTCCTCATGATGCTATAGGTAATGAGGAGTAAAATAGTGGTGAGGACAGTTCAATCTCTGAAGGTAATTGTCTAACTTATTGGGTTTTATTTTGGTATTTTTTATTTTAATCATGGCATTAGTCTGTTTTGCTTCCATATGAAAGAACTGACAAACCAAGTCCTTATGTGTATGTAGGTGTAACAGAAGTACAAGGACCCAATGAGTGTGGTAATGAGCCAACTCATCAGAAACCTAATCCATGGTACAACCAGTTTGAGCAAATACATGGTCCAGATATTGATGCAGATGGCAATGGAGATTTGTTTCCTGATGCTGATGGGAATACATTACTCATGGTTGATGTTGACACAATGTTTGTGGGAATGCAGTTTATGGACAAAGATGACTTCAAGAAGCACCTAATGGGTTATGCCATTAAGAAGATATTCCAGTACAAGCTTAAGCCCAATGACAATGATAGGATTAAAGTAATATGCAGGTTCAACAAATCTCGAGACTGCAAGTTCTTTATCTGGGCAAGTGTTACCAGGGTGAACCAACTTTTACTGTGAGGAGTTTCAACTTAAAGCATACATGTAGCACTCAACTGAAGACCATGAATAAAGCAGTTAATGCATAATTTGTTGCTGAGTATTTGTATGACAAGATAAAAAGAGGAGATGCAATGCCACTGCCATATGCACTGAAAGATCAATTTTTTACTACTTACAACACCAATGTTCCATATCATGTTGCTTGGAGAGAAAGAATTATGACTTTAGAAAGACTCAATGGAGCTATGATGAATCTTATAAGCTGATTCCAGCCTTTTGTAACATGGTAAAAGCAACTAATCCTGGATCTGTTGCAAATTACTCTTTTGGAAGGTAAGTTTCAATCTAACTTTAATAGGTTAGTTTATTTGGTATAGTAACAGTACTATAATTTGCTTATGTATTATGTATAACCACATAAAATACTATGCTAACTTATGTCTTATGATTATGTTTGTTTCAGTGAGGACAAATGTTTTGAGTCCATGATGATTGCATTTGCAGCACCAATTCAAGGATGGAAGGATGGTGGTAGACCATTCGTTGGTTTTGATGCCTGCCACTTGAATAGAAAATATGGTGGATGTCTAATGGCAGCTACAGGTTTAAATGGACAGAATGGGATTGTTAATCTAGCCATAAAGGTGGTGAGGAATGAATGTGGTGAAAACTGGCACTTATTTATGAAAGAGCTGAAGCCACTTAATGAAGACCATCCAGCTGGGAAGATAACCTTTATCTCAGACAGGCAAAAAGGTCTCCAAGAGTCATTGGATGAGGTTTTCAAAGAACACTTTAAAAGATACTGCCTTCGGTGAGTCTTACAATATTTTATTATTTAAAGGAAACCTTGTTATTCTTTAAACATTTATTATTTAAGAACTCTAACTGAAATGATATTTTACAACCAGTCATATGTTCAAGAACTTTAAGACTCACTTCAAAGGATCAAAGTTGCAATACCTTGTATACAATACTGCAAAATGCTACAAGAAGAGACTTTGGAAGGTAATATTTCTTCCTAATTCACTGTTGTCAGTTCTTTTTAGTCATGTTAATTATGGATTTGAATTTAATTAATCTTGTTTATGGTATGTGTAGGCCAATATGGATGATCTGATCAAGTTGTCACCAGCTGCTGCAGCTTACATGATGAAGAAAAAACCAGAACAATGGTCTAGGGATTTCTTTGACCCATCTGCATGTTGTGAGGACCTTAACAACAATTTCTCAGAGTCCTTTAACAACTTGGCTAAACCCATGAGAGACAAGCCTATTTGTACCCTTGGAATGATGTATGGCCAGCTAGTTATGGGTACTATGTATAAAAGAAGAAATGTGAGTGCAAATTGGGAAGATGGTAAGTTGGTGCCAACTGCTCAAGACTTGATTGATGAGATGAAGAAATGTTTTGGAGCATTCAGGGTTAATGGAGCTATTATTGATGAGTTATATGAAGTGACTTCAAAGACCAATGCTATATTTCAAGTTGATGTGGTTGAGAAGACTTGTTCCTGTTTTCAATGGCAACTTAGAGGCTTTGTATGTCAACATGCAGCGTGTGTGCTCATGGACATGAGAATCAATCGGGCAGAGTGAGATTTCTAACCTACTACACTTATTATTGCACTGGTTTAATGCATCTGTTTTAGTTGTTGTGCATTTATTTTTGGGTTGTTAGTTGTAATGGTAACCTATTTCTCACTTATTATTGCTCTAGTTATTTATGCAGTTATTGCAGCAAGTACTATCATATGGAATCTTACAAGGAAATTTATGCACCTGAGATGGGGTTATTTATTGGAAAAGAAGAGTGGCTTGAGGTATGATGTTTCTTTTTTAACTTTTCACATTTTGTCCTTTTTCCCTTTGTCCTTTAATGTATTTTGATGTCATTTAACAATATTATTGTAGGGAATCTTCTGCTTTTTGGAAAATAGTATTTTAAGTTTAGGGTTTTCATGTTGTTTCATATATACTTTACTTATAGATACTTATCTTCCTTCTCATTTCATTTTGCAGCCATTGGTAGAAATCAACCCATCCATAGATATGAGGAAACCAGGGAGGCCTTGCAAGAAAAGGAAGAAAACACATGATGAACCTCACAGTGAGAAGGTGGTCAGAACTTGTAAGAGATGCAAGATGCCTGGTCACAACAGGAGGACATGTGCTGGTGCACCAGTTGGATCCAATCAAAAAACAAAAAGACAGAGAACCATGATGGAAGGAGGAAGTCACAAGACTACTTACCCAGATCCTGCAGAGCTTAATACCAGTAGAAGGGCAAGTAAGAGGGGAAGAGCAAAAGGATCTGCATCATCTTCTCAGCCTACCACTGCATCATCTTCTCAGCCTAGCACTAGATCATCTTCTCAGCCAACAACTACATCATCTTCTCAGCCTACCACTGTATTTTATGGATCTAGAGGTGGAAGGGGTTCAAGAGGTGGGAGAGGATCTAGGGGAGGTAGGTCTGGTGGTAGATCTGTACAACAGACATTGAACCAGACCATTAGTGGTGTTGTTGGGTTGTCTCAGACTCTTTCTCAAATATTCACAGTCCCTAAACCAAAGACAAAGAAGGTCACCTTCTCTGCTACTCAATGATGTTGTGTTGGGTTTAGCTCAGTTTAACTACCTTGTTGTTTTTTTGCTTGTTTCAATGGATGTTTGAATGGATTTCACTGCATCTGTTTGCAGTAACTTAACTCAAACAGACTTATATTAATTATTAATGGGTAATATATGTAATTAAATTAATTTTCTATCTTTATTGATTGTTCATGGGTCATTGCCACTGATTACATTTTACATACTCAGATTGCCTATCTGCTTGCATAGTTCTGCCATTTTCAGGGTTGCAGCTTTGGTTTCATGGAAAAGAGCATCAAAAAGCCATTGAAACTCCAGACAGTTGGTACATTTGAGGTAAGTTATTCCAGAGTTATGTTCATTATTACATATTTTTAATGTTATTGTGCCCTTACATTTCTTCTTTTTGCAGGGTTGATTAGCCCATGGACAGTTGATTTTTGTATGGCTTTTGTCACCACAAGCAAAGCAGGAAAGTGGAGATGGAAGCTGAATTTGCATTGCTTTTCCAGGTGTTGTAGCATCTGCAAACCACTCAAAGTATGGGCATATGGAGCAGCTGAAGAACTTCTCACCAGGATGATCATCAGTTTGGGCTTTCAACAGCTTCCTCAAACCATTGCAAGGTACCATTTTGCATCTAGAATATATCCATGGACAGTCTATTGCCTCATGCATACCTTTCTCACACATAAAACAATGGCTTTTGATGCTGCTGATCTTGTACTTGCTACTTGAAGTCTCCCCTGAACTGCTGCTGCAATATTCTTCCATCTTGCCACCACCCATTCTAAACATGTTAGTATATGAGGATTGTGAATGATAATGAATGAGTGTTAGTTCTGTCTGCAGGTGTGTGTGGTTTTATATTGAAGGGAAAGGCAGATCAAGCCGTTGGGAACGGTCACATTTTCAACCACATAGAAAATGCCATGTGTAACAGTGCCACGTGGATTGCCACGTCTTCAAGCTATCAGGTGGCGTGTCAGTGCCACGGATGCATAGATCTGCCACATAGACGTATGTTAACCATGGTTCAACTACCATGGTTACAAGAGACTTAGGGGTATATTAGGCAGATAGTTTACCGTTTTTTTCAACTTTTGTGTGTCGGATGGAGAAATACCAGTTTGTAATCCCTAATTTAAAATATGATCAATTTGTAAAACAATTAAGGACGGTGTGACCATTTTGTAAAACACCCTTTTTTCTTTCCGACATTGCCATCAGTACATGGGAATGAACTTGGGACTGGAGGAAGTCACCGGACCCTGTGAAGTGATTTTTAGGACATTGTGTTGTTAATTTGACGCTTGACAGTGTATTTATATGCCAATGAAACAGCAAGACTTTTTTTTACCCGGTCAATGAAATAGATAAAAAAAAAAAAGCAAAAACTATACAGATCCAAGGTTGTAATGAGTTAGCCAAGGGCTACCATCAAAACTAGCCTATTTAAAACGAAAATAAACCTCACCCGGCCATTCCACCAGAAGCATAGAAATTGGCCTCCCCTCATAAAACTCAAAAATGTCCTCATCTAGCAAACATGCTTGCTTTGCCGAAGCATCTGCAGAAAAATTAACTTCCCTATATTTATGAATGTAGCGAACATTGGAGTAGAAATTCCTCGCCAATCTCCACTTCTGATTTAATTACCAAGATAAACTCTCATTTTGAAAAGCTTGAATGCAACTCATCGAATCAGATTACACGCAGATGTTCCTAAAATTCCACCATTTGGCCAACAAGACATGAGACATTATTTGTCATTCCGTGTTCGGTAACGCCTGGATCGATTACTTACTGTTATTGACCGCATGTTCTTGTCTAGCCTGATTTTGTGCTATAATGGTAATGTTGGACGTCATTCCATATCTCCTATAGTCCTGTACCACATAATGAGTGAGCATTTTGAAAATTGGAGTACACTGGGTTTCTTGAATAATTGATCCTCACAAAGACAATTATTCCTACATTGTTTTCTCCGTGACAATTTTTAATTAGTCCTCCAAACGATGTTGCTGACCAAATATTTAAAAACAAAGGGATGAATTTAGATAACCATGAGATTTGTTTATCTTGGTTTGACTAATGAAGTTTGAACATTCAATAATTTCATCTGAAAAAGACGTCGTTGTTGATATCAATAATCTTGACCCTATATGCAGAAAAATCATTTCCTCTTTGCTTACTTTGGACAATAACAGAAAACAAAGCTGAAATATTTCCTCTTACGAACTAAGGACTTAGAAACATTAGGTAACATTCCCGTAATTAAGGCTCATCTAACTGATAAAGCATGTCTGAGCCTCTTAGTTTCACTATCTTAGCTCTATGAAAGAATTGCTCCCTTGACAGAGTTCTAACTTGCTTTAGATACTTGTCAAAGGGTACTACTCCTTGTTGCAGTGCCGTTTCTAGCACATACAACAGATCTTCAATGGCTTTGTCTTCAGATGAGAGATTTAGGATTTGATTGGACTCCTCGTCAGCGGCTTCAAATGCATCTTCAATACTATCTTTGGCTATATTGTTTTGAGAATTTCTATGATCGTTAAATTTCAACCAATTCATTAGTACATCTGCTTCAAATGCCAAATCTCGCACCGTTTCCTTCAAGCACAATCTTTCGTATCTAGATTCCCCCAGCTCAATGTTCAGAATCTCCTCCCGGCGAACAAGCTCGGCCTGCAAGCTAGACAGAGAATCAATATCGTCATTCGCCTTGTCAGTTGACGCTATGATGTCGCGGTGAAGAGCAATATAGAGAAAGTTGAGTGCCTCCATCTTTGAGACTAGAGAAGTATCTATAAAACTAGGCCTAGGGGGTTCTGGTGGAGCAAAAGGATGCTGGTATGTGAATATGTGAACCAGGCTGCGTGCTAAGTCCAAGAGATTGGATTGTGGGTGATTCCATAAATGCAGGTAAGGGATGAAGACCTCCCCTAAAGGAGAAACAAAAGGGTGGGCGTGAGAAGTTTTGGAGGTCGAAGCTGATGAAAGAAGCACAAAAGGTGCAACAAAGGGATAACTCTCATGGATCCATATAGCGAGATGAATATTAGGAGACACGGGGAAATAGCCGGTTGCAACCAGAAGCTTGACAGTGGTTCCCTCGTCGTATGTGAAGGTATCAATAGAAGGTTTGAGAGATGGAAAATTATTCAGCAGAGACAGGAAGTGTTGCCGAATAAGCCATTTGAGATTGTCGTGTTTGTAGGATAGTGAATGAGGTCCATCGCAACGGAGAGCGGCATCAATAATTTGAGTTGAAGTTAAGAATGCCATTTTTAATAGCTACACTAAACAAAATGAAGGAAACAGAAGGAGATCTAAGTGGATCCTTATGTGACTATGCGTACATATTTAGTTACGTTTCATGTTGTCTCTTTACGTAATTGTATCGAATAGAATAGGACTCAAAAGTGAAAGTCAATCACGAAATTTGCATGGCAGGTTCCTAGTTGGTTAAAGTTTTATCCATAAAGACATGGTCATGGGATTCATCATGGTTGATACTTCCACTGCAAATTTCTACTCTAATAATTTAAATTTAAAGACCAAGTCAATTGAGACATTGTTTACAAATATTACAACAACTATGTGGACTGTTGAGGTATGCATATTTACACAAGCGCTTGAATCACAGTGGAACTTTGAATACAATTCTAGTAGTATCGTATTGTTTTTTTCATTTTTTTTTTGATCGATAAAGAACATTTCATTGATCAGAAAAGGTTACAAAAGGTTTGAACCACCCAAAAGAAAAAAGTGAGAAAAAAGAAAAAAGGACTCGCAGAACAAAGCAAGCAAGTCAAAAAAACAAACAAATAAAAAACTCCTACAAAAGAAACTATGGAGGATCAAAATACACTGTGTACCGGTTATTAACAACTGAGTCAAAAGTCACATCTTCGAAATCCTTGATGACTAAAGCTCATTGAAATAAACAGTATTTTACCATGTGAATAACCTGTTCAGTCGTCTGCGCTTTACTAGAGAAAACACGAGAATTTTGTTCCTTTCATACACACCAGAGAATCGCCGCCACCAAAAGATTCCAAAGCTTCATTTTGTGTTGAGAATCAAAGTGCATCTGCCAAATTAGAAGAGTTGTAGGTACCTTCTTTTCATTTTTCTTTGAGGCCTCTTTACATTTTTCATTGAGGCCCAGGTAGTATAAATAAAGAAACCTGTTTTGAGGCATGCTGAATTTTCTTGAGACATATTCATTCATTATCCCGTCTAGGGTGGGTTTATAAGGGGTGTTTAAAGGTAGTGCAATTACTTACATATCCTTAAACAATTTAAATTACTAGAGTGCCCTTATCCTCAAAAACCTAAAATCAAAAATCAAAATAACCTTTAAACTTGAACATCTTGGACTCCAATTCAATCAAGCAAAGGAAACACGAATCCAAGTGAGCAATATTGGAGCGCGAAATCCAAACCTCAATTGCTCTCAGATGTATTTAAGAACATATTTGTAACAAACCCATCTTGTTTTGATTGATTTTATTTTGTTTGATCGATAGAATATGATTTCAAAGATGAAATTAGGGTTCCCAGAAGATCAATTCAGTTGATCTTGGAATATCAATTTTGAGCCGAACCTATTATATGATTTAGAGAAACACTATGTTCGATTAATGCGACTTTGCTAGATTTTGTCTGAATCAGCCGAACCTAGCCTTGTTCTTCATTTTAAATTTTCAGAAGATCAGTTTGGCTGATCTTGGAATATCAATTTTGAGCCGAACCTAGTATATGATTTACATAAACACTATGTTCGGCTGATGCGACTTTAATAGATTTTGTTCGAATAAGCCGAACCTAAATTCGTCAGTCACAGACTGAAGTTCGGCTGATAACTTGTCCGCCGAACCGTCCATCTGGTCATTAGATTTGGGTTTTAATCGTTCATCTGGTCAGTAGATCTGGGTTTTAAAAACTAAATTTTTTGATAGATTCAACTTATAAAAAGGACATTAAACCTCGTAGAGAATTTTACCTCTTATTTGAATCACACATTTTGGTCACTTCTAATCACTAAGATCTCAAAACCCAAGTTTTTTTTCACTTCTTCTTCTTCTTCCTCTCAAAAATCCGAACTCTCTCACATAAATTTGATTTCTCTACTAATTTACCAATAATAATTTAATTTTTAATCAATGCTTAAAATTTCTAATTAATCAAATATAATCGTAATCATTAACACTAATTATGTAAGAGAAGTTATGCCATTATCAAAAAGGGTGGATAAGGGGTGATGTTGTTTTTTATTTAATGACCCTATTTTGCCATTATTTAGTATGCCTCAAAAAAATTCAGCATGCCTTAAAACAGGTTTCCAAATAAACTAAGGGGTGATTTTAAGACAATGGCATATTCTGTAGGATGGCCTGTTTTTTTAAGGTTTCACTGTGTACACTTGTTAATTGATATATGGACTAGCTAGCCCATCAACATGATAAAATTTGTTGATTATGATTTTTAAGTCCATGAAATTCTTTAACATGATTCATCCTAACTGAAAGACGTTCTCGACCAGAAGTACAGACTCAGCTTTTGATGATTAAGGTTGAGTTTGTAATGCTTTTATTTTTCCAAAAGCACTTTCAAAACCTATATATGTCAATAATTTTTGAAATTAGTGTTTGGTAAAAGAAAATTAAAAAGTTTTTTTCCAAAGCACTTTCCAAATTCCTTAACTTAAAAAAGCTGAGGTGGAGGAGCTTCCACTTTTAAAAGCTACAAAGGCATAAGTTTTGGTCCCATCTAAATTTAATGCATGGTTTATCTTTTTTTATCCCTACTTTATTTTATAAATGGAAAAAGTTATCCTTAAAGTTATATACAATCAATTTTTTATTTTTTACATTTTATTCTTTAAATACAACGGGACCCACTAAATAAGGATCCAAGATTACCAGACGCAGAGCTAACCCAAGTTTTCTTCTTATGCTTAACACATATACGTACAATTTTCCTTTTCTGACAAGCTTGTCGGTTCCTTCTCCCAAACGTGAAGAGGAATGCGCCTAATAACTGAGCTTCCTACGTGAGTAGCCAAGCGGGTCGATCAGAATGTCGCAGCGCTATAAAACATTCTCCTAGTCTTACTATCTCTATTCTAAGTAGCGCCCGACACACGCTAAGCAGATCTTTACCAAAGACATATCTCCATAAGCCTCCAAAGTTATATTTTATTGTCAAAGTATTTTATATACCATTTCATTTAACTTGTCAATAATGAAAATAAAAACAAATATTAAATAATCACTTAATTTTAGTTTGATTTTTTGTTTGAAAATTATATATATATATATATATATATATATATACATATTAAAAAGTAGTTAAGTAAAATATTTGTTTTTAACAATCATAATAGTAGTGACAATTAGTAAATTTGGTATGATATATATTTATATTTAATAGTAACAAAGTGAACTATTTTAAAACCAGTAAAATTGAATAAAACTATTTTCAGAGAAATGTCTGTTTTTCGTCATTTGACACAACAACAATGGTTGAATCTGATAATTTACCAAACACGCTTTGATTTTTTTTTGAACTCGCAATTGGGGGATACAAGAAAAAGACAAAAACGGGATTTAAATAGTAAATCAAGGTCACCCCCTATCCAGATGTTTTATTTAGTTTCTAATCTACCCCTTACTATTCATGTTTAGTGGTTAAATATAATTAGTTAAGTTAATAATCATTAGAATAAATCATTATCATTGAATTTGTTGATGCAGCAACATCAAATCAAGATATTTATGATCATGAAGGTTTAGGTGAAAAACCAACCCAGGAAAGTAAACCAGCTGAACATATGAGTACTCCAATTACTCATATATAGGTATTAATGTATTGAAATTTGATTTGTTTTCTCATTGAATTCTCCATTGTTGTGCCTGAAAAACTCAGTGTTGGCATGGTAAAAATACGAATACACGCCGGCAGGGACCAAATCGGCATGGTATGCATACTTTCACCATGCCAATACACAATATCCCCCAATTATGAAATTGTAAGTACACTGCCTGCATAGAAAGATCATTATCGAGCATGCCGGCACATGATGCAAGACTTTCTGTATGTTTTATTCCTAAAATCGGCACGGTACACTTGGCAATCGACCAAACCGGCACAAACAAATTTTGAGACAGACTTTCTGAGCTATCAAGATATAGGCATGGTATTCATCTTAAAAACCATGCCGACACAAGACATCGGCATGGTATTCATCCTAAAAACCATGCCGACACTAAATTTCGGCATGGTATTCATGAAATACAATGCCGGTATTAACTGAAATTGAAAATTTACAGTTACAATTTTTTATTCTTAACATAAACGAATTCTTTTAAAACAAATCGATGATCGGGTTTCTTTCAAGGAGGTATATTTATTTAATAAATTAGTCGTCAAAGAAATTTTTGATACAACGATGAAATCGTGTTGAAAACGGTGATGAAGAAAACGAAAATCAAAGAGAGGAGCCGGCAGAGAAGGAGAAGAGAAGAAAAGGAAAATCGAAAGAAAAGAGAAGAAGAAAAGAAATTAAAATACTAAAGGGTATTTTAGTATTCTCATACCCAAAAATCACCCCTTAGCAGGAACTATTGGATGAGAATATTAATTCATCTCCCCAATTAATAAAAGTATCCCCGAACTGCGCGTTCTTCTTTTTTAATCAGCTTAATTTTGATTAATTTTACCAAATGTCTAACTGCTTTTTTCTCACAGCACAACACATCAACGCACAGCAGAAAAGTGCTTTTGCAAAAGCCGCAGCAATACCAAACTAAGCCTTCAAATTGGCCATCAAGCGAAACATTTAACTAAAAAAATTGTAGAATATCTTTTACCTGGCTAAATTGGGGCCTATTGTGATTAATTTGGCCCTACGACTAGAAGACAAAAAAGAATATTTTAAAGTAAAATGGATAATCCCTTATCCAATTATTTTACTAAATGGCAAAACTACCCTGATTGATTAGTACTAATTTGGGTGATTAAATGATGTTTAATCAAGTTAACCCTGAAATCAACTACCATTAATTCATCATCAAAACTTGAATTTTTTTTTCAAAACTCGATCCAGAATCGGTTGATGTTAGTGCAGTGTTAAACCGATTCTGGGTTGAATTTTTTCAAATGGCGAAGTAAACCCAAAATTGGGTTTTTTCAATACTCATATAAACCGATTGTAGAAATCGGTGTTTATGGATGTCCACATAATCCGATTATACATTACTTTCATAAACAAAATATCCATTACATAGTTTAGGAAATTAGTGAATTACATATATAGGATTCAGTATGGGTATTCTAGAATTTGACACATCAAATTTTCGTCAATGAACCTCCGAGCACGTCGTTACAACATCGTATATTCTTTGTGGTGAATGAACTTAGTTTCCCCATTACTAATTCTCCATAGCCCATTGAAACGTTCCAGCTGAAATTCAATGAATTCTTAAATGTTAGTATGCAATTATTAATGATGACATAAGTATAAATAGAAATATAATCGTATTATTCACTTTTTCTCTAGGAAGAGCTTGTGGATGATGTTGGTAAACCATATTTCTAACTTTAACATACTCTCGCATTGCACTTTTTATGTAGTTGAATCGAAATGTCAAATCTCTCCATTTGAGGTTATTGGGATTCCCGGTACGCCCGTAAAAGAACTCTTTAACTCTCTTCCAAAACATTGAATAGATTTCATTCGGACGTTCACGGAACGTATTAGCAAACGATTTACCGAGACTTAAATCTTCGTACGGTCCCCATTTCACGTCTACTTCCAGATCCCACTCCATTTTCTAGGCTAAGTATGTGATGTAGGAGTGTCTCAAAGAGGTTGTATTTATATAGATAAAGACTCAACGGCTATTTTTTTCAAATTCAATTCAAACAATCGGAGTTTAGGTATTTCCACATAGTTAGAATGTGTCCTTGCAAAATCATAAAATATGTGCCTATCAATAATCATATTTTAATATTGCACATGTGATCCGATTCTCGGCAAAAAAAAGTTACAGAAGAACTACCACTTTTACTTGTAAGAATCGTATTACATGTGATGCCAATATAAACCGATTATGAAGGTTGTCAAAATCTGCCTCTCAATAATCGGTTTTTAATATGTCACTTATAATCCGATTCTTGTCAAAAAAAATATAGGAACATTGGCACTTTTCCTCACAAGAATCGGATTACATATGATGCCCACATAAACTGATTCCTAAACTCCTGATTTTTTTGTTTTGTCAGAATCGGACTTGAAAAGTATAATTATAAACCCATTCTGAAAACTTAAAAACCAGGTGAACAAAATTTTCCGAATCGGTCTATGTGGTGCACATTCAAAACTCGATTCTGAAATTGTACTCCTGGAGAATTGTCAGAATCGGATTTTATATATACATGTAAATGTAAACCGATTGTTGCAGAAAAACTTCCAGAATCATGCATTTTTTGCACACACATTGTAGTTGGTTCTTTTGTCGCGTCTTAGACAAACACAAACAAATTTCAAAAGAAACCACATTCAGTTATTCATAAACTAGGAACATAACCAAACACAATTCGATAATAAGTTTAAGACATAATTTTTGAATCCATAATTATCCATAGTTAAAGACATAAGTTTGAAACCATTCATTCATGAACATCCCCACCACGACCACGACCACCTCGTCCTCGTTTAGGAGGTCGGGCGCTGCTCGAAGCACCTTCAGACTTCCTTTTTGTGGCGACTCTCTTCCTCTTTTTCTTTGTCTCCTCCTCTTCCACCGCTTTCCCAAACTTTGCACCCGCTTCTACATATTCGAGACTGTTCAAACAATCAATCAGCTTTTCATTGTCCTTAACATTTTTCCTTCCCCTGATTTCTAGTTGTGCTTGGGTTATCAAGTTCCGACTCGTCTTCTATGTTTCCATTTTAAGCAAAAAACATTAAAAAATAATGCTAAAACAATTAACAAAACCGTAATTGAGAAATAATACGCACCAGGAATTCGAGAGATGTATTTTTGTCCTCTATCCGGGGCATCTCATCTACTCGTATCACTCGAGTATGCGAAATATTTAGGTACCACGACATGTAACCCGGAGTTGCCGCATCATCTGTTTTCAATCGACCATCCATAGCATATCAGTTGTACCTTCTCTCATCCCAATATTTACATGATGGTAAAGGGTCGTAAACAATCTCAATATCATTTTCAAATGACTTGGTTTTTATCTCATCGATTTGAAACTTCTTGTGCTCCTGTGGGATTTTTTGTATGTATCTGCATTGTCTTGAGACTCTCGTCGGGTTGTACATTACATATCCTCTTTGGGTGAAACAACGGCCAAAAATAATGAGCTTTCTCTTCACACCCAAGCATATTTCCTTTTCATTTGGAAAAAACCTCCTTGTAAGGGTCAAAGACAACATCTTTCGTCGTCAAGTTGTCCAACTGGCGTTGCAAATTCAGATAAACCTCATCTTGGGACTTTTCCTTAACTCTTGTATATGTACATGTCTCCATATAATTTATCGTCCCATTAATTGTTCTCAAAATCCCTTGCAGCAAATATTGGAAAGTGTAAATATATCCACGCCTGCAGAAAATCCATATTCCCTCCGATTTGGTTCCTGTCAGCCTTGGAATCCTTTCTCAACTCGTTCAACGAGTGTGCAAGGATGGCAGTGCCCCAAGAGTATTTGTGAATCTTGTTAAATGGTTGCAACAGCTGAATAAAGTTGGCGTTTACATGGGCACCGGAAACGTCGGGAAAGATAATAGATCCCAGGACGTAGAGGACATACGCATTGGCCGTGGCGAAGATACGTTCCTTGGTCACCTCTTTTCCCTCGGCACAAAGTTTCTTTGTTCCACTGAAGAGTTCCCTCAACTTCGAGAGATGGAATATCCTCTGCTTTTCTGTTCCTACTAGCATTTGTGACTTGGTCATCTCCTCATCCCATTAGAACACTTCCTTGGTGAACACGTAAATCTTATCCCACTCAAGATCTTGTGCGTACTCTTTGTGTTTCACGACTTTACCATCTATGCGTAGACCGGTAATGAACTTCGCATCGTTTGGAGTTATCGTCATTTCGCCAAACGGAAGATGCAGAGTATTCGTTTCCCTGTAGTATCTCTCGGCAAAAGCGGAACAAAGAGGTTTGTCGTAACCAAGATCCAAATTGTCGACCACAGGCATCAACCCCATAGATTTGACTATGTGGACTACTTCATCAACTTCTCCAACGGTTGATTCCAGTCCTTCCAGTGGCCAATTCTTCATCATACTCACTGACGTTCCTGGATTCATATGACGAACGGAATCCTTGTGATCCTATAAAACAAAAAGAATCCGATGGAAAATAATCAAAACACTATACGGATAATAAGTTTTATATTACATAACATAAGGTCTAGGTAGTTACTATAGTGTGGACGACGACCGCGGCCCAATATTATTCGTACCCCCATGACACCCGTCCTCCATCACCGGGTAACCCGTAAACACGATCATTAGGGACGCGAGGAAACATCTTCTCCGGGTCGGGAATGTGGTCCTCTTTCTGCTTTTTTGGACTATCTTTCTTGCCATCTGTCTTACCCTGTTCTTGAGCGTCTCCTCCTTGGACTTGTTGTTGAACTTCTCCTCCTTGTACTTGTTCTTCAACTTGTTCTTGAGCGTCTCCTTCTTGAACTTGTTGTTGAACTTCTCCTCCTTGGACTTGTTTTTTAACTTCTCCTATATTTATATCACCTTCATCCTCACTTTCTTCTCCATCACCTTCATCCTCACTTTCTACTCCGTTATCCCCATCCTCAGTTTCTTCTTCATCACCTTCCTTTCCACCAGTTTCTTCTTCATTGATCTCCTCCTCGACACTTTCTTCTTCAGCAACTTCTTTATCACCGCCTCCTTCTTCAGTAGGTGTATCAGAATCAGATTGTTCTTGTGATGGTTGATCTTCTTGAGATGGTGGGTCATTGATGTGGATCGCTTTGGCTTTACTCCCCGAGCCCCTTCGGTGGAATGTATTTAAATTTTGATCACCCTCTCGACGAGGTCTCAAACTCTGAGGAGAATCCAAATCATTTTTCCTCTTATATTTCTTTTCTGCTTGATGTTGTTGCTTGCTCTTGTTTGGCCTGTAAAATACGGAGATCAGCAATAAACAATAATGAAATTCAATGCATATTTTTGAATTCAAGGTATACAATCGGTTTACTAGATATACATATAAAGATCGATTCCTAACATAATACATCGACAATCAATTTATATAAGTTTTAATGTAATCCGATTCTAACAAGAAAAAGTTACAGAAACATTGGGCATTATTTCTTACAATAACCGGTTTACTCGATACTGTTATAAAACCCGATTGTAACATTATACATCAACAATCGATTTATATATATTTATATATATATGTATATATGCAAATGAAATCCGATTATGGCTAAGCACTGGCTACACAATCGGGCTATGTGGACACATATGTAATCCGATTCTAACGAAAAAAAGTTATAGGAAAATGGTTATCCCTACGGTTACATAATCGGGCTATGTTGGTATTAACATTGACCGATTATAGTTCAAATTTCTCGAACCAGAAAATACATGCAGCACAATCGGGGTATGTGGGCATGAAAAACAACCGATTCCTGATACAATCGGTTCACAAGTACATTAACATCGTCTGATTCTGGTAAACCCAGAAAATTTTGATTTCAAAATTTCTAATTTTTGAGCGATTGCATGTCACTAAAACCTAGTTTGGAGGATTGGGTTGATAGAAAAGTACCTGATTCGACTCATTTCCTCCTCTTGTGGGATCAAAGATGGTTCAACTTCCTCAATCGTTTTCTTCGTTTGGTTTCGAGTCGCTTCAACAATTCTGGGATTACTCTCACTAGGATAAGTAATTCCAGTGGCTTGTTTATATCTTGGTCGTTTCAACATTTTATAGAAGAAGAAAACGATTAATCGTATTAGGATCGTCGATTATAGACGATTTTTTGGTTTCAAAAAAATGAAAAAAGAGGGAGAAGAAGAAAAGAATAATAGGTTTATGAGGGGATGGAAATAAAAATATTATTCTGTTTTTAAGTTTTATTATTAAGAGTTAATGGGGGTAAATTGGTGGTATTAATATTTTTTAGAGAGTAAATTGGTAGTTTCAGCAAATTTAGACATCCCTTATCATTTCTTATTAGATAGATGAAGTAATTTATAGGCCCAAATTAATCACACTATGCCCCAATTTAGCCATGATCTTTTAGAACTGTGTCTTGTTTTGGGGCATACGCAGATGTTTTGTATTCATAATTGTAGAAATTGACGTTTAGTCCCAAATATGTTGGGCTTTAGACTCTTTAGTCCAGCTCTCCCAAGCCTAGTACTTGGAGATCCAAATTCACCATACTTGAGAGGAGTCAGTCCTTTTAGGGACGATTCGGTCCAAAATATGTTTTGATGACAAATATACCCATCAAAAAATCCGATATTTCTTTGTCATGATCATTTTCATTTTTCAATTACTTGGTTTTATACGTCGAAACCATCGAAAAAGCTCTCCGTCTACTCCAGTTGAAGATGATGGTTATCCGATTTTGATAAAATCTCATCTCGAAATCGATTCATGATCAGGTTTAGATCATTTTAATCTTCTCTACCGTTCCCTTCTCTTACAATCCCAAGAGCCTCTGGAAGATGTTCTCAAAACAAACAGATATGGTAAATTTTCATTTAAATTCTATTCAATTTCGATTAAAATTTATATCCGTAGTTTTTTCTGATTAGGTATTCGTTTTTTATTCGTTTTTTTTTTTTTTTTTGGATTGGTAATTAGATGCTGTCTCGATCAGTAGATTTTGTATTTGTTGTTCGTTTTGTGTTTAAATTCCCGGATCCATTAGATTAGTAACACATTTATGGAAATTCTTGATTTGTATGAGATCTATTCGAGGTTTATTGAATTTTTGTGGAAAATCCATCGGTTTCGATTGTTGATCTTCTACAATTCATGCATTGAGTCTTTTTTTTCCTTCTTTTTTTTAGAAATTATTAAAATTGATGATGATTTTTGGAGTTTGTAACTATTTTTTATTGTTACATACATATTCGTAGGAGTCACTTTAAGACAAGAAGCACGTGGTTATCATTCTCCTACCTGTCTGCTATCAAGAGAGAGGTGTGTATTTGGATGGTTGGTCTCATTATTTAGAGGTTTGTTTGGCAACAGACAGTTGCAGGGAGCTCTTAAGGAGTACCATGGACGTCGGTAAAGGGATTCATGGATATAGTATGAAAATTGCAAGGTTAGTCTTACACAACCTTCAATGACTAGTTTTTCTTATACGTGTCCACATCTTCTTTGCCTAAACAGCAGAATCTTTTCTTCTTATACCAGGATTAGAGGAGGTATTGTTTGTACTTACACATCAATTATCATCTATTTTATTTGTTAAGACATATTTGCTTCATTTAATTTTTTCGATGTGATACATGATTACATGAGCAAAAAGAAATCATTACAGTAGTAGCATTGGAAGCATAGGCACGTGTTTGACATACCGAACAATACATTTCTAGTGGTTTTCTTTTCTTCTTCGTATGATGTGATTAATTTCTTTATTTTTTCTAAATTATTTTCCATATTGTATATACATATTGGGAATCAATTTTGCTGAATAAGTCGGTCTTTTCTTTTCTAAATGGTATGAAGTCTTCTATTGTGACAAATACAATTCTGGAAATCCAAGTTCTAGAACATGTTCTTGGGTCATCCTATGGGGGGAACGGAAGTAACCTGGAGCGTCTAAGATAGGTGAATGTTTCATGCATATACTCGATTATATTATATTGTATTATAGTATTTTTTTTGGTCAACCTAGGCCATTAGTTTGTTTAGTCTACTAGAGTTGTATTATATAATATTCTTAATATTTGGAAGCCATTTATACTTTCTCCACGTTTAATACAACTTCCTAAAACTAATTAGTATTGCCAGCGGAAAAATCAAATTTTAGCCCCAAAGTAATTTGCTTTTACTGCACTTTTATATGGCACTCATGTTTACATTCAGTGTATCATATTTGTATCAGATTTCAGGTGTTCAAGTTGAGGTGTGATCGAATTTTTTATAGTGGTAAATAAGGCTGTCGTTCACTTGGACTTGATGTGATTGTTTTTAAAAATTAATAAACTAAAATAAAAGAAAAATATATATACAAAATATTGTCACTAGATGAAGAGAGGTACTGGGACTAGGATTTCGTCGAATACATAACATAGGGTTCAATTTATTTATTCTCAACAATGAAAGCTTAATAAATAAATTAACAGGGACTCTGATTTTGCCAAGGTAGATTCTCAGAAGATTAGTTGTAAATCCTAAGCATGATGTATCAAAACATTTAAGCTAAGCATACATCATCAAATTAAATGACAACCAATTAATTCAAATCATATTTCAATTAAAATTAATGCAAAAGTCTTAAAAGAATTAAATAATTTTACCCATGTATGAAATTCGTCTTCCTCCATCGTCCCAGTGTTTGGGTCTAGCTCCACATGATGGAAACACGCTCAAAAAGATAATTCATTGCTCAAAAAGGTGTTTTTATTGAAGAATTATAATGGAACAGAGATTCGTAACGCTTTATGTCTGTTACAGAACCTACTTAACAATTGAGAAACTGTTACAGAGAAAAGATGACAGGTTAATAAAAAGAGTGATATATGAAAGTGTATGAACTCTCTTAACCCTAAACTGGTTTTGAGATGACTATTTATATTAATCAAGTATACATAGATTGCCCTTTAGACAAGTAAGAAATATTGTACATCAGTAATACACGGCTTATAGATAGTACGGTAGTCCTAGGTTACATCAACAGAGTCTTGCGTTAACACCCCCCCCCCCCCCCCCACACACACACACACAAGATGAACGTGGAGCATCCCGAAGTGAAAGCTTGGACGTAAGAAAATGAAACCGAGACTTGAGATGTCCTTTCGTAAACAAGTC
Source organism: Papaver somniferum (assembly GCF_003573695.1). Lineage (NCBI taxonomy): Eukaryota > Viridiplantae > Streptophyta > Magnoliopsida > Ranunculales > Papaveraceae > Papaver > Papaver somniferum. The sequence goes on along the minus strand of NC_039359.1, from coordinate 27,757,529 downwards.
TGCAAGTTGACGTTGAGTAGGAACATAACGAACAAGTAAAGAACCACGAGCAACACGCTCCCGAATAAAGTGATAATCAATATCAATGTGTTTGGCACGAGAATGCATGATAAGATTAGAAGCCATGTAAGTAGCACTGATATTATCACATAACAGAGTAGGTGGTTGCTTTATTTAGACATCCAAGTCATTCAACAAATATAATATCCAAATAACTTCAGTTGCAGCAAGAGCTAAAGAACGATACTCAACCTCCGTACTGGAACGAGAAACCGTAGGTTGTTTCTTGGAGGACCAAGAGATCAAATTAGGGGCAACAAAACCACAAGTACCAGCAGTTGAACGATGATCATTAGGGTTACCATCACAATCAGCATCACTGTATGAAAATATAGGATGAGAAGAACTTCCAGAAACCTGAAAAGATGAGGATGGCTTAAAAAATAATCCTCGAGTCAACGTTCCTTTGAAATATCTAAGAATTCTCTTGACTGCCAGAAAATGAATGTCAGTAGGAGCATGCATAAATTGACAAACTTGGTTAACAACATAAGTAATATCCGGCCTAGTCATTTTCAAATATTGCAATGTACCCACAAAGCTGCGATATAAAGTAGCATCATGAAACAAAGTACCCTCACGAGATGACATCTTAGAACCAGTAGCAATAGGAGTAGAAACTGGTTTCGCAGTTAACAAATCAACACGTTGAAGAATATCAAGAGTGTAACGTGTTTGAGATAAATGAAGACCTGAAGAAGACCTGTGTGCCTCAATTCCAAGAAAAAAATACAAATTACACAAATCTGTCATAGAGAACTGTTGTTTGAGAGCTGCTAAAAAATGAGAGAAATATCCATAGTCAGATCCGGTGATAATAATATCATCTACATATAGTAGAAGAAGTAGAACACCAGTAGAAGATCTTCGAATAAATAGAGAAGCATCATATTTAGAAGCAACAAAACCCAATTCTGAAAGATAATTTGTAAACCGCTGAAACCAAGCCCTGAGAGCTTGTTTTAGCCCATATATGGCTTTATTAAGTTTACAAATATGGTTTGGATTTCTCTTGTGAATAAACCCTGGAGGTTGAGACATATAAACCTTTTTATCCAGAAAACCATGCAAAAAGGCATTTTTAACGTCTAACTGTCGAATAGGCCAAGAGCAAGAAACAACAATGCTTAAAACCAAACGAATAGTAACGGGTATGATAACCGGACTGAAGGTTTCTTTGTAATCAATACCAAATTGTTGAGTATACCCATTTGCAACTAAACGAGACTTGCGACGATCAATGGTACCATCTGATTTACGCTTAACCTGATACACCCATTTGCATCCTATAACGTTCATATGAGGTTGACGAGGAACATACGACCATGTATCATTAATCTGGAGAGCATGGTGTTCATCTTTCATAGAATATCGCCACTCTGGAATCTTACATGCTTCACTATAAGACTTAGGTTCAACAAAAGAATCTTTCATCTCGGAAAGAAAGCAAGAAGCAACAGGATGCTTCGTAACAGAAAGGAGATTCATCTTAAAAAGAGGTTTACGAATACCATCACGTAAAAGAGTGGTCATTGAATGAAGTCTAAGACCTTGTTGAGGAGGAGAAGAAGTGGAAGCAACAGACTCAGTGTCTGGAGAAGATACTGGAGATGAAGATGTAGAAGAGGTAACTGCTGGAGAATGAGGTGGCGAAAAAGAGTCACTTCTAGAAGACGACGAAGAAGTGGAGAAGGTCGAAATAGAACCCGATGGAGCTGGTGCAACAGGACCAGATGATGAAGGTAAAACTGTTTGTGTGACTAATGGCAAAACAAACCAAGTGGGCAAAAGTGAAGTAGTTTCAGGAGGAGCAGTTGGATTTGTAATAGAAAAGGGAAAATAGGACTCATCAAAAAGAACATGTCTAGAGATATAAACACGTTTACTACTCAAATCAAAACACTTATAACCCTTGTGTTGGTTAGAGTAACCAATGAAGACACACGGTTTGGTTTTGTACTCCATTTTGTTTTTGTTGTATGGAACCAGATGAGGGTAACATAAACAACCAAAAACACGCAAAAAATTGTATTCAGGCTGCTGATTATACAGCTTAAAAAACGGTGAATAACCACCCAGAACAGGAGTAGGCATACGATTAATGAGGTAAACAGCTGTTGCAAAAGCTTCTGGCCAATAAGACTTAGGCATATAGCTATGATGAAGAAGAGCCAGGCATGTTTCAAAAATGTGGCGAATCTTGCGCTCAGACACACCATTTTGTTGTGGAGTGTGAGGGCAAGAAAATTGATGTAAAACACCATGAGAAGCAAAAAAATCACGTAAAGAATGAGAGATATATTCTCCACCTCCATCACTCTGGAATATTTTCAAAGTTGTGGAAAACCTATTCTCAGCTCAAGCTTTAAATATTTTGACACAGTTAAAAACTTGTGTTTTATTATGCAAAAAACATATCCATGTAAATCTTGAAAAATTATCCACAATGAGAAGAAAATATCGAAAACCAGTATTAGGGATAACCCCATAAATCACTATGAACCTTAAAAAGTATATCATCACTTACTGAATCTGATAAAGAAAAGGGAAGCCTATGATGCTTAGCACAAGCACAACTATTACATAAGGTGTGCCGTATTATTGAAGGAATAGAAACTAATTTCTGAGAAACTAAGCTGGAAAGACTTCGATTGTGTAGATGTCCAAGACGCATATGCCACAACTGAGAAGAAGAAAGAGCTGCAACATGACTTTGAGCAGTAACTGGAGGAGAAGATGTGTGAGAAAGAACAGGAAGAATTGAGTATAGACCACCATTACTGGGTCCGATAAGTATGAGTTTCCCCGTTTGTCGATCCATAACAGAAAAACTGAATCGATCAAAACACACAGAAACATTATAATCTTGAGTTAATTGAGAAACAGATATAAGATTTTTGGTAATCAGTGGGACATGGAAAACACGATTCAAAGAGATGGAACTATGTGGTGTTGTGAGTAAAGCATTCCCAGTAGAAGTAATAGGAAGAAGATTACCATTACCAACCATAACATGATTGGAACCAGAGTATGCAACCGGTGTAGTGAGCAGGTTAGGATCGGCTGTCATGTGGTTTGTAGCACCTGTATCAGCATACCAATGTTGATCAAAGGGCGTAGCCTGAAGTTGCATTGCGGGCAAACGACTGAGGAAGGTCACGAGCCTGATACGAATGATTGAATCTGTGTGGACAAGTCAATCCCGTATGTGCTTTGGAGTCACAAATTTGACAAGGTTGTTTGTTGCTTGAAAGTTGTGAAGGAGGCGCACCAAGTATAGATTTCTGCTGTTGAGGTTGATTACCAAACGAATAGGTTGGAGGTGCAAAGTAACCACCACGTCCGCGTCCACCAGTACCACGACCACCACCACGATAACCACGGCCATTGTTGCTACCACGACCAACTCTGTAAGAAGTATAACCACCACGACTGGAATTTTTGGAGAACCGACAATGGGGAAAAGTTTGTGGAAGAAGAAGACGAAAAAATAGAACCATAGAAGGCAGTGGAAGGAGTAGAGTCTGGTACGGGTTGATTGTACTGAGTGAGATGGATTTCATGATTGAGAAGCAACGGTTTCAACTCAGAGAAAGAAGGGAGAGAAGAACGAGTTTCTATGGTTGTTGAGATGGCTTGATAATCAGGCCCTATACCTCTTAGAGTGTGAAGAACAAGTTCAACATCACTTAATGGAGCAGAAGATGTTAAAAAAGAGTCTCTAATGGAGGTTATTTTAGCAAGGTATGCAGTGATAGAAAGGTTGTCCCTGTGAAGAGTTTGCAGCTGATGACGAAGTTGAAGAGAGCGAGCTGCAGTTGGAGCAGCATATGTGTTAGCTAGGTATTTCCAGAGTTCACGGGAAGAAGTGAAATCAGGTATATCTGCAAAAACGGATTGGGTTAGGGTAGCTTGGAGCCATCTAAGAAGATGGGTATCAGCTTGAAACCGGGGAAGATACTTAGTGTTGGGACTTGGTTCTTCATTGGCTGAACAAGGAAGATGAGGAGACGGAGATTCAACAGTTGGATCTACATGGTTTTAGATGTCATGAGAGCGCAAGATGGGAACTATCTGGCGACGCCACTGAATATAGTTTGTTTCATCAAGTTTGAAGGAGATGTATGAAGTTTTAAGTTTCAGAGAAGAAGAAGAGGAAGAGATGAAAGCAGAAGCAGAAGACGATTCTGTAGACATGGTTATTAAATTTGCTAGAAAAGAGAAAGAAAAAAAGACAGCTCTAATGACTTTATACCATGAAAGTGCATGAACTCTCTTAACCCTAAACTGGGTTTGAGATGACTATTTATGTTAATCAAGTATACATAGATCACCCTTTAGGCAAGTAAGCAATGTTGTACATCAGTAATACACAGCTTATAGATAGTACGGTAGTCCTAGGTTACATCAACAGAGTCTTGCGTTAACAATATATTCTTCGTCTTCTTCTTCACCTGAAAGTGCAGCAATGATGTCTGCAACTTTCGTTTCACCGGCCTCAGCTCTCTGCTGTATCCCCCTAACACTCCATCCCCATTCAGCCGCAACCACTTGTTTAATTCAAATACCAGGCACCATTTAATCAATCATTCCGTAAACGAATTTCAGCTCAGCCATCGACAACCACTCTCTATTGTCATGTCTTGTAAACCTCTCCTAGTAACGATCACCAATAACTCAATCATCTCCAGCAAGGCACAGCAGCAACAGCTTCTTCATGGCGTTGCTTCCCTGACTGCAAAGTAAACTGGTATGCTCCAACTTCGTTCTGCACAGCCCATGAGACTCCCCTGATACACCGTTTCTTAGAAGAGAGTTTACCGCCATCTTTACCAGCAACAGTTTCAGGCAGTGGGTATTGCAGAACCACTACCAGTAATCTCGATTCCATCTCCGAGTTCCCACTCCAGTTCTTCCTTGTACTTCACTCTCGAGCCAACACCGGCAACGGACCCCATTTCAGCCACACGCAGTCCGTTAACCCATCCGGTAGCAATTCAGGCCACTGCACCACCTCCATGACTTCAGCAAACTTCCACGTACAATCTTAGTCACCATTCTTCTTATGACACAGATTACTTGAACATGCCAAGACAATTATTTGCTTTGCTGCCACGTCAACCACTTTAGTTCTTTCTTTAGAGGCTTCAGTTCACCTGCATGGGAGGCTTGACTGCATGCAAAGAAGTCCACTACAGACTTCCCTGGCCGTGTAATTGAGTGGTGCCACTAAGTCAAGTGGTTAACTTTACAGCCCACATTTCCAATCATTCATCTCTGTCTACTTTTGGTGTTGCAAACACCATTTTACTTCCATTTAGCCATTTTTCTTTCTAGTGATCCGATCTGCTTGTACTTTCTACAAAATCACTAAATTAATGTTATTAGCCAAAATATCGAGTCCTGTTTAATATAAATATGGGTATAGAATGTATTACTTACGTGTTTATCAACATCCCCACACTTATATTTTGCTAGTCTTCGAATAAAACAGAAAATATATCCGCTCCACAGCTGGATAAAGAGAAATGTCTGCTAAACAGCGAGACCGATCTGTTAAACAACGAGATCCAAAAATGTCTGCTAAACAGCGAGACGAATCCACTAAACAGTGGTTTAGAAATGTCTGCTAAACAGCAAGACGAAACCACTAAGCAGCGGGAAAGAAATGTCTGCTAAACAGCTAGACGGATCCACTAAATAGTAGATAAAGATGTCTGCTAAACAGCTAGACAAAACCACTAAACAGTGGTGCAAAGAAGTCTGCTAAACAGCGAGACAAATAATCAGAAAGACCCGCTCCATAGCTGGTCATGTCGTTCAATTTTTTTTTTTGTGAAAATACTGAATTAAAGTGAAAACCTATAAAAATCTAAATGCCCAACCACTCCCACAACTTAAACATTACATTGTCCTCGATGTAATTGAGTCATCAAACATATAAATTAAGATGGGAAATTCATGAAACGGTATGCAAAAAGTAAACAAACAAAAAGTAAAACAAAATAATAGAAATACCTACTGGAATATACAAACAAGATTCTCCATGTATCAACAAACTAAATATTTGGGGATCAACGCAGAGCACAATATATACAACCGATGACAACCTCAATTCCTCCCTGAAGCAACGTAAAGATATAGAGATTATCAAAAGGAAAGAGCCACCCCCAAACCTGGTTTTTGCAAAGGATGTATCATTTTGATCAAAAATAACCGAGTCGAAGGGTTCGCTAGAGATGGGAGCTGAAACAATCTGAGAGACATGCACAGGCAAAGAAAAGTCACGAGATGCAAAATAATCTAGTAACACTGGAGAAGCACGCAGTTTTAATCCAAAATTAGGAATCTTCAGAAAAGTTGTGCTAACAGTTATAGGTATATTAACTTCTCCACTGGGTTTGTGACCCTGTACAAATTCATCATCGTAATCATCATCAACCAAGGAATCAATAGGAATATTACAATAAATATGATTAGAAGTAACCTTATAGATAGAGTGTAATGTCTTTAAGTCGTTAGACCTAACTACAGTTTCTTCTGAATTAACACATTCTTCATAAGCATCATTGTTATAGCACTGATATGTCATACCATCTAAAAGAACGGTGTCCTAAATCCTAAACTCATCTTTTTGAATAGGCGGGTGATCATTAACACGATTAGGAGTTGAACTAAATACACCACCTTCACTTGGTATGACAATGTCTCTATTCCTATTATCACAACTATCAAGTTCATCATCATTTTCCATACACATTGATTCATTATCTAAAGCGGTTTCATCATAAATATCAAGAGTATTAGAAAAATTAGAACTTGTCTCCTCTGTAAGACCAGACTCTTTTACCGACTGCGTTAGTTGAGCAATCGATAAAGCATTTTGTTCAGCAAGTTCATCAATATGAGCATGGGATTTACTAAGCTCGACAAAAATAACTCATTAGATTTGGTATGTTCAACAATGCCAATATTGAGGCGTTCTATCAAAGATAGTTATGATGCATATGGGTCACAGTAAAATTGATTATCTCTCTCATACTGTGACGGAGGAATGTCTGAATAATAATTGGAATCAACAAATTGTGGCTCATAATCAGGGTAAGGTTGGTAATGATCATAACCTTCACAAGGTCCGGAATGATCATACCTATGAGAATAATTCCAATCATTATTTACACACTCGCCAGGTTCTTGGTAATGAGAAGGTGCATATGCATACTCCTCAGGTGAAATATCAGATGACTCCTCTGTCTCAGCTCTTTTTGTAAGATTCCAAAAAGCTATAAAATAAGTCAACTCGCTGGAAACAATTATACAAATTAATTCTCAATAACTCACCTTGCAAAAGCTTTGCGAGAATATCAAGTACTTACGTCAGGACAGTTGTTGACTCCAATCGCCGCTCTTCAGACTAAGGTACCTAAGAAAAATCAAATAAGCTACGTAAAAAGAACTAAAAGAAAATATAAAAAAAAAAGAAAAAAAAATATGTACAGAAGATAAAAATAAAGTATGTACAAAATACCTATTACAATATTCCACAACCGCTCCCCGGCAGCGGTGCCAAAAATTGATCGAATTTTATAGTGGTAAATAAGTTGCCGTTCACTCGGACACTGTTGAGATTGATTTTAGGATTAAATATAAAAAATAATAAAAGAGATAAATATGTACAAAATATGTCATGGGATGAAGAATTCACTGGGACTCGGGATTTCACTGTTTTTCATATTCAAGTGGTTCAGAAATTAATCTTAGGCAATTATAGATCAAAACAAAAGAAATATTAACTCTATTCTTTGCGAAAATAGATTTCGTAAAACATCAATTTTAAATTACAAGCATAGTGTATCAAAAGCACATAAAACTAAGCATACACTATAAAACAAGATAACAATTGATTAATAGAAATCATAAATCATTTAAAATCGGTGTAAAAAATAAATAAAGAATTAAATAAATTACCACAAGGGTGAAATCCAGCTTCCTCCATTGTCCCAGTGTTGGGGTTTAGCTCCTCATATTGTAGACACTCTCAAAAGATTTTTTTTATTGCTCAAAAAGTGCTTACAGTGGTGAAAATGGAGAAAATAATAAAAACCGCGAATTTGCAACGATGTGAAGGCGTTACAAACTCGTTGTTAACAAATGAGGTGTTGCGAAATGAAGATATGCGTTACTAACGGACTGTCACGGAACTTGAAATATACAACACTAAACAACGACTGTTCTTGGAAGCATAATGTTCTTCATGTTCATCTTTTCTGCAGCAGCAGAAACTTCTCCCTACAACTCGTGATTACTCACTTTGTTGCTCTATATTCTAACCCCTATATCTCCATGCCTTCTTCTCTGACTCCTAGCGTCTATTTATAATCTCACGGGACTAAGAATCTCGCGTAGTAACTCCAAAACTTCACGTAATCAATGTCGTACAAGTGAGGGGAATATTTTCTTTATTCTTCCCCTCTTCACGCATCTTTTGTTGGTTGTAAAACTTTTCAAACTTCCTGTGAGAATCAAACAAAATCTGACAGAATATCTTCTCCCATTACCGCGCAAAATCTCACAAAGATAAATACCAGAAACCCATGAATATCTCCTCCCTGTTTTAGCTCATCAAGCCTATGTAGTATTCAACCTCCCTCGAAACACGTTGAAGCTCGTCAAAGATTGTCCAATACACACCAATCCAAAGTAATACTCGAAAAATGGTAGAAGATCCCATGAATATAACGTCGTACACACTTCCCAGTTTCGTGTGTTTGCACGTTTCATCCCTTTTTTTCCAAATCAACAACTCTTACCAATCCTGTTTAGGTAAAACAGGATATCTCCAATTGAAATCCACGAGAAAATCTCATGAAATCACCTCCAATTTTACTCCAGAATATCACGCATATGAAATAACATTTTCCCCCCAAAATAATTCAAACCTTGGGGAAGAAAGGGTTGCCCCCTATACAGGGTAGGGGTGCGAATAGTAGGTGCCTTGATGGGTGCCCTGGGTGTGCCCTTTATCCAAACTATGGGTGTCAATAACAATTCCTTCGAGTGCTTTGAACAACTTTTCGAGCCGATTTTTCCAAAAATGTTTATTTCTCAAAAATACCTGCACGCACATAAAATACCATAATTAGTACAAAATCGGGCACTAACAATACAAAACATTAAGGACAACGTAGACATAAAAATGTGTCTATCAAGGTGCGTGTCTTGATGCTGCTGGCAAGACTACCATTTTGTAGAAGCTCAATCTTGGAGAGATTGTAACCCAATTCCTACCACTAGTAAGTCATATTTTTCAATATAGTTTCAGTTTAAGTTTTTGTGAACTTGCTTTTGTACTTCATATTTTAAGTCTTATGTCATACAATCTTTAGGAAGTGATTCTCTTTTCCTATTCAATTTTGGGTAAACTTTTTGGAGAATTGTATTTTATTGAGTGCTACTTATATCCTCCCGATGTGTGTCAATGTGTGAGTTTTGAAACACTTCATAGTGGATCATTATGTGTCATTATAGTAGACGGATAGCATAATATCAACACCTTGATTTTATACTTATCTTTTTAATGTTTGTCATATTCTTACCTATACCTAATAACAAATCTCCTTTTTTTTATTGTTAATGTGCACTTAGTTGTATACATGTTGATTCTTGATGTGTACATAATTGTACACGTTTATTCTTAATATGTACATAATTGTACACTTGTTAATTTTCATGATTATTGTTCCTTTCTCCTTGCTAGTTTCAATGATTATTCACCTTTTAACCCATCTATTTTCTTTTACCTTCTTATGGATCCAAATTTAAATATCTGGTTGAGTTTCTGTAAAAGCGACTGCTTTAATTTTCAGTATTAACTTAATAGTAAACTTGTTTTCTAGCAAAAGATGAATGTTTTTGAATTTTTTGGTGTTTTTGTTTTTAATGGTGTAAATAGGATGCATGTGAGTCACTAACTAAATCATGTGGCTGCTGTGGAAGTATCATGGAGGATGACCTATAGCGTGAATAGTACGAGTCAACTGCAGTAGGGAGTCTTAAAGTGTACATAATTGTACACCTATTGATTCTTAACGTGTACATAATCGTACACCTTCTTCAAATATAATGTTGTTGTGCTCATTTGTAGTCAAATTTCTAGAGTGTTCTCTAGAATCGAATTTTCTCTGAATCCAATCTAAGATTTAACACTCTAAATTCCCGTTCTTGTCTTTTCATGTGTTTAATGATTGATATGCATTTAGTTTATCTCACATACCACTAACACAATTCGGTTACTTATCAACCTCTGTGAATGTACCTTATGAATCGATGATTTGTACGGGAGTAGCTCTTGTGTTTGAAAGATTTATTTTAAGATAACAAGAATAAGTCATGGAAAATCTGTATATATATTTAGGTGATACATTCGTAACTACATATTTTCCATTTTAACTAGTTGTGTGTATACTTATTTCGTTAGAAGCATGGCTAATGTCTGTTTTTCTTTTTTGGATGGTCGTCCTCATGTATAATGGTTCAGCCTGAAACAAAAGGTGTCTTTAATGGTTGGATTCGTTGGATTAGAGATGCATTTTGGGGGGGGGGGGGAAATAAAGAAGACCAAGATAGGATAAATCGATTCAGTCAGCAGCTTCATTTTGTTCTAAGCACAGCTCCAATGTGGATAGGTTTGTGTACTTCTATTGCTTGCTTTTCATTTTTGTGGTTGGATTTATGCCTGAAGAAGTTGTCTGGTGTTAAAATACTTGTAAGAATCACGTTGTATGCATGCTCTTATAGGATATTGTTATATATGCAATTATAAAATACAAGATTGATGTGTCCAAATGTATGTTGAGTGAAGGTATCACGTAAAATCTGACTTTCAACTATTTTTATATTGAATTGTTTAATGTGTACATAGTTGTACACATGTTGACATGTTGATTCTTACTGTGTACATAATTGTACACATGTTGACTTCTATATGCACACTGTTGTACAACTATTAATGTATACATAATTGTACACCTATTGATCGTTATTGTGCACATAATTTCACACATGTTGATTTTTAATGTGCACATAATTGTACACCTGTATTGAGCTCTAGTATGTATCAATTTGGTTTGCAACATCTGACAGATTTGTTAGGAAAGGAAACTATAATTCTTATTTGTGGTATGAATTTGTTTTAGCTAATTATTTTATAATTTTGCTTGATTTATCTAGTAGTTTTGAGTGCTTAGCATGTAGTTACGTTTATGTTGTTATGAGATATATCACCCAGGAATGTTAGAGCCTTGTTTATATGCTTGTCTTTTGCTTATCTCATATTTTGAAACTTTTGATGTGGATGGAGATCAAATGATTGTTTAAGCATTAGATCATCAGTAAAATATATGTGTCTCAAATTCTCAACCTTTTTCTTTCTCTCAATTGCAGGAGATGGAGGTCAAACATGATAAAGATGGGTCCTCGCCTAATGTTTTTATGCTCGCAACCCAAGATGTTGCAACATGGTGATAGGTATTTGGTATAATTGTATACTTTGTTCCATTTTTGATGCCCATCTTAATGTTGATCTCAGCTGATACTAGGATTTTGTGCCTTAGGATATCTTAGCTGAAAAATTATGCTCTATACATGTTTTGGAGGGGTGTGCATTAGTCGAAATTCCCAAGAAAAGTAGGTTCGTATGTGGTTATGAATGATCGTCTTAATGCATGTTTTGCAGTGGTGTACATATTGGTGCACCTGTGTATTTTCCGTGAAAAAGAAGGTTTGTGTGTGGTTATGAGTGATCGGTTTTGTGCATGTTTGGCAGGGATAAGGTGTACACATTGGTGCACCTGTGTATATTCCAAAGCCAAAAAAATTTATACACGGCGCCGCCATCCGTTTACATAGTAGTAGGTCAAGAAAACCCTAATTGTACAACAAGAAGAATCTATCACAAGAAAATAATCACTCTCTCGCAGATATTCAAATCCATTTTAATACTTACTCGATTACTCACTAAATTCAGATATCGTGTTTGAAATACTTACTCGATTACCCTAGACATATATCCAATCCGTCTTACAATACAGAAAAGTATGCAATCTCTGGGTCTTTGGCGAAGCCTATTGAGCAAACTCAAGACAGGTATGGTTTTCACAAATAAGACTTCAAATTATGGTTATACCGAATTATGTTATGTGGAACTACCTTATGACATGGTAAATTCAATTCAATTTTTTTAAATTACACCAAAGAACCACAAAGTTCTTACAAGATAGTTACAAGGATATTAGGAGATATGGGAAAAACTCTTCCCTCCAACTTCTGGTTGTTGGTTCTTGCAATGGTTTGGTATGTTACATATCTGATGCACCCGAATTCAATCTTGTTATGTATATTTACAATCCCATCACTAGTGAGCGTATTCGTGTTCCCTATATGTGTAAATATTACCGGCGTGCTGGATTTGGTTATTTTCATCGCACAGGTACATATAAGGTTGTTCAGATCTCTTGCACAGAAAATGGCAATCCACGACACGTCCAAGTCTACACTCTTATGAATGATCGAATTTATGCATGTTTTGAAAGTTATTGTTTCTCTGTGGAAGTTGTATTGAACTCTAGTATGTTTCAATTTGGTTTGTATCATGTGACTGGTTTGTCAGCAAGGGAAACTTTGGTTCGTATTTGCTGATATTAAGTTTGTGCAGTTAGGCCCAAATGGATTGTGTCTCTTTAATTTAATAACTGCCTAAATTTTTACTTTCATCTTTTTCTTTGCTTTGTTTCTTATGTGGTTGTTGGTGAAAGGTTATCACTTTTTTTTTCAAGCTGTGGTTTCTTATATTTTATTATTTTTTTCTGGATGTAGGTTAACTGCTAAACCATCCTATGCAAAAACTTGCCATTATTCAGCAAGAGCTTAGCGTGGTTGATATTTTTTTTAGTCCGTGCAGACTAGAGTGACAGTCTGCTTATCATGAATGTCGGATTTTCTGTATTTTTGTCGATGTGTACATAGTTGTACACTAGTGTGAATTAAAAAAAAAATTAAAAAGTGAAAATTATATAGTCATATGGGTACTCTTTTTATAGATCTCGAAAAGAGCTTTTCAAATATATAAAATTTATGAATTTTGGACGAATGGTTCGGAAGATAAATTGTTTTCTAAATATTTATATATTATTTAAAATAGCTGACATCATTATGAGTCATTTTGGACTAAAATGCAAATATTTTGACTAAATAATAAATAATAAGGGTTATTAGTGTACTTTTCATATATTTGGACTAATTTGTACCTAATTGACTCGAGCTGGACTAAACCGTATTATTGGACTGATTTTTGGACTAAACCATATTTTTCCCTTCATAATAAGCATAGTGTGTCGCCCAAAATTGTAGAAATTTACGTTTAATCCCATTTTAGTTGGGCTTTGGACGCTCTAGTCCACCCCTCTCAAGCCTGGTACCCGGAGGTCCTAATTTACCAAATTTTGAACGGGTTAGTCCTTTCTTTAACGATTCAATCCAAATTGAATTGTTTTGATGACTGCAATGACCTTTTTACGAAAATAGGAGTATTATTTCATTTCTTTGTTCGTCTCTGGCGGCACATCGTCGGTGAAACTTATGGAGAAAAAACAGAGGCATCTTTCGTTTGTTTTCGATCGGGAATCAAGATGATTGATAAATAGTGAATTTTTCATCAATTTTCTATAATGATTTCGATCGTTACCTTTTGTTTTCTTCTATTCTAATTCATCTTCATCTCGATCTGAGCTCAAATTAATTTCAAAACTTCAATCTAGGATTTTATTTTCATTTTGTTTTTGATTTGTAGCCATCGAAATGGAGAAGATGATGATGATGTTGTCCATTTGAAGAACTTCCACAAGCGTATCAAACGACAAGAGGAACTTATTTAAGACATTAAGCTAAGAAAATTAAGCAATGGATTAATTTAATTTTTTGTCTGTTTTCGTTGATGATTTTTTTATTGAAATTGGTATATTTTTAAATATGTTCACTTGATGAGAATGTTAATTTATTTTAGAACACAATGGGGAATTTTGAATTTGAGATCAACAAATTAAGCATTACAAAATTAGAAAATTAAAGAAATATGTAATGTTAATAACTATATGAATATAGGAGAATGTTGAGATACAGAGATTGACCCACTTTATATGAGATTTTTTCGTAATCATATGAAAAAAAACCAAAAATGTAGCAATCCATGAATTTTGGTCTCAAATAATGGAAGTAAGTTCTATTCTTATGTTTTTATAAGTTGTACCAAAGTGGTGAGCTTTCCTGTAGGCTACCCGAGGGGTGACCTTTTCTATCAAGATGTTGTTCTATTAGGATCTCCTTTTGTCTTCCTTGTTTCTTGTTACATTTCCAGTTTAGCTCGTTGATATGCTGACTAATAGTGTCACTTCTAGTAACTCTTGTACACAATTTTATTTCCTATATTCTACTTTCAGATTCAATGTATGATTTGTATTCGCTCAATCAGTGAATTTTGGTAGCGCTGGAGGTTGACTAATATGCTGACCTTGTAACGAATGAAAGAAGAGAAATAGATATCATATTTAGAGTATATTTTTGCTTGAGATGTCAGAAGGTTGGTTTATTTATGCTAGGTTTAGGATTTTGATTCTTCAAGATATTGTTTAGTACATTCTGAAACAATAGGATCCACTTGCTACTTACAGGTGCAAACATAGAAAATCACAAGTGGTATTTTGGTAGCTACTAAAAACTGGGTACAAAACTATATTATACCCTGATGCATTTTGACATTAATCTTTCTTGGTTTTATGGATTTCGTAGCTATTTTATGGATTTTTAAGTGAATAAATTGTAGCTATTTATGTATTTTATAGATGTGTACATAGCTGTACACCATTGTCGTGCCTGATTTTTTAGGTATTAATATTTTACAATTACAAGGATTCATGCACAGTTAACTTATTAGCTGCTCAAATTTGTTGACATATTTGACAAGAAAATTAATAAAAATGGATGAATCATTTCTAGCGATCTATGATGAATGTGGTCGGTTCACACATAGGGTATACGTTTATCGGATGGATAGAATCTATGATGAATGTGGTAGGTGCATACGAAGGGTATAGGCTTTGTTTTTCCTTGTTGATAATCATGACTTAAATATATAACGATTTTGTAGTTTGGTTAATGTGCATTCTAATTATTTTTTTGTTGCGCTTGTTTTGTACAATGTCGGCTTGGCATATCAAGGATGTACATACTTGATGTGTTCATTGTGATTGATAGTATATTTTGTACAAATGTCAAAGATACTTTCATCATGTCATATACGAGCAAAGTTTGATTGTCATTGATATGCAGGAATGCTCAACTGCTGAGGTACATACTCTCTTTTTGATATTTTTTTTATAGAATTCCCTCACATAATTTTCGTATACTTGGAATATGTAAGTGCCGGCACAAAAGTAGTAATACTATAGATGCTATGAAGCTTTCTTTTGGATTTTGGTAAGCCAGTGTGGACATAATGACTTTGGATTTTTGGTAAGCCTGATAAGAACCAAAAGTCATGGAATATTAGGAGTTAATGTTGATTTGTTAATGTGTACACAACTGTACACATGATTCTTAATGTGTACATAAAAGTACACACGTTAATTTTCAATGTGCACGTAATTGTACACCTGCTGATCAATTTGACAAATAATTCCTTAGATGAGTATTTGCTAATATATAGTTTTATTTCTACAGAAGCTATTATTGTAGTCTTCCTTTGTAAGGTGGACATTTTAACCGTTTAAGAATTCAAAGAGAAAACGCACTTGTACTTTCCTTATAGAGCCTTGAATAATTTTACATTGCGTATAGTTTAAGCTATATGTACCTTTGTTCTTTTATTTCCTAACTGCGGATTTTGCATCCTTTAAAAATGAGTTTATTCACCTCTATCCTCTGACATACAACTGAATCAGGGTTTCTTTATGTATTAGTTATTTCTTCAAGCTCTACTTAAGTCTGAAACCCTTCTTCTTTATAGTCTTCCCAAACGTGATATTTTGTTTTAGTGGTTGTTTGTTTGGTTTGCTCTTCGTTAATCTCACCCTACCCTACTGCTCCCTCCTTCCCCCCTCTGAGTGGCCTACACCATGGAAATACTATAATTGTTAAGAGTTCTTAAGAATTACGATAATAAGGCTTTTTTTTAGCTTATCATGAGAATGAGTTTCAAGAAGTTGGACTAGTACTTGCATTCTTTGGTGTATACTGATTATGTTTTTAAATTTTGTCGGTTTAAGCAGCAGGGATACAATTTTGAAAAGAAGTATATCACTGTTACCAATAAGTCTAACCCATGATGCAAGTTGCTGGAGGGGGCGGTAAAGAAAGATAATGGAAAGATAGGTAAGCCTGAGATCCTCCCAGCCTCAGTTGATGCTCGCTATTTCAGGAAACGAGGATTACCAGCAATTGGTTTCTCCAATGATCAACACTCCCACTCTGCTTCATGACCATAATGAGGTAAATATTTTCAAAAGAAAAGTCTAAATTTATTGAATCCAAAACTAATTGGAGAAATTCGGCAGATATTTCCATGGGTAATTAATGTGTACAAATTTGTACATATGTCTATATCTTGTAATTAGTCGATGCGATTGGAACAGTACTGATGCATAAAAATGACCAAGCTAATCAAACCATGTTTATATCTTGTAATTTATAGTAGATGCGATTCAAGGCAGTAAAATAAGTATTTCTTTGTAATTCTATCTCCATTATTACGTAAACTTCTATATACTAGTACTATGATGCGCAATACCCCATAGGAAATAAAATAATTCGCTAAATCACAACCATTTGAAACAGTATTTGGAGCGAATTAACCTATTAATCTTACTGCTTATAACCTCATGCGCTATCTTGGGACTACTCCCCTTTCTTTCTAGTTATTTTTTTTCTGTTTGTTAATTTTGTAACCTCATGCATTGTCTTGACACTTAATGCTTATTTGAATCACATCCTTGTTCCAGTAAGAAATTGATGCTTCACCCTAGAATTTAATTTCTTTTAAATTCATTATATGTGTTAATGTGCACATACTTATACATTTGTTGATTATCGATGTATACATAATTCTACACGTTTTCTTTCTAGTCATTTTTGTTTGTTTGTTCATTTTGTAACCTCATACGCTTCCTTGGAACTTGATGCTTATTTAAATCACATCCTTGTTCCAATAATAAATTGATGCTTCACCTGAGTATTTAATGTTTAAGATTCATTGTATGTTAATGCATGTTGATTCTTGATGTGTATGTAATTGTACACCTGTTGATTAATGTGCACACAGTTGTACACACGTTGATTTTTGATGTGTACATAATTGTACACATATTGATTTTCAATGTGCACCTAGTTGTACACTTATTGATTGTTACTGAGTGCACATGTTGATTCTCAGTTTGGATACCAATCAAAGGTCATGTATCATTTTCATTAGGTTTCGACTTCATTGATAAATGCTTCAAATGATCATTTTAGCTCTTGAGATTCATTTTGGTTTCAACTTTATCGATAACTGGGATGTATGTTCCCTACTTTCATGTCACTGAAATTGTGCAGTTTGCAACTTTTTTGTAGGTGCGTATATAGTTGTATGCCATTGTGTTATTTCAATAATATATGGTTAGTTTTGTGCGGATGGATGTTGGATTTTTGTTACTATGTGCATAATTGTACAACATTGTTCTCTCTCAATAATAAGGAACTTTAATTGTTGATGAAGCCTTAAGTTGTTTCTTGATATCGTGAGGTGATTTTAATAGCATTCTTGAAATGTTTTTAGGTACTTTTAGAGGAAGCTTAAGAAACTGAAAAAAGAGCAATAGATAGGTTTTGGATATTAATGAGGTATCAAATTCTCGTTTTACTTGATGATTTAGTTGATTTGTATCTGTGTCTGACTTCATTTGTTGCGATGACTAATAATATGGTTCAAAAATGAATGAAACCAATTTTTGAGTTGGAACCTTATCTTAGTTATGTTTCATGTGATATCTAGCAAGATTATATGTATTGTCCACTATAGTTGTTCTTGGTGATTGTTAATGTACCTAGTTGTATACAATTGTCTCGTTTCATGAATATACTGCATGTTTTATGAGTGTATATGTTGTATCTTTTGGATTTTGGTAGATGTGTACATAATTTGCACATTATTATCCCATCTAATGAATATATTGCATGTTTTGTGTGTATGGATGTTAGTTTTTTTGGATTTTTGCAGAGGTGTACATAATGGTATACCATTGTGCTATCTCAATAATATAAGGTCTATTTTGTGGGTATGGATGTTAGATTTTTGTAGGTGTATACATAGTTGTACAGGATTGTGCTCCCTAAAAAATATGAAAAAACTAATTCTTGATAAAACCCTAGGTTGTTTTTTGATATCATGAGATGATAATAATAGCATGCTTACTATGTGTTTAGGTACTTTTCGAGAGAGCTTAACAAAGTGGAGAAGAACAAAGGACGGGTTTCGTAGATGGACGATTTTTTGGATTTTTCGGATTTTAATAGCATGCTTGCTATTTATTTAGGTACTTGCAATGTGTTAGATTTTAATAGCATTAGTGGTGCTTAAGTGAACGTTTCAAGTTGTACGTGACGTACAAACTGGTGCATCTTTTCTTGTTTCTGGATTTTTATAGATGTTGAATGGTTGAGGTGTTGTAGTTGTTTGCATCAGCTGGGTTAAGAGTGCTTGAGCGTTGGAGCTGGTGTTGCTAATGAGTGTGGGTTGTAAACAGGTTGTATTTTTATAGATGTGTACATGTTTTTACACCAATGTAAACTAAGTTTTTTGAAAAATGAGAATTATATAGTCATATGGGTACTCTTTTTGTAGCAGAGCTTTCCGAATATATAAAGTTTGCATATTTTGAACAAACGGTTCGAAATATAAATTGATTTTATTTTATTTTTTATTATTTAAAATTGTTGACATCATCATAAATCACTTTGGACTAAACTATAAATATTTGGACTAAATTATAAATCAGGAAGGTTATTTATGTACTTTCTACAAAAAAAAGGATTAATTTGTACCTAGTTGAATGGGTTTGGACTAACTAGAATATTTGGATGGGATTTTGGACCAAACCGTATTTTCTTCCCCAAATTACTTTCCATGCAACATGGTGCAAACCATCTAGGTTTACCACATCCAGCCCAAATTAATACGGATCATGAATCGTGATCGCCTCGGGAAAGAATCTGGCACGAAAGTTAATAGTGACGAACTACTAGCGTAGTTGTCCCCAAAGACCAAAGTTGTCCAACTTGTAAGTTTGCCCGACTCACATAAGCCAAGGGGAACAAGACCAAGAGGACCAATAGAAAATACTTAACACTACATTTCACACCTAAACAAACATAAGATAAGATAAGCCACTTGCATGCTTTTATATGTTGATGAAGTTGTTAAACAAGATTGCACCAATAAGCCATGTTTGGAACTAATTAGGTGTGAAGTGGAAAACAAGTTATGCATACAAGTTCAAGAATTTCCCACCCACCGCCAAACATCACTCTACGTCTCTATACTACTGTGCATGATATAAAATAACACAAAAATAGGTGAGATATCCCATTCTAAATAAGATTCTCCATTATCTACCTAGCATTTTTATGGGCCACTCAAAAGGAATTAGGATCATTTTTATTATTCTCATCTATCGAGAAGTGTTAAGGGGTGTCTTGAAAATAGAAATTGTCTATGTTATCCTTCACCTTTATACTAAATCTAAACATATATCCTTTAATTTCATATCTTCCTCTTCTTCTTTTTTTCTACTCATCAAACTTTTTTTCATGGTTTTAATTTTGGTTGAAACCAAAGACGTCGATCTAACCAATTTTATGATTGATTGTTTAAAATTAAAACTCAAAATTCATTAACCTTAAAGTTGAAACTTAGAACATCAAAAAAGAAAATTCGAGCTAAATTAACAAAAAGAATAGATGATAGTAGTTGTGATCCAATTTGATTGCTTGAAATCAAAAATTTGATCGGAAAATTTTCTATGATTTGCAGTAGCAGGAAAATAATCGGTAGATAACAATCAATTTATCTACCAATTATGGTTGATGTTCTTGGATTTACAGTAGCAGAAACATAATCGGTAGATAATAATCTATTTTACCTACAGATTATGGCTGATGTTCTTCATTTCTAAAGAACATCAACCATAATCGGTAGGTAAATTACCTGTTATCTACCGATTGTGTTTCTGCTACTGCTTCAAATTTTCTGTACTAAAATTAAACACAATCGGTAGATAATGAACATAATTGACTACCGATTATGGCAGTACCAAAATTCAAAAACTGAAGGATTTTGATAAAATCTCATTTCAGGGACAATACACATTTGGATGTTAAATTAACACAACTACCGATATGGTAGTACTAAAATTTGAAAATTGAATATATTCGGAGGTTAAAGTAACACCACTTACTACCGATTATGATAGTACCAAAGTTCGAAAATTATAGGATTTTGGCTAAATCTCATTTTGGGGCCAATATACATTCGGAAGTTAAATTAACTACCGATTATGGAAATACTAAAGTACGAAAACTGAATATATTCGGAGGTTAAAGTAACACCATTTACTACCGATTATGGTAGTACCAAAGTTCGAAAATCTTAGAATTTTGGCAAAATCTCATTTTGGGACCAATACACATTCGGAAGTTAAATTAACACAATTAACTACCGATTATGGTAGTACTAAAATTCAAAAACTGAATATATTCGGAGGTTAAAATAACATCATTTACTACCGATTATGGTAGTACCAAAGTTCGAAAATTTTAGGATTTTCGCAAAATCTCATTTTGGAGCCAATATACATTCGTAAGTTAAACTAACTACCGATTATGGTAGCACTAAAATCCGAAAACTGAATATATTCGGAGGTTAAAGTAACACCATTTACTACTGATTATGGTAGTACCAAAGTTCGAAAATTATAAGATTTTAGAAAAATCTCATTTTGGGGCCGCTATACATTCGGAAGTTAAATTAACACAATTTATTACCGATTATGATAGCATCAAAATTCGGAAATGTAAGAAAAAAAATTAAAAATTAAATAAATCTCAAATAATTCTCGTAACACTAACTACCGTAACCTCCGATTATTGAAGGGCAATTTTGCCATTACGAAAAAAAAATAAGGGGTGAACTCAACTTAGGTTTGGGTGACATTTTTTGTTTTTATTGTTGGCCCCTAATTTTTTTTGAGTGGCCCCTAAAAATGCTAGGATTATCTAGTTACTAGATAAATGAAAGACAAGCAATGAAGTAAATCTTCCGATACTTGTGACTCGGTATTTGATTGGTGACCTAAGTTCGACCGCGGAAAAATTTATCATGTGACCCAAAATACTTTTATTATCAGCCAAATCCAGCTTTGGTGCCAAAATTTTGGTTTGGACCCAAAGAGAAACTATAATGATTCTGAATTTTCCATGTCCATAAATTTACAGCAAAATGTACAAAACAGTCATAGTATTAGGACCCGATTCAGAAAAGCATCCTACTGTTACAAACTATTAACAAAATGGTCATATTTATGTTGAAAAGAGAGTTAAATGATGACTCACAATTAAATATGTTAATGAAGTTACTTATATGTCCTTCTTACTTATCCCTTTATACACAATTTTAAATTTTTCCTTCATTATAGTTATTTTGATGGTGGTGTTATTTGTAGGTGGTGGTGCCGCCGTTTACATATCGTTACGCCGCTTACAGGATCGTTGAATCATGTTCAGGTTCGTGACACCGTATTTAGGATCGTTACACTACACTTACCCAAAGAATTCACTGCTTCCCTTCTAGGTTTTAGCGAAGATTTTTAATCTTTTACCACCACCACCACCGTTTCATCACTACCACTTCAACCAATTATTTAAATGGGAAGGGTGTTTTGAGGGAGGGTATTTTGGAAAAAGATAACACCATTTTATTCAAAAGTGTTAAATCGGATGGAAGTATGATCATTTTGTGAACGAAATACAAAAAGTATGATCATTCTATAACTGACCTATAAATTTATTAAGTTATTCGAAATCTCCTATAATGACTTAACAATAGGTCTCATAATCCAAAAATTACATGGAGTTTTTATTAATGAATAGCTAGCTAGCTGGGACTAATGCATGGAGATCCCTTATCCCCTACTTATTCCTTTTTGCATGGAGCCTTATCAAGAACTATTTTACATGCAGAAAACAACGCGCTCATTCTAGGACATTAAATTGTCAAAAATGCTTCCTCTGTCACTCACCTTTTATTCGTTGACGATTGACTTTTTTTTGTGGTGCTACTACTAGCGCTATCAAAAACCTTGTCAAAATTTTCAAGAATTTTAGGGAAGTTTCTGGACAACTCATAAACCTAAGTAAATCAGGTCTTTTTTTAGCCTTCATACAGACCCGGGGAAGGAAAAAGACATTCTAACCATTTTAAACGTTCAACCAATACCACTAGATGACGAATATCTAGGATCACCTCTTTTCACAAACAGATCTAAAATTAAGAGTTTTAAACCAATAATGCAGAACATTAAAAAGAGACTAATGGGTTGGAATAATATATATCTTAACACTGCAGGTAGGACAACGATGATAAAATCTGTGACTTCCTCTATATCTATAAATCAAGTGAATTATTTTAAGTTACCCAAAAAAATCTGCAAGGACCTCAACAAAACCCATAGAGTAGGGAAAAGATATAAACTCTCCTAAAGGTGTGTATCTAAAGGCTGTGACTCTTTTAGCAACTCAATTTCAAATGGAGGTTTAGGTTTCCAAAATATTAGCCATTTCAACACAGCTATGATTGCTAGAATGGGTTGGAGATTGAAAGAAAATTCAACCAATCTTTGTGCTTCAATTCTGAAAGCAAAGTATTTCCTTAAAATTGACGTAATGCACTTAGACCTAAAGCCAAAGCAAACTGATAGTTGGATATGAAAATGTATTAAACTAGGAATTGGAGAAATTCAAAATTACAACTTTTGGATAAGGGGAAAAGGTGATAAAAACATTTGGTCAGACTTTGGGATACCAACCAAAAGACCTCCTCTTTCGAAACCTGTATCAGGTACTGACAACATTAACCAGGTAAGTGATCTAATCACTCAAGAAAAAACACAGGATGACACAAAACTCAACATTTTTTTATGGAGAACAGTAACTAGGATAAAAAAATTCATAACAGAGAAGATACTTCCACTTGGTCTCTTAATAGTAATGGTAAGCCTACTGTCAAATCACTATATAAAAATATCAACGGTAACCAAGATGTCAACACCAATTGGAAGGCAATTTGGAACATGAAAGTTTCTCCCTATATACAAATGTTCACTTTCAAAGTGGCTCACTCTATACTTCCTAATAGTATGAGAGTGGTTGTAGTCCTTCCAAACATAAATATTAGTTGCTTACTTTTTAACGGGCATGATGAATCTCTCACACATTACTTTTAGAATGTAATTTCACTTGTCATGTATGGAACCACCTTAAATTCAATATACAGTATGTGAAAAACAACTCCAATACTTGTCATGAATGGATGAACAGTTGGTTTGATTCATATGATAGAAAGGGAATTGCAATGGGTTGGGTGGAGTTATGTAGTACTATCACCTGGCATGTCTAGAAATCCAGATGCAACAAAGTTTTCGACAAGAAAGATCAAAACAGTCTGAGCATTGTTACTGAGATAGTTAAATACATAAATGCCAACCTCAATGTCTTCAGTCCCAGCTACACTCTGAATCAGACCATTTACTATGATCCACTAAAAGACGAAAACCTACAAATAACTGAATTAGACACTTGGGATTAATCGGTATTCATGAGATATCGAATTCACATTTCCATATGTATGATACCTGGTATTTGTGATTCAGTTGCCTCTTGTCGATGATGCAGGCTATTGTAGAGAAGCTAGAGAGGGTTCATCGGGATGGACATTCAGGGAATTACTTGAGCTAAATGCCGCTAACATTGTGTTGGAAATATATGTTTTAAAACAAAATTTATTTCCATTTTATTATTTTTGTTAAAATTATTTTAATAGATTTTATGATCTTAATAAAAAAAAATTATTGTTTGTTATAAATTTCTTGACCGTTTCATTTTACAAAAGTATAAATGGATTTTATTAAAACATATTAATGTTTCCATTAATCTATATTGAAGTCTTTGACTATAAAATCAGATTTTGTTAAAATGCTTAGTTGAAAGTTATAATCGATGACGTTATAACTATAAAGATTTATTTTTGTTTGATACTTGGAATACTAATTTTTATTTGATTTTTAAGTAATTATACTAGTGCATGCCTTACTTATTTTGGTTTAGAAATTCTCACATTTAAATGATTGTGACAGGTGATAATTTCACTTACTTGCGCAAGTTTTTGTTTCCCAATGGAAATAAAAATTGCGAGTAAATACTGGAGACTAATCGATATATGGAGCAACGGTTTTGCTGATTTCTTTGTTGGTGTGGAAAGAATGGACAATGGTTTATGACCAACTGAGCTTTCAAAGCAAATGAGGTATGTTTCATGAACTATTAGTAGTTATTGTGGTGATCAAATAATTGCATTCTAGATTGAAATAAATTGATTGTTCAATCTTAGAATGAGTCGTATGAAAACTAGATATTGAGAATTATTTTTTATGACAATATATGTGTGACTCAAGCAAGTTTGGAACTTATGAGATAGAATTTGACACCAAACCAAAACCGAAATAATAAGAAACCTAGTCAAAACAAATACAAATACCAACTCTCACCAAGAAATGAATATAATTTTAATTATGAAGTTATTTGATATGTTTGAATTTGGTATTGCAAGAATATCAAATATTGTTAACAATGCTTTTCAAGATAAATTAATGTGAATTGTGGGTAGGGTGAGAGGTGATATATATTGGTGTCTTACACCATAGTTTTTTTGATAGGTTATGGTTCAAAAGTTGAACCGAGTCGTTTGCAAGAAAGTGGTGTTGAGTTATACTCACATCTCTAGGATTCTTGGTATTGGTATAGTCTCAAAAGTTTGCTTCGGTAGACCTATTTTGTTAGAGATATTCATACCACCAAAATGAAAAGAATCTAGTTTACTGCGCCTATCTTGTTTTTAACAAGATAGAGATTAAATTTTTTGTTGAACTTGATCATTGCACTACTACAATAGAGATGTTATCTATGGAATGTTTGAACCAAATATTATATTATTTATATGATATGACTAAAGCGTTGGAGTGCTTGAAATATGTGATTTTTATCTTGCTTCTATGAAATTTTGGAGTTAGTGATGAGTATGAGCATGTTGTGTTTCCTCTAAAATTCTAAGGATTTTTAAGTAACATGTATCAAATCTTACCCAATACACCGAAGCATTCAGACTCTCAATCTTGCTAGTTTTTAAAAGCATCGGATAAAATAAAATGTTTGAGAATTTTATAAGATATTTTTGGTGTTTCACGTGTCTAACTAGGTGACCAAGAATGATATTTTCAGTAATGAATTAGGCGATGTTATCTGCACGAAAAATATTTTTTTATCAGTCCTATATATTGTGCCAAAAGGATTTTGAAATTGGATCATTACTTTATTATTTATGAGCAAGAACACATAGCGCTTCAAATATGAATCTAGAGAAATTATTTGCGCTTAGAAAAAATTATTTCTAATTTTTGTACGAATGAGGAAACTTTCTAGTTTTTGAATTGGTATTAAACAACAAAATCCGATGTCTAACGAAGTCTATAGAAATTTAACAATGAACGTGTGTAGAAATGCAGTTTGCATAAGTAACTTCTCAATTTTAGATATTTTGGTTTTGATTTGAAATTTCATTTTGAGTCGAAAATAGTGGGGGTTCTTTACCCTTCGGATGTTTGTAACACTAAAGTTAGATTGAAGCACTATCTAGTAATGGAGGCCATAAGGTCATTGAGAATGAATTTATACCTACGTAAGTAGTAATACTAAAAAGAATTATAGTCATAATTATTACCTTGTTTGAGATACTTAGATCCTCATGATTTTAATCTTTGGAAAAAGGTTTTCGGAACCAAATGTTTGACAAATAGAGAAAAGGTAAATTAATTTTGATACTTTCTTTCATGTCGCTGGACTTACATTTTTGATTGGTGATATTGTTTCTACGATGCGTGATTTGTTGTATATATCGTACGTAGAAAAAAATAAATTGAATGAGTTAAATGTTAAATCTAAACCAAGCATGAAATACTTTGTAGTTCCCATACGAACGGAATGTATATAAATTTGATTAGTCTGCATATATTTTGAAACAAGCTTTTAAACAATTGAATGAGAAATTTGATTACTTGGTTAACTCAAATAGTTTCAAAGTTGATTAGGGTGACAAACGCATAAGAATGAATGTTATATATGCAAAAGGAACTCGTTGATTATGTTATAACTCATGTGGTGTTCATGAAACCGAAGACATGTTTACTTTACTATTTGACATGAAAGACTTGAGTGAAGATAGTGTATACGCTTGAATTGAATTTGTTCTTTTTTTGAATATATTCAATACAATGAAAAGGAATAAAAATATATAGTCTTTATAAGCTAGCTTTCACTCATTTCATTCTAGTATTATAGTGCTTTTGGTTGTGTGCGGTTGACCTATAAAAAGAAAATGAGTATGGTAGCATAGCATTTCTTTATGCTACGTGATGGACTATATGTATATTATTTTTGTAGTGGGGGTTACATATATGAAGATTTACTAATAATCCATGTATGGATAATTAGTAAAACATTAAGAAGGTTATGAAGTGTCTGAAAAGAAACTTAAACCTAGAAATACACTATCTAAAGATGTTTACCGCAATCCTTTAAGGATATTATTGCGATGCTGATTTAGATATCCTCTCAAATGAATCCTCCAAGGGATAGAGTGATTCAGTCCTCTACTAGATAGAGGACGAACATACATATTAATCCAATGCGATAGTACCGCGGCTATTGCAAGAGTTAAGAACCGTTAATTACAACGGTAGAATCGACATATATGGTGATAGAAAGGCATTTTTATGCTATGAGAATAGATTATATATGGTCTGAAAAGAGTTATCGTTGATCACTTGACGAAAGTATTAATAAGAAGGTGTGAATACATCTTATGGGATGATGTTGATGCCCATTGAAAATTGAGTCATTTGTGATGGATACCCACCTAGAAATAGGTTCAAAAGGAATAACGATTAACAAACGATATGGACATAGTTGTTCGTGATTGACACCCAACTCACAAGTCAAGATTCCAGAAGTAGGTTCAAAAGGTAATCCCTACCTATTAATGGAAATCCTAAAACGTATGTTCAAATGGGACGAAGTTACGAATAATATGTATATGTAGAATCATGCTTTAGAGAATTCATCCCACAACATGATATCCTGAAGCGAGTTAGGGTTGAGTTTTTGTTTCTAAAACTCTTAATGATGTTTATATCTCTATTTGGAGTGGGGTACTTAGCTACAGGAGTACTCTTGATAAACTCACATATATGGATGTGAAAGTATGGCCGCTTTCTATGAGAATATGGGCAGTTCTCTAGATCATTCATTAAACCGGGATTCAAGCACATGGCCGTAATGTGACGGCTTTAGACTTTACACTAGTATAGTTGTGTGTGTGTCAGAAAATATTTTTATCTCCTAGAGTTCAAAGACTTATGTTCACTCTATGGTCAAATTTTTCGAGAGTCTAACACTATGTAAAGGTTCAAAATCGGAAGATATCTTTACTTATACACATCATTATATAGATCTTGCTCAATGTTTTAAAAATATAAGTGGGGGATTGTTGGAAATATATGTTTTAAAACAAAATTTATTTTCATTCTATTATTTTTGTTAAAATTATTTTGAATAGATTTTATGATCTTCATAAAAAAAAAATTATTGTTTGATATAAATTCTTTGACCGTTTCATTTTACAAAAGTAAATGGGTTTTATTAAAACATATTAATGTTTCTATTAATCTATATTGAAGTCTTTGACTATAAAATCAAATTTCGTTTTGGAAAACAAAAGAGAGTTTTGAAAATGCGGGGGTCTAACAACCACACCAAACAATTCGTTTGGCAATATGAGAGGACTTACTCTAGTACTTTCTAGTGAATCAACTAGACAGTCAGACTCAATCTAGAGAAAAGTATATAGAAGAGTATTAATATCTCTAACTCTTAATTCAATCCGCAATCAGCAAATAGAAATCTGCGAGCCCGATTGAATAAAAGAGGAGTTACTTGAACGGTACCAAAGACCAATGTTAAAGGATCAATCAATCTCAATCAACAACCAAAGGTTGGATTTCCTAATTGATCGATACAACGCAAAACCTGTGATATTTCAATTATATAACAAAATATAATGCGGAAAATAAATAACACAGACACCGAAATTTTGTTAACGAGGAAACCGCAAATGCAGAAAAACCCTGGGACCTAGTCCAGATTGAACACCACACTATATTAAGACGCTACAGACGCTAGCCTACTACCAATGAACTTCGGACTGGACTGTAGTTGAACCCTAATCAATATCACACTAATTCAAGGTACAGTTGCTCTCCTTACGTCTCTGATCCCAGCAGGATACTACGCACTTGATTCCCTTAGCTGATCTCACCCACAACTAAGACTTGCTAAGACCCAAAGTCGAAGACTTGATAAACAAATCTGTCTCACACAGAAAAGTCTATAGGATTGAATAAATCTGTCTCCCACAGAAATACACAAGAGTTTTTGTTCCGTCTTTGAATAAATAAAGGTGAACATGAACCAATTGATAAACCAGACTTATATTCCCGAAGAACAGCTCAGTATTATCGTATGATGGCGAAACTAGATGTTGTGGAATCACAAACGATGGGACGAAGATGTTTGTGATCACTTTTTATCTTGCCTATCGGAGAAATTAATCTCGAGCAAATCTTATAGAAGATAGTACTCAAACGATAGAATCGGGCAAGATCAGAACACGCAATTTCAAGAGAAATAGTTGGGTCTGGCTTCACAATCCCAATGAAGTCTTTCAAGTCGTTAACCTACAAGGTTTAGGAAAACCTAAGTTTAAAGGAGAATCGACTCTAGTTTATGAAACGTGTACACCATGTTGGCTCAACAATAGTTAACCGAAGTTAGCCATATGATAACTCTCATATCAACCATATTCATCTGAACTATAACTAGTTCAAATGACTCGAATGAAACTAGTTAAAAAGTCTTTCAGTTGTTATATTCTTATAGAAGCATACAAGAACACAATTGAAACAAAATCGGTTTGATTCACTCGAATCAATTCATGAACATTATAGCCACGGTTTGCAAAGATTGTATTCCTTATTATATAAATTTTAATTCATGTACACAACCGATTTTAGAAAGTAACCCACTCAAGTACCCAAAGGGTTACGCAAACTTGAGTATCCAGACTTGAGTTTGTTACGCCAGTATGCGTACGGTTCGCATACTACTTAAACTTCCAAACTTCAGCGGATTTTCACGGACGTGAACTTTCCACTGGTATGCGTACGGGTACGCATACTTGCCCAGACATCAGCAACCACCAGTACGTGTAAGAGTACGCATACTTCAGGCTCCCGGTTTTGGACTTACACAACAATGTGATTTACACACTGTGTTTATATCCAAACATGGTTACATGATTCTAAACTCTTTATTTCAATCATTGGAACTTTCTTAGAGGATGTTATATAGTTCAAACTATTTTTCATTAAAGCAATTTTCAAGTTATTGAAATTATCATAATGAAACACTCCAAGACTTCACCAAGCGATTGTATCACACAAACCATGTGGGATGTTACTCGGCAATTTTCATATGATCTTATTCGAACTTTCGTCACGAATGTAAGATGAATTTGGTCGAAGCGAAAGCTTGCCAACACATATTCCAAGAAATATATAAGCGAGTTAAACTCAGCTCGAAATCTCAAATATATATAATAGAAAACTATACCGTAACACAACTTATGTCTCAATATAGGAGATAGAGTAGAAATAGACTTTCCAGGTGATAGATAAGTTTCAGTCTCCACATACCTTTTGTCGATGAAGGTCCACAAGCTTCCCTTAGTAGTTCTTCGTCTTCAAATAATGAACGCCGTGAAAACTAAGCTCAACTACACAATCTATGTCCTAGTCCGAGACATCTATAAATAGGCTAGAAATCAAGACTTATAGTTTTCACCACTAACATTGATAAACATGCTTGAGATAGAAACACATGCGAGTTCGACCGAGCAATGCTCTAACAATCTCCCCCTTTGTCAATTTTAGTGAAAAAACTATCGATACATATGGATTACAAAATAAATAAAAACTTTGTAGCTTCTCATCCAAATGTTTGATCTCCTTGGCATCTTCTATAAGACTCGAAATCTTCGTTACTTCCAAGTACTCCATGATTTTAAACGTGTTCAACTCAGCATCATAGTTGTTGAAGATCCGTAGCTATAAAAAATGAGAAAACAAGTGTTATTGATCATTGTTATACAATGTCATAGTATTATTATACAACATCAAAGTTCAATTGCATCACAACTTTGACAACAATACTATGGTGATATGTATCACTCCCCCTTAGTCAATATACCATCTCAATATGAAAACCACTCCCCCTTATATAATGATCCATAAACCATATGTATTTGTAGTATGAAACTACACATTAATTCTCCCCTTTTTGTTAATTAAAATTTGCAAAGGTACGAAAACTAGTGGGATCCTCATGAAATTTCCATAGAGATTCTTCATGACCAAAAGAGAACAACATACCAACAAATTTAGATGCAATCATAAAGCCGAAGCTAAATGCATTCATCAAGGAGTTTATAAAGATACAAGATAACCCCTATAATATTCCACAGCCGCACTCCCCACAAAGATATGGCGATTAAGCACAAGTTCAAAAACGAACTCTCCCCCATAAAATGTCATTCCCGAGAGAACAAAAAAGGTGACCTTGCTTTTACAAGAAAATAAGGATTTCTTTGGATATAACCAAATCACATGAAAACATGAATTTGTATCAAAAAACCTCAATTGAATCAACCACAAAGATGATCAATTCAATTTCACATGCTCGACATAAGAAAACTTACGGAGCAACACGGTAAATACACAAAGATGTGGATCTTGGGAAGATCAATACCGCGGAATAAACAAGAATTTACTCTATTTTCTATCTCTATTTGCACAATGACATATGATACTCAATTCTTGTGAACAAAAGTTCATCCTTTATTCCATCACTATTTGCGTAATGACATAAAAGGCTTAACTTTTGTTTGTCAAAAGTTCATTCTATCTTTTATCAATAATTTCATACCGACATATAATAGAGATAACTTTTGAACAAGTATGGGACAGTCAAGGTTCACGGACGTAAACAACATATCCCACAACAATTTGCAATATATAAAACCATAAAGATAAAAATTGCAAACATCATCTTTCAAATAACTTAGAATTTAAACAAATAAATCTAAAAACATTGAAGATGAAAATGTTTGGAACTAGCTATGTGTAATCACAATAATGGTTATTCCAAACCCTAGTAATCCTTTTAAACAAAAACAAGAATAAAAATTCTCATAATAAGTTTCCTAGACAAAATCAAAACAACTCCTATAAAGCATTTCACTTACTTTGAATACTCTTCTCATATTCCCTATATTCATCAAGCTCATCTTTGATCAGATCAATCCTAGATTCAAGATTATCCATCTTTTCTCCAAGTCTCTTGGAAGAATCTTCGAGATCACTTTTCAGGGCACGAACTTGTTCCAAGATGAGATTCATGGCTAAAGAGAGCTTATCAACATGAGAGACAGAGGAGTTCCCATCTGGAGAGGAACTAAGTTTGTCAGAGCACATCTCATTATCGGAAGAATCAAAAAAAAACTTTTTAGAGGGAAAAGGAACAGTCCAAACATCACTTTCTTTACTTGAAATACTTGAAAAGGACATGATAGAATAGATAAATGAATGTTCATGCTAAGTAGAAAATCTTTATATTTAAAAGAAATGAAGATAGGAGATAAATTTCCAAAAAGACCTTTGACCAAAACCCTAACAGAATTTGGTTATCCCAAGAAAATGTCTTAACAGAAGAAGCCGTTTGTGAAGGAAAGACAACAAGAGTTTCTAGGATGGAACAAACAGAAACAGAACAATTCCTAGAGAAATAACAAAAATATTTCATCACAACCCTCTTGAAGATTATGATTTTTGTCTAAGATAGAAAGACAAAAATCATCAAAACAAAATTACAGAATGTAATTGTTCCAATCCAATGCAGGACTGGGGGATTTCTTACGTGGGGATGAAGTATTTGTTATTCCTTGTTTTAGTTTTCTCTTTAAGGAAGAAGAGTTATACACATCATTCTTTTCCTTTTTAAACACAGTTATGGACACCTTGATTGTTGATTTTTGCAAACTATGCAGTGTTTTGGAAATCTCTTTTGAAAGGAAATAGAGTTTCATACTAGATTCCTTTTTCTTTTTCTGCAAACATTGTTTAGAAAAGAAGAACTCCTCTTGATCTTTAGTGCTAATAGCTTTACAATGATCCTGATGATCACACAGGTCGACCAAAATACTTGATAAGAACTTGTGGTTCTCCATATCATCCTTTTTGTCAGGGTGACTAGAGAATGATATAGAGTTAGGAAGAGTTTGTTGATAATGTTTAAAAGACTCAATCGAAGAGTTTCGACATATCTTATCATAATTACAATTGTGATTGATAACCTCCGGTTTTAAATTAAGCAGTTGACATTCCAGATCTTCAATCTTTTTAATCAAGGTTTCCTTTTCCAGTTGAAACTCTTCTGGAGAAGTAAGATTGTTCATCACGGAATAGTCAGGACTATTAGGAGGACAAAAGTGATTATCAGCAAAGAGGTTAAGCGAACATTCATGGATTTCATCCTCGGGACAATAGTCAAGAGTACCCATTCATGCCTTAGTTAACGCACTCAACTCCGTAATAGGATCAATAGAAGTATCATGGATACTTTTATAGCACTTGAAACTAGTTTTGCTAACATAGCTTTTCTGAACTTTCTTATCCTTCTTATTGATTGACTGAACTCTCTTTTGAGACTTTCTTTTACTCCGTCTAAGAGCTTTCTTAAGATGTTGTGTAAACAGTGACAGATTAGAATTAAATCAATTCTCATCTCTTTTATCAATCAATTTAGGACATCGAGACTTTCTATCAGATGTAGCAACATGGTTTCTTAAAAAATGATGTTTATCTCTTTGTTTAAGTTCAAGATTGAAAACTTTAAGCTTTCCAACAAGAGTATTTCTGGAAAGAGTATCAAGGTTATTTCCCTCAACGATGGCATGCTTCTTAGAATCGTATCTAGATGGAAATGATCTGAGAATTTTCATCACAATGTTCTTTTTAGGAATAGTCTTACCCAATGCAAAAGATGCATTAACAATTTCAGACACTTTGTGATTAAACTCATCAAATGAATCTTCATCTGCCATACGAAGGTTTTCCCAATCAGAATTAAGGTTTTGAAGCCTAGCTTCCTTCTCACTAGTATTACCTTCAAATACGGTTTCTGAAATATCCCAAGCATCTTTAGACCGAGTGCACGTAGTCACATGGTGCTGAAGATCTAGGGTAATGGCATGTATGATAGAATTCAAACCGTCGGAATTTTGCTTTGCATCAAGTATCTTAGCAACATCATATGCACCAATATCCTTAGGAACGGTCGCATATCTTACTGCAACAACGGAACCATCATAGCTATTAACTACATAAACCCATGATGAAAATCACACGCTTGAAGAAAGGCACACATAGCAATTTTCCACCACAAGTAATTAGAGCCATCGAAGACTAGTGGTACGTTTATAGAGATATCACCTCTGACCATATCAGATCGCTACAAACACAGACTTATAAGGTCTTTAAACGTGTTTTCCTGCTCTTATACCAATTGTAAATGCGGGGGTCTAACAACCACACCCAACAATTCATTTGGAAATCTAAGAGGACTTACTCTAAGATACTTTCTAGAGAATCAACTAGACAATCAGACTCAATCTAGAGAAAAGTATATAGAAGAATATTAATATCTCTAACTCTTAAATCAATCTGCAATCAGTAAATAGAAATCTGCGAGCCCGATTGAATATAAGAGGAGTTATTTGAACGGTACCAAAGACCAATGTTCAAGGATCAATCAATCTCAATCAACAACCAAAGGTTGGATTTCCTAATTGATCGATACAACGCACAACCTGTGATATTTCAATTATAACAAAATATAATGCGAAAAATAAATAAGACAGATACAAGAATTTTGTTAACAAGGAAACCGCAAATGCATAAAAAACCCGGGACCTACTCCAGATTGAATACCATACTGTATTAATCCGTTACAGACACTAGCCTACTACCAATGAACTTCGGACTGGACTGTAGTTGAACCCTAATCAATCTCACGCTGATTCAAGGTACAGTTGCGCTCCTTACGTCTCTGATCCAAGCAGGATACTATGCACTTGATTCCCTTAGTTGATCTCACCCACAACTAAGACTTGCTACGACCCAAAAGTCGAAGACTTGATAAACAAATTTGTCTCACACAGAAAAGTCTATAGGATTGAATAAAATCTGTTTCCCACAGAAATACCCAAGAGTTTTTGTTCCGTCTTTTGATAAATCTAGGTGAACAGGAACCAATTGATAAACCAGAATTATATTCCGGAAGAACATCTTAGCATTATCAATCACCTCATAATAATCTAAATCGTATGATGGCGAAACTAGATATTGTGGAATCACAAACGATGAGATGAAGATGTTTGTGATCACGTTTTATCTTGCCTATCGGAGAAATTAATGTCGAGCAAATCTTAGAGAAGATAGTACTCAAACGATAGAATCGGGAAAGATCAGAACACGCAACTCCAAGAGAAATAGTTTGGTCTGGCTTTACAATCCCAATGAAGTCTTTCAAGTCGTTAACCTACAAGGTTTCTGAAAACCTAAGGTTAAAGGAGAATCGACTCTAGTTTATGCAACTAGTAACACATAGGAGGTGTGGGGATTAGATTTACCAGTTGCTAGAGTTCTCCTTTATATAGTTTCAAATCAGGGTTTGCAATCCAAGTTACCTTGGTAACAAAGCATTCAATATTCACTGTTAGATGAAAAACCTGATTCAACCAAGCTAATATCTTTCAACCGTTAGATCGAACTTAGCTTGTTACACACAAATGAAATATACCCTCATTTAGGTTTATGAACCGTACCCAAACGTGTACACTATGTTGGCTCAACAATAGTTAACCGAAGTTAGCCATATGATAACTCTCATATCAACCATATTCATCTTAACTATAACTAGTTCAAATGACTCAAATAAAACTAGTTAAAGAGTCGTTCAATTGATATATTCTCATAGAAATATAAAAGAACACAATTGAAACAAAATCGGTTAGATTCACTCGAATCAATTCATGAACATTATAGCCACGGTTTGCAAAGATTGCATTCCTTATTATATAAATGTTTAAGTTCATGTACACAACCGATTTTATAAAGTAACCCACTCAAGTACGCAAACGGGTACACATACTTGAGTAGCCGGACTTGATTTTGGTTACGCCAGTACGCGTACGGGTACGCATACTACTTAAACTTCCAAACTCCAGCAGATTTTCACGGACGTGAACTTTCTATCGGTATGCGTACGGGTACGCATACTTGCCCAGACATCAGCAACACCAGTATGCGTACGAGTACGCATACTTCAGGCTCCTGGTTTTGAACTTGCACAATAATGTGATTTACACACTATGTTTACATCCAAACATTGTTACATGATTCTAAACTCTTTATTTCAATCATTGAAACTTTCTTAGAGGATGTTATATAGTTGTTATTCACAAACTATTTTTCATCAAAGCAATTTTTAAGTTATTGAAATTATCATAATGAAACATTCCAAGACTTCACCAAACGATTGTATCACACAAACCATTTGGGATTTTATTCGGCAATTTTCATATGATCTTATTCGGACTTTCGTCACGAATGTAAGATGAATTTGGTCGAAGAGAAAGATTGCCAATACATATTCCGAGAAATATATAAGCGAGTTAAACTCAGCTCTAAATCTCAAATGTGTATAATAGAAAACTATATCGTAACACGACTTATGTCTCAATATAGGAGATAGAGTATAAATAGACTTTCCAAGTGGTAGTTAAGTTTCAGTCTCCATATACCTTTTGTAGATGAAGTTCCACAAGCACCCTTTAGTAGTTCTTCGTCTTCAAATGATGAACGCCGTGAAAACTAAGCTCAATTACACAATCTATGTCCTAGTCCGAGACATCTATAAATAGGCCAGAAATTAAGACTTATAGTTTTGATCACTAACATTGGCAAACATGCTTGAGATAGCGACGCCTGCGAGTTCG
Organism: Papaver somniferum; assembly: GCF_003573695.1. Lineage (NCBI taxonomy): Eukaryota > Viridiplantae > Streptophyta > Magnoliopsida > Ranunculales > Papaveraceae > Papaver > Papaver somniferum. Next base: position 27,720,832 of record NC_039359.1, on the reverse strand, counting down.
ACCGAGCAATGCTCTAACAAGTTTTTCCTTTAATGTTTTGGAATTTTAAAAAAGAAAAATACGAATTTTTGAGAGAAAGAAAACTAGTGTATGAGTATCACTTGTTTTCTATAATTCTGATTAAGAGCAAGAATAGAAGTGTACAATTATCACATACTCTCAAGTGCAAGAGTGATTGTGATAGAGAATTTACTCAGCTGTTTTATCCTGGGGATGACGCGATACGGAAGAACTGCTTGTACAATCTTGGGCAGAGCCGCGAAACGTCTTAAAGAGAACGACCTGGTCGTGACTCAGCCATAACATTTTTGTTTGTTTGGTTTTATGATTTTTTTGCAGGCTACTTTCAACAATTGTTCCAACACATTGCTCTCCAATGGGATACAAAATTAGTAGGTCACAACATTGAATTTCAAAGTGATTCTCAACCAACACTCATAAAGATTATGGAGATGTATGGTGAGCTAAAGAAAAACGATTCAAGAATATCACCTATGTTGGAAACACCAACAAAATACTAGCAAACTTCAAAACCATGTCTTTCAATTTTGTTAGTAGATTTAATAACATTATGCCTGCTGCAATCTCTAGCTTATGTAACAAATCTATCCTTAACGATAAATGGATAGATGCAAAACTCACAGATTTGATGAACTTTATTTACATGAGAGAAGATTTAGTCTCGCACCTGTATTATAACACACAAACTCGGTAGAGTTGCGTGGTTGATTATATTTTTCTTATAAAAAAAACTAGCTGGTATTCTTCATGTGTCAATAATGATGGGAATCAACATGAAATGATGGAAATTGAAGGTTTCACACTCTGTAACATTTGTAAGCTGAAATGTACAGTAACTTTTGATAATGCACAAGTAAATTTAAGGGTTATTTTGTGTTTCCTCCCCCAAGAACGCTAATTAGCGTTCCTCCCCAAATAGATTAAAATTAGTGTTTCCTCCCATAGTTAGCTTTCCCATCCATTGATCGTTTAGCTGAGTCAGCAAGAGTACACAGTGGCAAAAATATACGCGTGTAAAACAAAATTACATAAATACCCTCATCTTCTTCGCTGGAATAAACCAGACCATTAGCATCACTTCTTCCTCACTGTCAATCCAACCTCAATTTTCATTTCGTTCCCTGATAAACCCATTTCTCAACTATAGTATCCAACAAACAAAAACGATGATATCAACATCAGCTTTATCTCCATCGAACAGTCCTCAGCAACACTCATCTCCGCAATCCAAATCAACCACCAAAACCCATTAATTCAACGGCATCATCAACTTTTAGTAATCTCGGATCTTGCTGTCAAATTCAGATTTAGATCAAACCCACTCTTAATCTTCACCAATCATCTTCAATCACTACAAGAAAACTGGCCTTTACCGACAAACACAATACGGACGCAAGAGGTCATGGTTAAAGGCTACAGCCCTCCAACGGCTAAATTTATGTAGTTGCATCGGTGTCGCAAGAAAGTATGTGACTAGAGGTTCGCAGCGACACTGTTGTCGCTAGAGATGCATTTCTACAATCATCAGCGGCTATAATACCTGATCGCTATACAATTCTTTTTACTGGCGCGTTTCAGTCGCATGGGTGTAGTCAAACATGTGCTGCGACTAATCTTCATCACATTGCAGAACAGGTTCACCGATTACGATTATGTTGTAGTACAAGAGGTTCAGCGATAACATTTTTGTTGAAGCATAAGAGGTTGAGAGACTACATAGTAGTGGTGGAACAACAGCTGCAGCGGCTGCATATTTTTTGAAGCACGAGAGGTTCAGCGACTACAATTAGGTTGTAGCACAAGCGGTCCAGGAATCAGATTATTGTTGAAGCACAAGAGGTTGAGCTACTACATCTAGTTCATAGCACAATTGAAGCAAAAGAAGTCCAGCGACTGCATTTAGGTCGTAGCACGAGAGGGTCAGCGACTGCATTTTGGTTAAAGCTTAAGAGGTTGAGCAGCTACACTTTAGAATGTTCATATTTGCTTGCAAGAAACTACCAGATACTGTTCATACTACTATATCCGAACACTGATTATAAACTTAGAAGTCAGAACTAGCTATTATATATATAGAAAAAAGAAGATTTAACATACGGGTCATATCCATAATATACATGTGTGAGTAATTAAGAAATATTGTGCAAAAGACTCCAGACAAGTACTGTCAGACTTCCATTCATTCCCCATCCTCTTTAGCTTCATTATATTCTCATCCAATTCCCTATCATTCCCAATACTGACCATCCACCATATTTTATTTTTCGCCATATCTCTCGCTTTCCTCGTCCTCGATATAAGCATCATTCTCATCTTCAAGTTGTCGACCTCCATCCTATGTTTCACATTTGGATCTAGTGCATCCTTTGGCAGAGAAGCTTGACCTAAATTCTTTAAAGCCACATTCATTAACTTGATGAATTTGGACTTACTCTGTTTCATCCTTCATATCTTCCTGTTTGCAGCATCAATACAAATAGTGAACAATTCAAATTGGAACAATAAAATACAGAGTTCAACTTCCATGAAAATTAGAATGATCCAAAAATTTGGTCTTAAGTCAAAACAGAGACAAATTTATACCGTTTATAGCAACCTTGCTAAATTTACTATATATCGAACAATACATCCATAAATCTATTCAGAACAAAAAAAGAAAAAACAGCCTAATTTTCCACATCAATATTAAGATTCAGTATATATCGCAATACAAGCTCTTAAGAACATTAATAACTCTAACTCTATCATGAACATGAGGATAACTGCTGGAATTAAGAGTTTTTTCAAATGAATTAGTCATGTACCATGAACACGGAAAGTAACAGATTTCGGGTCCAGAAGTTGTTTCCAAATACCACAGCCTCAGAGCTTAAACATACCAATTTTTTATTAAAACATAACAATGACATCTATATTTGTCACAGGAATCATTTACAGTTTCTCCATTTGTATTTAAATTCCTATTGAGTCGCACACATCATTCAGGAACATCGATAAAGTATCAACCATAACATGCAGTTACATCTTGAACAAAAACTTAAAAATGTACCTTTCATTCTGCGCATATTGGAGGAAGCTTCTGATTCTTATCCGTGTGGGTCTCATCGAACATTGTCAAAGGACCAATAGCTATACCACTAGACCTCTTACTCTATGATAGAGCGTGGATGTGTAAGTAAACATGAGACAATAATAAAATCAAATTAAAACAAAAAAAAGACAGCAAGTTAAGCATTCCTAGTATACCCTGTCAAATGTCTTTCTTGAAAAGCTCTCAGTACCATTTTGTGGTTTAGATCTTGTATCTTTTTTGCATCACTTTCCTTCTTCGATCTTTCCTATGAAAAAAACAGGCCCTCTTCGATCTTACCTATGAAAAAAACAAGCCCTCTTCGATCTTGCCTATGAAAAAACAGGAATATATAATCAGAATTACACGTAAACCACTATAGACTTTAGAAAAACTTAAATTCTCATTAGAGACAAACATAATTACCATGAAATTCCGGTGCTCTCAAGTAATTACACATGTTGGCCCAGTTTTCCAAGTTTTCAGCCTTCAGGAGGATTTTTTAAAGAAATTTGGAGATTACGCTTACACTTCACCCTGAAATGTTTACTCAAACTTTCCCCGTAACTCTTATTGGCTGTCCTCATATGCTTTTTCAATGCCAGCAAACTCATCATCGAGTTCAAGCGTCTAATGGTCCTAAAGGTGACAGAAATTACTATAAGATTTCATTAAAAAAAAAGTGTGAACCTGAAATGAAAAGAAAAAGTACATAACAAGAGTCCTATTACCCTAGCGCAACTCTTTCCATATTTACTTGGCTCAATTTGCGTCAAACATGGGGTTTTTATGCTTATTGACCCAAACAGACGTATATATATTTCATTACCATTTGTTGGTGGCTTCTGTCTTGCAATTGGACTTCTCTCTGACACAAAATTCTGCAAAGGATCAACTCGCCCACTAGATCTTTGTGACAATCCCCCTCTACTTCTTCCCATCATAATGACTGCAGAAGAAAGAAAATATTGATGATAAGAAATAAAATCAAACTGATGAAAAGGCTATATAACAATAAAAATCTCTTAAAATCAAATTAACTAGCATCACACATAATCTTCCCCTTCATACTTGCTAACAAATGTCTTCACAAACTTACTCATGGCTTCTCCACTTGTTCCATACCTGACATAATTCAGTTTAGTTCCTTATCTAGCCTGCAGCACCACTTACAGTCTCCAAAACTACCTGCTATGCCAGCTCTATCTGCAACTTAACTGCCAAAATCCAGCTAAGCCTCAATCAGCTTTTCACTATATTAACACCAAAACGGCAGCCATCTAGCCATCTGTTGCAGCATCAGTTCAATGACCACCTAGCAATTGTGACCATGGCAGCAACTCCTTTAAGAACAGAACACAACTCCAACATCTCTTAATTCAAACCAGACTTTGTCAATACTACCAAAAACAACACAGCAACACAAGCTCCTATTTCCACCTGCAATCATCCACCAGAAATCTTCATTCAAAGCTGCAACATCAACCACCATTAGCACCATTGAGTCTCTATCACAATACTCTCAAATCCAATCCAAACCCAGCTTTTAATTGTTGTTGTAGAATCAATTTGACAACCATTTTTGATTCCATCTCTCAATTTTATCCCCTCTGATCTCTCATTTTCCGTAAAAACAACAACAACAGAGTGAGGAAAACCAAAACATAATCTCACACAAGCAACACCACTATCCAGAGTACAATTCACTCCTAAAAATAGAGAAATCCTGTAGATAATTTCAATGAAATTTTCACAAGCATATAGAGAGCAACAACATCCGGCTTGAATAAGAAGAAATACTACTATACAATTCAGACTGCAACCAATTATCCAACAATCTTATTAATTCACACAACAGCTTAGAGTTGAAATCACTCACCTTAGCTCCCTAAGCAGCTGAAGTTCTAGAAGCAAGAACACCACCACTACCAGCACCAATCACAAACAGATCATAGTCATATTCATGTTCGTTAGAGATGTTCACTTCTCCATCGATTAGCATCTTTCTCGACATGATTACACAACCAAATCAAAATTTAATAACCAAATTTCGATGATTTACAACACAAATTTAAAGAAAGACTCCACTTGATTTTCCCTAATTAAAAAATGTAGGAGTATCCTTTTTCCGTCTGATTTCAGATCGGGGTTAAATAATTGTTTGTTGTAGTTGCAGTTGTTTTATGTTTGGGGTTTGGAAAATTTATCACGTTGAGATTATCCCTTGATTTCCCCTCAGCTTGAACATAAACACAAACCCATCTCTGTATTCCTTGAAACCCTAACTTCTCTGCTTCAATTTCTTCGTCCATCAAACCCATCTAACAGACCTTCGAACCAACCACCATCTCTTACTCATCTTCAACCAGTTCCCTAAATTCATCGATCTCACTGAAATCCTGCAGCAGCTGTTATTCTCTCTTCCCTAAATTTGAGAAGAAAATGATTGATAGAAGCTCATTCCAGACCAAGTCGTTCTGCTATGCTGAAAATGATTGAGAGAAGAATAGCGGTGGTGATGGAGCGCTGACGGATGGTCGTATGTGAAGGAGAGGAAGAGCAGAGGAGAGGAAGAAAGAGAAAAACACATAGGAATTAGAGTTTGAGCGGTGAGGGAGGGTACGGTGATACAACCAAATGAAAATGATGGACACACCATATTTCGTTTGATCCAATCATATGGATTGAGAAAAAGAATTTGACGGTTGAAATTGTATTTTGAGATAATCATACGGATTAAGAAGTATGTGTGTTTTTCTTTGTGCTAGTGCGAACTCATGTATTCGGTTTTATTATCAATCTTAGACACGAAAAAAAATCCCAAAAAAATATTAATAAATTTAGGACATTTTTATCAACATTCTGATATAAAAAATCCAAAAAATATATAAGAATGAAGATGAAAATAAGAAATGAATTTGATAATTGGTGTGTTTCTTTGTGCTTTCTCTTTGTGCTTATGTGTTTTTTCTTTGTGTTTTCGGTTTGAATTTCGACAAGTAATTTTGACAAGTCACATAGGTCACGAAGTAATTTTGATTGGTCATACAGGTCATGAAGTAGCTTTAGTTCACACTCGTAGACTCAATAAGCATAAAAACTATGAACCAAAAAGCTTCGGGAGGGTTCTGACTTCAAACTTAGCATCATACATCATTGAAATCGATAAATATGAATCTCAGTGTCGATTTGAACTTCAAATTTGGTATAATGTCAACTATGAAGCACGAAGCTCCGGGAGGGTTTTGAATTCAAACTTAGCATGACACGTCATCCAAATCGATAAATATGAATCTCAGTGTCGATTCGAACTTCAAATGTGGTATAATGGCATATAAACCATGAAGCATGAAGCTCCGGGAGGGTTTTGACTTCAAAGTTAGCATGATACATCATTGAAATCGATAACTATGAATCTCAGTGTCGATTCGAACTTCAAATGTGGTATAATGGCATATAAACTATGAAGCACGAAGCTCCGGGAGGGTTTTGACTTCAAACTTATACATCATCGAAATCGATAAATATTGAATCTCAGTGTCGATTCGAACTTCAAATGTGGTATAATGGCATATAAACCATGAAGCACGAAGCTCCAGGAGGGTTCTGACTTCAAACTTAGCATGATACATCATCGAAATCGATAAATATGAATCTCAGTGTCGATTCGAACTTCAAATGTTGTATAGAAGACTTGTCTTCCTTTAATTCAATTATACGATTCGATAAAGAGGGTCATTTTTGGAATCGACATATATATGTAATTCTAAGCATGCATATTCAACAAAGTCAAACGAATTATATAGCTAGACGAATATTTCTTGAAATGTAAAGCTAAAAACGAAAACAGTCGCTAGACTTATTGTTGCTGGAGGTGAATAATGTCCAACCTAAGTTGGTTCTAATTTAGCTCCAGTGACTAACATAAATTATCATATGCAAGGAAATAGTAGATGGAGAATACTAGCGATTGAAGGAAATCAGTCACTACAAAAATTGTTGTTACACGTAAATAGCTTCCGACGTTTTTATGTAGTTGCTCCAAAATAAGTTGTAAGATAGCTACAGCGATTAGTAGATATTTTTAGTCGCAAGGAATTTGTAGATAGATAACACTATCGACTAAAATAAAATTAGTCGTTGCGTTCGTTGTGGATGAACATAAATAGCTTCAAGCGTATCCAAGTAGTCGCTCCAAATAAGTTGTACGATACGTCCAACGACTAACGTAGATTTTTTGTTGAAAGAAAATAGTGTATAGTATTCTGTAGTGACTATTATTTTTTCAGACGCAAACATGAGTAGCTACAGGAAACGAACGACTAATGTTTTAGACAGTCGATAAAATTTATTCGCAAGAGACACATTTTCTTGTAGTGAATTACGGCTCGACATCCATCTGAAGGAACTTTCCCCAATTTCTACTTCATTTTCAATCACCATTAATGGAAGCAACGCTATTTAAATCCTTCCTGAACTCTAAAACCTCTAAATCAACAAAAATTAGAACAAATCGCAAACTCATTCAACCGCGGCATCTAAAATTTTGATATCAGAAATCAAAATTTAAATGATGAAAAAGAGTTTGTGATACCTAGGGTCAAATAAGTTACAAACACATTTAATCGCGGTAAACAAAAATTTTGCTATCAGTAATCAAATTTCAAATGATAAAAAAGAGTTTGGTAATACCAAGGATCAAGTTCAGGAACATGTTCTTCGATCTGCTTCTGTTTTTGTTCGATAGTTTCGGAAGATTTCATGTAGCCCCAACCGCATCATTTATAAAGATCATTTTTGTGCTTTCTTCCTCAAAAATACTAAATTTATAGGAATTGGTTAAGAGTCTTCATCATCTGTTTGATTTTCGTATAACTATTATAAACCAACAGAGCAACAACAAAAGTCCTTCTCTCTCCTCTCTCTCATCTCTCCCACTCCTTCTTCTTCTCAAACAAAACCATCAAAAACAAACCTTCTATGGTTAGATCTAGTCCATTTTTTGACTAGATCTGAGCAGATTTTTTCGTTATTCCTTGTTTTCTAAGTTAGTTAGTAGATTAGTTTAGTTTTTATTATGTTTTCTACTTATCTACACCGTTTTGGTGGTTTTATCTACTCTTTTGAGGTTTATCTTCGCTTTAATGGCGATTTTGAGTTATTGAGTTGGGTTCTAAGATCAATAGTGATGCTCTCCAACGACGAAATCTCCATCTCTGTTGTCTCTGGCGACGAACTCTTCATCGGAATTTCCATCATCAACTTATCCGGCGACGAAATCTTCATCGGTAGTCTTTTTGACGACGGAAGCTTCATCACTATTTACAAGAGAATTGAGCAAATCACTCCTACTTTCGGAGCATTTCTTTCTAAAGAAGAAAAACAAATTAAATGGTTGGAATTTAATTCCGAGAAAAACCATCTTTCTTCCGATTTAATCGGATCTTATTCATACTTGTATTTGTCTTATTCCAGTAACCCTTCTGTTTCTATTGTCGGATTTCTCAGTATTATACTCTTACGTTATGTTCTTGTTACTTTGTATTTTCTTATTTTCGATCTTAAACTTATTGTAACCTTGAAATCCCATTAATGAAAAGGTTCCTTGTTTATCAATATATATATATATATATATATATATATATATATATATATATATAACTATTATAAATATTGTAAACACTACTATTTCTGACTCAGAAAATTGAAATCAACATATTTAAAGTTTGCCTCTTTTCGCAAATAAATAAATAAAAAAATTTGTTGAGAATATTGATAGATGGGTTCTCTACCATCTGTGGACCGTTTATTTTTGTACCAATTCCATTATACATTATCAGTTCAATAATCAAAAAACAAAAAATATCATACATTATTGTATCAGTATTATTGACAGCTTGATAGAGTTACATGAAAGAGGATACCTATGCTGCAACTTCGTGTGCATAGAGACCAGATACTGATTTTTTTTTTTTTATGGAAACAGGGGCTTTGAAGCGCCCCTAAATTTTATTTATGACTATCTCATTCAAATTGAGGGTTGAAGGATTACATTGATCAATTACATCAATAAACAGGACAATACAGATAGTACATGATTTACAATCGAAACTTAACGAAACAAGATAATAAAATCGTATTAAACTTCTGCAGCCTGTTGAAATAATGGTTTCGAACCATTTTGTTTCTTGACCATCAAATATATCAAATGCTTCAATTGAAAGGGAAGTAATATGCCCAAATTGGATTCTTCACAAACGATCTCCATATCTGATGAAGTAGATCGTTTTCATCCATAAAATGCTTGATAACAATGCAAATCTAAATCCACCAAAAAATCCTAATAATAGAATAAGAAAACAAGTCCTGATAGTATTGAGAAACCATCAGACCGATCAAAAAACCATAAAAATTGCTTAGAAACAAAAAAAAATTATTGAAAGATAAATATATACAAGGAAACAAACTTGATCCGTCTGGTAGATCTGAAAAATCAAACCAAAATCAGACGGATCAAGGATCTGAGTTTTGAAGAAAATAGTTTTTTTCCCTTCTTTGTTTCATAGAGAAAAGGGGAGAGAGAGGAAAAAAAATCACATGATACCGATTATTGACATTGAAAGAACCCTGGAGTATAACTTCGGAAACTGCTAACCATCAGGGCTTAGCCCAGCTGGCCAAGAGCCTGACTCTCAAATAGGAGGTCAGCGGATTGAGTCTCCGATCACGAGTTTGGAGATTTCATGAAATACATCTCTTATCTAAATCTAGATTTAGTTTAATTTAAGTTGTTTAAAAAAAACAAATTAAAAGAAAAAAAAAAAAAAAATTCTAAATCAAGATCTAGTTTAATTTAAGTTGTTTAAAAAAAAAAAAATCTTTGGAAACTGCCTAATACTTAGCCGTCCGAACTATCCTCATAAACGTGTACAATCAATAGAATGAATAAATGCAAATGCAGATAATCACGTTTTCTGTATTTCTTTCTTTTTGTTTCTCTTTGAAAACAAAGAATGCAAAAACAAAAAAGAAATAAAGAGCAACAAGGTAAAGCAAAGATAATAAATAAATCCAAGTTTGGATTTTAACAGGGGAAGACTAAAACCTACGTTTCGTCTCTTTCATTAAAAAAAAAAAAAAGAAAGATGAAAGACTAAAGAGGTTGCTTGTGCTAGTGAATTTGTGTTAAGAGTCTTTGTTGAAAGGTTACAGGATAAGTTCATGGTTTTTTAGGGGACGATCTTAAATTAAAGTACGATTAATATAACTTAATACTTACTTTATTACTATTACTAAATAAAGCAACCTATCGTAATTGAGTTACCTCCTCATTGTCGACCCTAGACAATTTTTCAGGACTTGTTATCAAAATATGGAAATGCTTTCGAATTCTCGATCATTGAACGTGTGCCCACCCTCCAGTCCAATCCATATGATAAACTTATGAAATTTTTGTGACAACAAAACCGAAAGTACTCACTGGTTTCAATGGATAGAAAATTAGGAATCGAATAATGGTTGTTGGTAAAGTAAAGGAGACGGAGATCTAGAGAGACTGATAGAGAGAAAGATTAAAAAAAATGTCCAACATGTAAAAGATAATTTGCTAGTTAGAGTCGCCGCATAAGTCTTTATTTTGCTCTTTATGGGTTATGGCTCTCCTTTAGAATGTACCCCTGTTTTTATTTTTTGGTGATGCGATGTACTCGTTTTTGTAAGTAGGAATTACCTATAGATTCTATAGTGGTATTAGTTAGTGGCAGATCCACCCACTAAAGCCCAATAACCAGAGGTCCATAATTAAAAGAAAAATGAAAAATGGACCCAATTTTTTAAGTCCAGGTCTTGTACACGTGCGAGATCAGGTGTGTGAAATTTAAAAATACCACAAATAACCTTTCCTATTTAACAGGTCTATAAACACGAGAAGAACATTACATTTCATATTCGTTTTCTTCTTCTCTTTCTTCTTACTGCTGCTGCGAATGAGTTCTGAACGAATCCAAATTTTATTCTTCAATCTTTCTCGTTTTTATTAAATCATATGGAGATTTTTCTCTTACAATGTTTATTTTAGGGTTTCACGATCTAATCCTTGTTGTGATTGATTACACTTTTTTATCCCCATATTTGATTTTTTGATTATTTACTAGATCTAGACGAATAATCATATTTTTTTGTTCATTTCGTTATTAGATTTACTTATACCACTTCTATTTTGTTGGTTTTAGATGCGTTTCAGTTTGTTTTTGCATATGAAGCAGCAGTACGTATATCCTGTACTGACAGAAACCTAGAAGAAGAATAAGATGCATCGTTATGATTTACGACGAGAAGATTTGTTTGTGTTTCCAGGTATGTTTTCTAATCATCTTCTTTGATTATTTTGTTCGTTATTCTTCTTTTGATTTGTTTTTCGATTGTATTATGAAGATCAAATTGATTTTCATGACGTTTTTAGGTTTTTAGGTTCGTTACAGTTTGCTACTGTGTAAGAACCGACAGTACGTATGCGACGTACCGATATAAAATACTTCTGATTTTGTTTTATTCAAAATTTTGCCATTTTTTTGGGTTGATCCATTAGTACGTATGTTTAGTACTGAAATATGTGCTTTGATTCGACTATATTCATGGATTCATCACTTTTTCTTTACATGCAGTTGATTTTTTAGTTCATGAATACGCAGTACGTATATGGCGTACTGATAGAAACTTCTTTTGATTTTGTTTTATTCAAAGTTTTGCCACTGTTTTTGGGTTCGATCCATGAGTATGTATGTGTAATACTGAAACATGTGCTTTGATTCGGTTATATTCATGGATTCATCACTTCTTCTTTACATGTGGTTGATTTTCTAGTTTATGAATACGCAGTACGTATATGGTGTAGTGATTGGAACCTCTTCTGATTTTGTTTTATTCATAATTTTGCCATTGTCTTTGGATTCGATCTATGAGTACGTATGTGTAATACTGAAATATGTGCTTTGATTATGTTATATTCTCAATTCATCAATTCTTCTTTACATGAAGTTGATTTTTAGTTCATGAATACGCAGTACGTATATGGTGTACTGATAGAAACTTCTTATGATTATGTTGTATTCAGAGTTTTGCCACATTTTTATTTCTTTGATCCATGAGTACGTATGTGAAATACTGAAATATGTGATAATTTTGTATAGTTTTTCTGTGTTTACAGTGCATATAAAGGTTTTCCTTTATTTTTCCTATGATTTAATACTGTATTAAAGAAATATTAGAGATTAATTGGTATGATCCTACAATATATGTGATGTAAAACGTTTTCTAGTTCATTTATCATTGATTCTAACAAGGAAACTTTGCTGTTTGGGATCTTGAATAATGAGTTATCAGTTTTGCAACACTCTTATTCATGATATTTGTATCTGTATAACATCTCATGTAGGTAACTAAACCGTTCTTTCATTACATGTTCATTTAAGAAAGGTCATGCACCGGAATAGGTTCATGAGGCAAAGCTCTGTTGTTCCAGCCATTGTCAACCGTATATGGCGGGATCTGATCCATAATCCTTTACATTTGATATTCTCAGTAGATGTTCTTGGTATGACAAGCTCAACATTGGATTCTTTAAGTAAAGGCTTTGCTGAGCTGTCAACAGATGGGCAGTTTCTGCAATTACGTATGAAGCAGGTAACTAGTATATTTTGATACTGTTCATAGATGAATAAAGGTAACTCGTAATGGGGATTAAATAATGTGTTGTTTCACCGTGGAATCAGGTATGGTCTAGAAGAATAACTGTGGTTGGTGACGGTATTCTTCAAGGAACTGAAGCCCTTGCTCAAGGGTTTGCTTTCGGCGTGTCTGGGGTTGTAACAAATCCTGTTGAGAATGCAAGGCAAAATGGTCTTCTCGGTTTTGCTCATGGGCTGGGACAAGCTTTCCTAGGGTTCATTGTTCAACCAGTTAGTGGGGCATTGGATTTTTTCTCACTAACAGTAGACGGAATTGGTGCAAGTTGTACTAGGTGCTTAGAAGTCTTTAATAACAAGACCGCCTTCCAAAGAATCAGAAACCCTCGTAAGCAGTGCGGCAGATATGTACTCAAATTTGTAAACAGTGTAGCAGATATGTATTCAAATTTGTAAACAGTGTAGCAGTTGTGTACTCAAATCTATGGTCCTTTATATGTTTTAATTAAATTTGGACCTCCAGATAAATAAAATCCCGATTTGGTAGAAGTATGTTATTTCACACGTACTTAAACAGTGGGGTATATTAGTCAGTTTCATGTTTTCAAATAATTTTGGACCTTAGAATAAGAGTAAAATCTAATTGGACCCTGCTATAAATAATCTTATGGGCTTAGGACCAAACAATAAATTTTCCTTTTTGTAACACCTGAAGTCAAGCTAACGTAAGTTGAATGCCAGATTACGAAATTCATTTGAAGTTCAAACTTCTTTTATATCAAATCATTAAATGTGATTAGTTATTATATTAAGAAATAAATGGCCATTTATTAAAGACTGAGCTGAAATCTTTAAGACGCTGTTACCTACTTTGATTATCAGTTTTAGGTCGGTCGCTGTATTCAACGGGCTATATTTGTTGCCTGCGATAGAAGAAGAAAAACAAATAATGACGATAACATTAATTAACCAAGGCCTATCTGGGTGACATCGATCATCTAACCACGTACGGACATCATTGCACAAGGGGATTGGTTGATGCGTGATGTACTGATGTCTCATTCATGTCATGTTGCACTAATCTAGTAGAAACCAGAAACAAGGTTATGTAACAACGCACTAATTAACCACGAACCCAAAGTTAACGTCACTTAACTCTTGCGATTATGACCTTAATTTACTTGGCTGTTGGCACATTGGAATGAGTTTTAAACCTCTCGACAACGTATAAGCATGCTACATGCTCAATATGCATTTGGAACTTGGTAGTAAGAATATATGACCCGACAACCCATTTATTTTACGATTTTGGCTCCCTATTCGGTTACCAAACTATGACTCAACTCGATCGAATAAGAATCGAATCCATAGTAACTTGGAAACAAAAGTGAAATTAGTTTAATATTCTTAGGATAGTATGGAACAGTGTAACCAAAGTCGGGTTTTTTCGTGCTTACAAATTGGCAGATACGGCTTAAACTTTCCTCGAATGTTGTAATGCACACGAGGTAAGAACTTCTTGTTTGCTAAAGTCACATATTTTAATTTTAAAGTTTATTGGTTCAAGTACATATATTACCAAATCAAGGATCGGCATTTTCTAGAAATCAAAAGATTCTTCACAAAATCTATTAAAATCCGCGCGTTTTGTACGATATGTTAACGGTAAAAGTAATAAAAATTGACGTGCCATGATCTAGGAATGGATTTCTTATAAAAATAGAAAAAATGGATCAAAGTTGGATAAGTGCATAGGATATTTAGATAAGGTTGATTATTCGATAGAATTTTTATTTATCGTAAGTGCGAGATAGACAAATACAAACATTGTAGTTTAGCACGTACAACATTGTGGGGTACATGGACTTCCTCGGGGACCGAGGAGATGGGGCAAATGGGATCGATTGACTGCATTTGATTTTCAAATTTATCTAAATTAAGTTTGAAAATTGACAAAGTGTCTCGGTTGTTGATACTCACAAAAAATAATATTCCGATATATTAAATTTTTCAAAAATGACATGTAAGTTAGATTTCCACCTGGGTCCGCCGAAATCAGTCAATATATGTTTACCTGGTCAATAAATCGAATGAAATTATTTAAATATTCTATTCCTTTTTCTTTTTTTTTTTCTTTTTGAAACAAAAGAAATTGTATTACTTGATTAGAATTATACAACACCGTGCTAACTTCTTCATCCCTTACGATATCAGCAAAACAAACTGGCATATGATTATAATTATACTAGACAAGAGACGCTTTATTTCTTCTACAATCCCCTGACTCCACCAATTTACATAAGGGGTAGCATATGTGATAGACTTTACTACATTAAGACATTCTAATTCAAAGATAGCATTGTTAAGATCAAGAGACTTGGCCAATAAAACAGTTTCTTTGAAAGCAAAGCACTCCGCTTGTTCAACATCTAGTCCTCCATAGCAGAACCTCCCCCTGATGCCCTGGCAACTTCCTGCATGATTACGAGCTATTAGGCCAATACCAAATTTTTTATCATCATAGGAAGCATCAATGTTAATCTTTATGCAGTTCAGAGGAGGAGGATTCCATCTAGTAGGTATGGCTCTGTCAGAGAAAGTGTTATCCTGTTTTTCGGCTCTTTTAATCGATTGCACCAAACTGTTAATGTTTTTTGCTTTCACAAAGTTGCATGGATTTTTATGCTTAAATATTCTGTCATACATATTCTTCCAAATGTACCAGGCAGTTGTCATCATTAGAATAATGTTTTCTTCATTCTCCAAATCTTGAGAAAACCAGATGTTTATCCATGATGAAACTGTAGGGGCTTCTATGAACATTATGGGTATTAACATTCATGAGCATCCAGACTAATCTTGCATAGTCACAGTTGATGATCAGATGTTCTATAGTTTCTTGATCAGCATGACAGTGAGGACATAGAGTATCAATGTCCCTTTTGTATCTACTTAGTTTTACTCTTGTTGGGACAATGTCTTTCAGACATTTCCAAATAAAGAGTTTTATCTTATGAGGTATTTTAACTTTCCACAAGGGTTTCCATGTCTACTTTTGAATTACCTGTTTGATGCTGATAATCTTGATAGGACTATATTGTTAAGACTTTGTAAGCTGACCTAACTGAAAAGTTGCATATGTTGTTTGGTTCCCATACAAAAGAATCACTGCCTTGTTGACTCAGATACATGCTAGTAATCAGAGTAGCAGTGTGTTGGGGAAACCCTACCTTTATCAAAGGAATATTCCACCTCCTTGGATTTTGTAGCATTAAATCACAGACAAACACAATTCGTACTGGATCAGTGAAGTCATGTTTGGGGACATGAGGATGGTCTAAACCTATATAACCCATTATCATACCAAACTATAATTTTAGTACCACAGTTTACATTCCATCTATTATGCTTTCTAACTTGTTGGAGACCTTCTTATATTCCTTTCCAAATCCAAGAGGAATTTTGATGTTCTTATTGCAGGTGAAGGAATTCACAATGAGGTGAGTATTTAGGTTTTAATATTTTGACCTAGAGTTGATCAGACTCAGTGCAAAGTCTCCAAGCTAATTTGGTAATCAATGTCATATTTTATTGTTCCAAATCTCTAAAACCCATACCTCCATCACATTTATAATATGAGAAAGAGTTCCAACCAATCAGATTTAAATATTTGTTGTTTTTATGACCCCACCAGAATCTTCTTTGAATGGTATTCAGCTTATTTATTGTATGTTTTGAAATTTAGAAGTTACTCATATAATGTGAAGAAATGGTGTTCAAGACTGATTTTACCATTGTATTTCTGGCTGCTTGATTTAGAATCTTAGAATTCCAACCCTGAAGCCTATTTTCAAAGGCTTCATTGATAGGTTGAAATTAATTAACCTTGTTCTTAGCCAATAAAATTGGCAGACCCAAATATTTGTCTGAAGAACATAGCTGCTTCACTCCTAATGTTTTGAAAACATTTAATTTTTCCTCAGTGGATATATCACCTGTAATGAAGGCTGCTGATTTTGTAAAGTTTATTGATTGACCTGAGAGGGATCCAAAATCTTGTAGAATATGTTGAATATGCTCTATATTTCTCTGATCTGCTTGGAAAAATAGCAAACAATCATCTGCAAATTAAAAATTATTGACTGAATGGGCATTTTTAACTACTTTAATACCTTGAATCTGTAGATTTTCCTCAGCTCTATTAAGACTTCTTGTAAGAAATTCCATCGCAATAATGAAAAGATAGAGGGATAGAGGGTCCCTCTGTCTTAATCCTCTTGTCGGAATGTATGCATCACAAGAACTTCCATTAAGCCTAATGGAGATAGAAGTAGTACTTATACGTCGATATATAAGTGGTCTCCATTCTTAAGATAAACCAAGGCATTCCAGCATTTTATTTATGAAACTCCATTCCAAACGATCGAACGCTTTGGACATATCCAGTTTCAGAGCAATATGAGGTACTTTCTTCTTAGATTTCTTCATTGAATGGATTAACTCATGAGCTATGATGATATTATAATTGATGAGTCTTTTAGGCACGTATGCATCTTGGGTAGGAGAGATAATCCTATGCATGAGGGGTTTCATTCTGGTTACCAATAATTTTGAGATAATCTTATATGTAATATTACAAAGGCTAATTGGCTTATAGTCATTGGAGTAGCAGGATGTTTTGTTTTAGGAATTAAGAAAATGGAGGTTTGATTCAGACCTGGGGGCATCTGTTTTTTTGAGAAGAAATTTTGGATCACATCTTCAATATCATCTCCAACTGTTGACCATTGAGTTTGGAAGAATCCAGCTACGAATCCATCCGGGCCTGGAGAGTTCCAACTCTTTAAACTTTTAATCACACTATAAATTTCATCTTTAGTTGGCATTTTCATGAGAATATCATTATCCAAAGGATATGTAACTGCATCAATGTGACTAAAGGAAGAATTATGAATATTTGTCTCAGTTGTGGAGGCAATATTTGAGAAATGGTTAGTAAGGAGACCTGCCGGTTTTTCTCTAGTTTGATACCACTTACCATTCAAGTCTCGAAGGGATGTAATATTGTTTATTGATCCTCGTCTATTAGCTAAGGCATGGAAATATGAAGTATTATTATCTGTATCCATAATCCAGTAATCACCATATTTTTATTGCCAGTAATCAGCTTCAGATTTTTTCCAATATTGGATTTGATCTATAGTAGCCTGAATGTAGTTACTATTCTGATCACTAAAAGGCTGAGATTGTAAAACTTGTAACTGAGACTTGAGAGTGGAGATATTTTGTTGGATATATCCAAAATGATTTCTACTCCATTGAGCTAAATTCCTTCTAGTTATTGTTAATTTGCTCCCAATATTCTGAGAAGTTTTACCAAAGACTAACTTAGACCATGATGTTATGATAGTCTGAGCACATGTTGGATCTTTTAACCAGCATCTGTAAAACTTCCAAGCATTTCTAGTCCTAGAACAATCAGCTTCAGTTACTAGGAGAATAGGACAATAATCTGAGCTAATAAATGGGAGGTGATAAACCTTGGAGTTAGGATAACTTATTTTCCACTGAGAAAATTATGCAGGGCTAAGTCTATTCTGGCTCTTTTGTAACCTTTCCCATTTATCCTATTAGTCAAGGTATAATTGTTACCCACAAAATCCATGTCCATAAATCCAACTTCATCAATGGTATTACATACCCACTGATTTATCGAAGAATTATGAGATGGCTGACCCCTATTATGAAGATGAACGTTTAAATCCCCCATGACTATCCAAAGATGGAAAATATTTTCACTAAGATCTTTAATAAAGTTCCACTAATTTTGTTTCAACTCATTATAGGTTGAACCATACATGCAGGTGAGAAGCCATTCTTTTTTAGAAAGGTTAGATGTGACTAATAGGGGTGGGACTTGGGTTGGGTCAACCCACCCAATCCATGTCCAACCCGAACGTTGGGCGGGCATGGGCATTGTATTTTAAAAGTTTGGAAAGCTCGGGTACAATTTTAATAAACCCGAGTTAAACTTGGGCAAGCATGGACACAAGTATTTCTAACCCGAACAACCCACCCAATCCGAGGAACTATATAATATAATTATATAAACTATTTTTATAATTGATAGTATTATCTATTAAGAGTAATTTTAGCCACTATCTTCAAACCTAATAATGAAAATATAAATCATATCTATCTCATTATTAATTCAATATGATTTTTTTTAATATTATTGTCAATAATCATAAGTTATTTGGAAATTTAAGCTAAATACAATAATTAAAAAATAATTTTTAAGACTTAAATTAAGATTGGCTTAAGAATCCATCAAAATAAGTTGATATTGAAGAGAAACTTGAGGAACTTGAAGAGATGCAAGTAGGTGAAATCAATGCGGGAGTCCAGGGAGGTGCTGCTCTTTGTCCATCTTGAAAGGAAGTAAGATGCTTTATCATGAAGATCTGAGCTAAGAACAAACCTTCAATTTGGCACTTGTTTAGTTTTTAGTTGTTTATTTTCAATTATGAAATATCATGTCTCCATTATTAGTAATTAGTAAACAATTTTGTTATCATACGAAACATCATGTCTCCCTTATTAGTTTGAATGAATAAAAATGCCAAAGAGTTTGTTTATCTGAATGTTTTGATAATAATATTTCTTTAAAAACTAACATAGAATATACTGAGTCGAGTGCTACTGTACACAAAAAGTGAAAATGAAAACATTGTTGGTGCATAGTTAACTGAACACCTGCAACTGTCCACATTTTTTGTGTTGTAAAGTATTAGCATGTGTCAACCCGAGGAACCCGGAGAACCCGAGGAATATAACTTGGGCGGGACTTGGGAAGCACCTCCACGGGTTCCACGGGTTCCAAGGGAAATCTGGGGAAAAGATTTCTACCTCGGGTCTGCCTCGGCCAAGCCTTCTAACCCGACCAACCAACCCAAGTCCCACCCCTAGTGACTAATAAATGTATCATGTTATCCTTAGAGCACACAACATCACAAGGAAATCCTTGCTTCCTGATGTAGTTTTGAAAGTGATAAGTAGAAGTTCGTTCAAAGACTTGTAAAGATTTGATTTCAGACTTAATTTTGGTTTCACTTAATGTTACGAGAGACTGGGACTCAGGATTCCACCAATAAATCCATTCATGTGATTCATATAGTTATTCTAGACAATTATAACTCAAATAGAATATTGACTCTGTTTCTTTGCCAAGGTAGATTTTTGAAAAGCAACGACTGTAAATCTAAAGCATGGGATATCAAAAGATTTAACCTAAGTATAACCCATCAATTGAAATCACAACCTTTCAATAAAAACCATAAAACAATTAATAATCCTTGCAAAAAGTCATGAAAGAATTAAATATAATTACCCATGTATGATTTTAGGCTTCCTCCGTCATCCCAGTGTTGGGTTTAGCTCCTCATACTCAAAACACTCTCAAAATAATAATTCATAGATCAAAAGGTGTTTTTATTGAAGAAATATGAGAAAAGGAATAAAAGAAGCTCAACTGCAACGTTTATAGGTGTTACAGATTTAGTGTTACAGAGATAATAAGACTGCTGGTTTACGACTGTTTCTTATGTCGTTGATATGCTACAGTTTTATGCGACTGACCTAAACAGGTCTTTGTTCTTCGGCTTCTTCTTCCTTGCACCAGTAGAGAATCTTCTCTGCAACTTCTTCTTCTCGGCTCTATTAACCTCCCTAACTGCCCCCAACTCTCGACTCCCCCTCCTGGAACTCATACAACTCATATATATACACATAAACCACGATATTTCGAGAAATATTTCAATTATCTTTCCGTATTCTTCTCTGCAAGTCACGACCTCTTCTCCCTTCCTTTTTTTATCTTTACGCGGCTTCTGTTTTGTTGAAACTTCCTAAAGTAGATAAGAGTCGAAACATAGGGTAATATTTTTTCTCCAGCTTCCGACGTAACTGCCAAATATAAGCCACCATATCTTGGGAAACCTTCACCTCCCTGTTTAATCGTGCAAGACATCAAACCTTCCATTCTTTACGTTTCCAAACAACTACCTTTCCTGTTTCGATGTACTGGATCATTCCCAGTCCGTATCCAAATAGAAAGTCCACTAAATTCTCGTCCAAACCTCTTCCCAAATCTTCCAGCGAAGCTCCGAGTATATTTCCGACACTGTCTTGCTTCAAATCGATTATCTATCCCAGCTTCACCGAATCCATTAACTACACCTTTCCTGTTAAGCCAAAACAGGCCCATACAAGAAGTTTTTGCGATTGAATCTCTCTATAACCTCTCCAAAAATCAAACCCTAAAACTGAACTTCGCTGCAACAAGTTTCCCGCAAAAAAGCAAAAATTCAAATGTAGAAGATGACGCCCCTTATCCTGCTGCTGGGTGCCTTTAACACTTAGGGTGTCCTGGAGTGTAAATATCAAGTGGGTGCCCCTTAGTAATTGAGGTTCCCCTTATCCAAATGAGGGGTGTCTTTAGTGATTTTCTCCCACGAGCGCAAATACCGCTTTTTGAGCCAATTTTGCCGCAAAAGCTTATTTCTCCAAAAACACCTACAAAAAAATAAAATAATCAAATAAGTACAAAATCGAGCACTAACAATACACATAATTGAGAACAAAATAGACACATAAATGCGTCTATCAAATACCCTCAAACTTACTATTTGCTAGTCCTCGAGCAAATCAAATACAAAAAAATAAAATCCTAACTCACTGTCGCAGGCATCGTCGGTTGCATTTAGCAGATGCAACAAACCTTTAAAACCCTAGGTGTCCCTAGTGGCGGAGTGTTGTCTCCGGAGGGCTTACCAGAGGTATACCCACAAAACCTTTATACTCCAGAACCTAGCTATCTACACAGAACCTTGGAAGGCACTAAAGAATCTCCTTGGTTGGCATACTTATTGACTACAGGAGGAAGTACCCTGATGCAAAATTCTAATTGTTGTACACGAGTTTGCACTCTAGCATACTAAAATTCATATATAAGTGACAGAGCTCTACTCAGATAGTCGCACTATGGACATCAATATCCGAAGTCAAAACTAATCACATGGATAGATCAAGAATATGGATGTAGAGAAAAACATAGATGGTTTTGATGTGTTACTAGGTGAACGGTGTTTCTCATATCTGTCTGAAGTCCTCTGCCAAAATGACCTATCCTAATGGACTGAGATACTAGTCTGACTAATATCAACACACTGGCATATACAAGGGTACCAGTGGTTAATAATCCTAACTCTAGGTCAACACAACTGGCATATACAAGGGTTCCAGTGGTCGACTTTATTGAATTTATTCCAGTTGGTCTGATGGTCTGGTCTCAATTTCTTTTTTTCTTTTTTTTTTGTATCTCAATCACTCTAATTCACCCTAGCATTGGTAACAACTTGAATCGTGAGCCCCACCTAATCACTTAGAGAAACATAGTTTAAAAACAAAACAAAATAAAAACAGAAGTGAAAAGTACTCAACGAGATATGGTGAAACTATCATGTTATTTCTAACACCTGAGCTCTGTGCTTTTATGAATAGACTCTTTAGATGTTGCCATCTAGTCAGATTGGTTCCTCAACTCCTACAACCAAAATGCTTTCATCCACTTAGATTGGTTAGTGCCATCCTTAATAGGCATAAATTTCTAGGCTCTGGAGTTTAATTATGCAACTAAAAAGTTTCTCCTATACCCCCAAACTTAAGTTTAACATTGTCCTCAATGTTCCAAAGGTGAAATTAAAAGCATGAACAAGGAGAAACTGTTACCATTTGAAGCAAAAAAGATAAGGATAGATATTACCGTGTCGCATGAATATTGGGTTACCTCCCAAGAAATGGTAAGTTTAATGTCTTCAGCCAGACTAAGAAAGGATTAGTCATCTTATAAAATCATAAAGAAATAGCCGAAATATTTGTGGGTCATCAAAACCAAATAGAGCTATCACAAGTAAAAGGAATTTGCAACCTGTCAAGAAAATAAACAAATAAAGCACACCCTTGTCTAGTTTCCTGTTTAAGACAACTATATCTAGCCGTGGTTCAGGTTCAGGTTCTATAACTGGGTCCAAATAAAATATTTTCATGGGTTGCGTTTCCTCGTAGCTAAGATCCGATTCAGGTATTAAAGTCTGAAAAAACTCAAGTAAAAGCTTAGAAGAACATAATAATAACCTGAACAATTGCGGATCTTTAAAGTCAATCAGTTTTGACTCACACATTTGACCACGATGAAAGTGATGGTCAATCTTAGGCAAATGTGTCGTTTCTAATATCCTAAAGTACTTAGGTTTAGTCTCAAAACTCAGTAACTGACACATTTGAAATTCATACATCCCCACATTTGGAAGAAAAATATTTGGTGGGAAAACAAAGTCAATCTTGGTATCATAGCCTGGGCAAACCAAATCAACCAGAGGATGGGTTTCTAACAACTGAACTTCCTTATGGACATCACTAGGTTCAGGAAAACGTGTATGAAGATAATCTTTTAAAATGGTTGAGGCACATATGTCAAGTCCCAAGTGAGGGATCTCTGTAAGAACTAAAGGTAAGGAACAAGGAGAATGATAATCACCCCAAACTTAGAGTTTTGGGTGTCTCTAGATAGACTAGCTACAATTTCCCTAATTTCTAGATCATCAGAATCCTGAAAATGGTCAATTTCTTTGTGTAGATTATACTCAGGTGATGCATCCTCACTCATATTTAAAAGCTCTACGAGTTCATCTTCTTCGTCTAAGACTAATGTTTCTAAGTCCTAGGACTCTAAAACAGTATTCTCAGAATAAACTCGTTCCTCTAAACCATTATTAGCTTCGTAATCAAAAGGAAATACTACATCGTCTAAAACGGGGGTATCTCTAGTCAAATCCTCGTCCTTTTGAATAGGTGAATAATTATTAAAATTATTTGGATTTGAACTAGAAATAATATTATCATCGTAAATCTTAATTGGAGTAACAAATTCCTGATCACTATGCCTACATATTTCAAATTCTTCATCAACATTATCCTCATCATAATCATCATTGTAAGAACATGAAAATGGTTGAACCTCACTAAACAAGTAGTGTAACCAATTTTATCCTCGTCATCCTGTTTATGCAAATAAATATCCTCATTTTCAAGGGTATTATTGGAGACACTATATTGAAAATTAAGATTATTTCGAGCAATTCTTTCGTTCGTCTCAGCTATCAGCTTGAGGGATTCCTCTATAGAAAGTTTTCTATCGTCATAAACTAAGTTATTCATCTCAGCTATCCTACGTGTTGACTCTTCTAAAGGAGAAATATAAGAATTTTGCTCATATGACCGGTGCGTATGTGGATAGTAAATTGGCTCACCATGGTATGGACCATAATCTTCAAAAGGCTGATGTTCCCAACCACTATTCACACTATGGTCAAAGTAGTAACGTCCATTTTGAAACTCAGTCGGATATTCGTTGTATTGGCTATTGTAATACCAGTTTGACATTCTACTGCAGGGGTGTGAGTTGTCACACAAAATAAAACCCACTGACAGGGGATTCGTGGGTGGATAGAGTCTTACCTCCCGTACCAGACGGGCGATGAACCGTTGAAGTCGACTCAGGCCACCGACTCCAATGTCACTGTACGAACCCGAGGGGCCGAGAAAGTATCGTAATTGTCGTCCTTCCCTGCAAACAGTTTATATTTAATTTTTAACCCTTCCTTAGGGTTTCAAAATAATAATAATGTCCAGTCCAAAAATAAAGTCCAAAAATAAAAATGTCCAAAAAGGAAAAGAAAAATTACAAAAATAAAATCCTATTTACAATTTCTAAAAATAAACAAAATAACTATATACAAAATCTTCTTCTTCACTCCTTTCAGATTCCTCTTTTGTTTCCTTCTTTGGCGATGCTTTCCTTTTATAGCAATTTTTCTTTCCTTGTAGCTTCGCTCCAAATCTGAAAAGAATCGAAAAATACCAAAACGCGTAAAAAAGAACAAAAAAATAATAAAAATAAAAATAAACCTAAAACAAATCTAAATACAAATCCGCGTCGGCGGCGCCAAAAATTGATGTAGTTTTGAAAGTGATAAGTAGAAGTTCGTTCAAAGACTTGTAAAGATTTGATTTCAGACTTAATTTTGGTTTCACTTAATGTTACGAGAGACTGGGACTCAGGATTCCACCAATAAATCCATTCATGCGATTCATATAGTTATTCTAGACAATTATAGCTCAAATAGAATATTGACTCTGTTTCTTTGCCAAGGTAGATTTTTGAAAAGCAACGACTGTAAATCTAAAGCATGGGATATCAAAAGACTTAACCTAAGCATAACCCATCAATTGAAATCAAAACCGTTCAATAAAAACCATAAAACAATTAATAATCCTTGCAAAAAGTCATGAAAGAATTAAATATAATTACCCATGTATGATATTAGGCTTCCTCCGGCATCCCAGTGTTGGGTTTAACTCCTCATACTCAAAACACTCTCAAAATAATAATTCATAGATCAAAAGGTGTTTTTATTGAAGAAATATGAGAAAAGGAATAAAAGAAGCTCAACTGCAACGTTTATAGGTGTTACAGATTTAGTGTTACAGAGATAATAAGACTGCTGGTTTACGACTTTTTCTTATGTCGTTGATATGCTATAGTTTTATGCGACTGACCTAAACAGGTCTTTGTTCTTCGGCTTCTTCTTCCTTGCACCAGTAGAGAATCTTCTCTGCAACTTCTTCTTCTCGGCTCTGTTAACCTCGCTAACTCCCCCCAACTCTCGACTCCCCCTCCTGGAACTCATACAACTCATATATATACACATAAACCACGATATTTCGAGAAATATTTCAATTATCTTTCCGTATTCTTCTCTGCAAGTCACGACCTCTTCTCCCTTCCTTTTTTATCTTTACGCGGCTTCTGTTTTGTTGAAACTTCCTAAAGTAGATAAGACTCGAAATATAGGGTAATATTTCTTCTCCAGCTTCCGACGTAACTGCCAAATATAAGCCACCATATCCGGGAAACCTTCACCTCCCTGTTTAATCGTGCAAGACATCAAACCTTCCATTCTTTACGTTTCCAAACAACTACCTTTCCTGTTTCGATATACTGGATCATTCCCAGTCCGTATCCAAATAGAAAGTCCACTAAATTCTCGTCCAAACCTCTTCCCAAATCTTCCAGCGAAGCTCCGAGTATATTTCCGACACTGTCTTGCTTCAAATCGATTATCTATCCCAGCTTCACCGAATCCATTAACTACACCTTTCATGTTAAGCCAAAACAGGCCAATACAAGAAGTTTTTGCGACTGAATCTCTCTATAACCTCTCCAAAAATCAAACCCTAAAACTGAACTTCGCTGCAACAAGTTTCCCGCCAAAAAGCAAAAATTCAAATGTAGAAGATGACACCCCTTATCCTGCTGATGGGTGCGTTTAACACTTAGGGTGTCCTGGAGTGTAAATATCAAGTGGCTTTATCTTTTGCCAATTTTTGTTTCTACCAGGAATATGATTTATGGGTTATGATTTTTAATAATTCCAGCTTGATAGTCTCTTGTATCTTTTGAAGCAAAACCTTGTAAATTCCAGGTAAGGATTTTCATGTTTTTTGAAATTTTTCTACCAAATTTAGATCGATCAAAGTAGTAACTAGAAAATTGAAAATTAAAGATGATATTTCTGAAATAAATTTGAAAATTTCCATTGGTTTGCTCCCTCTAAAAGGTCTTCTGCAGATAAGGTTGGTTGTTTCAAGGCTTTAAGCCTTTCAGAGATGGACGTATTTTCCATCCTGTGTTGGACTTCCTTGAGATGATATTCCATGGGAAGGAAAGAGTGTGAACCAGATTATGTAAGAAAGATTAAGAAGAAGAATAATAGAAGACGCATGCTTGAGATACAGGTTTTGCCTCTCTTCTGCTGGGTGAATGTTGAACACATGTAAGAAAAGTTAGAGAGAAAGAACTGATTGAAGAAAGATAAGAAAAAATAGAGTAAAATAGGCGGCTAGGAAACCTGAAGGGATAAAGTTCAATTAGAATAAAAAGTAGGATATCTTTTAGGTCCTGCAAAGAAGATACGGATGTAAAGGGAGAAGTTGTTTCTTCTTAAAGATGACAAAACCAAGGTAAGAGGGAGGAGAAGACTGTAACAGAAGGAAAGAGGGGACCGATAGGCAAAACTGCTCTAGATGTCTCAGGCAATAATCCCAGTGCTGCTAATCAAGACCTACACGCAAAGGAAAATAAGATCCATTAATAATCAAAAGTTAATGCATGTAAAAAAGATGGTATCAAATGGAAGATATGGTAAACATAGAAGCATGCAAGTATAAGAGAAAAGAGATCAAAGTATATAGAAATCAAAGAATTAATGAAGAAGAAGAGAACGAGTTGACTCAATATATTTTCGGTTCAAAACTCCCCGACAGACACCATATTGGATCGGTGATTTTAATTCATAAAGTCAAAGGATTACCAGATAAGTTTTTCTAACCAAAAACCTAGGCCGCGAATAAGACATCCAACCGGAATCCTGCTACCTAAATCCGTTTGTTGCTCACCTACCCTATTTGACTCAAAAACCCTAATGCTTTCGCACAACTGTCTCCACCATTCCCTCGTTACTCTCCTTATTTCTTTCTGTTTTCTTTCTCTCTTCTTTTTTCATCTTCTTCTTTTTCAAAATATCATACAACAACAAGAGCAACGAAAACAATTCGACTTCTTAATTACCCCAACTCAAAGAAAAACTCTTATCTTTTAAACACAAGTTAGGGTTTGTGTGACGTTAAAAGTGAAGTTAGGGTTTGATTACGCCAGTGGATATTCATCTATTGGTAAAAGATTTGAAGGTTTATAACGTAATCATGAGTTAAGGTTTATGGATGATGTTAAGTTTAAGGGAATATCACGAGAAATTGGGTATGATTCGGTTTCTGCACAACTCGTATACATACTAGGTTGATTCTTGGATATTGGTTTTTCAGATTATCCAAGAAGATTTCATACAATCAAGTACAAGGATTCCGTCGATACATAATTGTTGATCATATATAATAAGCAATTTTCCATACAGGTTTCCGAACGAAAAAGTTGGCGATGTACTTGGTACCCTCTCATTTTTAAGATTGACCTGTTAGGAAAACAGATGACAAATATCAAGCTAGATATAGGTCATCAATGGACCTTAAGTTTGCTAAGTTTTTGAGCTCTTTCAAGACTTATCTAGCTGGAAATCCTACATTGATCGAAGATCAAGTATAAATATATTATAAGTTTAAAGAAGATTATTCTTACGGTGTTGATGAAGAAGCTGAATCTCTTGAAATGGAGTTAATTCTCTTTTTTCTTTGTTGAAAACGAAGATATTGATTCACTTAAAGGTGTGAGCTTACAATTTGAAGAAGTTTCAAAACCATATATAAGTGACTACTCCAAGTTAAATAAAATCAAAACAGGGAAGGTGAACGATTCTGGAGGATTATACTGCTTGAGCAAGTTTGAGGAGAATTTTGAAGATCTTCAATACTTAAAAGGAGTTATTATTTAACCCCCATAAAAAATTATATTGTATATATTTTTGTTATCATCTGATGATAGTCGCTCGTTGTTTGATCGAGGTAATTTTATTGTTATCTCATCAATTTTTTGTGAGAAATTGATTCTTCAATGGATTCCTAGCTTGGGGTACCGATTAGATTTCTAGCTTATACATTTTATTATTCATTTTTGTATGAACGATGCAGGAATTCGAGACGATAGGAAGTTGTTTGTTGAAATGTTAGAGTTAAATAGAATATTGATAGTCTTGTTAATTAAAATAGTTAAAATAAAGAAGACACTAGAAATGTTAGGTAGAATGTTAGGAAGTGTAGTGTGGAGATTAAATGGTGATAATGATGGAAATGGAACTATAAAATATATATGTCTGAAAATATAACACGATTATTTCGTGTTAACTTTTGGAGACAAAAAAATATAACATAGTGCAACAAGTTTAAGTTTCTGGCACAATATATCATCGGCAACGACACATTAGCACGCTTCTTTATATATCATTAAATTTAACACGAATTGAGAATCTAAAGCATACTTGAGACATGATAGAGGGAGTTATATCTGTAAAAATAACGATAACAACAATTATATCAGTGCAATAACCTTCCGGCATCATCACAACTTTATTGGCAAAGCCTTGGGAAATGCTAATGATACCCAAAGTTGTGATAGATTGACATTGGGTAAATGTTTGCTTTAAACGAACTCCAAAAATCAAGTACAATTCATCATGTGAAGCACCAAAGTACCAAATATCAACCTATTGATAGGTTCCATCTCACATTTCACACTACAACAAAGTCTAGGGAAGCCATCAAACGGCCAAGGGATTGGGCAAGCCATTCAACCGCAGAAAGTAGACAAAGATTCTTTTAGGCAACAATTTTGAGATTTTATAGTACTTAATTTCTTGAGCCAAATCGTCCTAGATTACTCAATGGATTAAAATACTATTTTAAATTAAAATTGACTCAGTGAATCTCTGTCGACTGTCTGCAGTTTTAGGCTAAGTTTGATGGTTCTCCAAGTTCAAGATTCAAGCTTGAAAATACAATTGCTTGAATGCTTGGGCGTAGAGAAATAATGTTGTTGCTATCATATGTAGATATTATTATTGCTCAAGATAAAACTATTACTCAAGCTATCTGGATTTTAGTTCGGGGGTACCATTTTCATTATGAATCAAAAAACTTTCGAAACAATTGGTGCTAAATGCAGTGGTCTGTTGAAAATTGCTGAGGATACTAGTAAGGGTTGGAATTTATCTGTTATGAAGTTAAAAGTCTGTGGTCCAATTCTTGATCATCATTTCATCAAGGAGATTGATTTTAAAGATCTCCCCTTCAAAGCTTTGATTTCTAAGGATTCTGAGAATTCTTCAAAAATTTATAATAACCTCGGTAGAATTAAAGTGAGTAACCAGGTTCTTGAATCCGGTAGCTCACTGGAAACGAGTTTTTTAGAATTTGATGTTTCATTATTCAAGGTCCAACCTATTATTTTTCAAAGAACAGGTGTTTACATTTTAGGGGCTCCTCATCCTGGGGCTAACGACTTTTTTTCCTATGATTTTGCCAATTTTAAGACCTCTCACCTGCTCATCTGTCTGGAAATTTCTCCCATCCATATTCTGGTATTAGACCTATGGATAAAAATGAAGGGTCTGAAAATGGCCTTATTATATCCAACGGTTCATCTTCTTTGGGACATTCTTCTAAGACCGTCCAGATGGAGCCTGAGAATTGGGTTAAGGATAAATGCATCGGTAAATTTCCACATGGGATTATTTCGCATATTGGGAAAGGCTCTAAAATATCCTTCGATTTAGATCAGTCCTCAGATTCCCAGGGAAAGTCACCAAAATCTGAAGGTAAAATGGTTTGGAGCGGTGCAACTATCAATCTTGGGGATGACGATAATTTCTCCTCTGGATCTTCTGGGGATCATAGAAGGTTATGTGGAGAATTAGAACTCGAAGCTGCTCGAGACTCAATTGGTCCTTCTGTTGATAATTGCTCGTGCTTGGCTCATCAGCAGGTATGCCCTGCATATTCTTATAATATATCTAATTCTAATGAGATGGTTCATGATTCACAATAAATTTCTTCTTCTTCGCAATTGGTAGTGAACTCTAATTCTTCTGATCAATCTAGCATGTTTACTTTTTCTCCAACATCTGTATTTTTTTCATCAAGCTCTTATAAATTCATCTAAAGAGGCAATGATAATCAATTATCTCCACTCTAAATACCATTTAGCCTTTAATATGATTAAGCAAGTTGGGAATTTTATGCAATTGTAAATGTCAGCATCCAATTATGAGTTCATAAGAGTTTTTATGCATGTTGCAGCCCAAAACCCAAATGCTTTCAATTTTGGATGCAGGGAATTGAAGAATGTTTAATATCATTTCTTGGAATGTTAAAGGTTTGAGGAATTATAGAAGAAATGGGGTTGTTAAGAGATGGATAGATCTCCATAAACCAGACCTGATTATTTTCCAGGAGACCTTACTTGAATCTTGTAATGATTCAATGGTTTCTCAGATATGGGTAGTAGGACTCATAGTTGGGTAGCTCAGGATTCTATTGGAAGACCGGGGGTGGGGGGTGGGTGGAGGGGATTTTAGTCATTTGAAATTCCGATGTTCTAGAGATGGTGGATCATATTATTGGAACTTTTAGTGTCAACATTCATTTCAAAAACTCTATCGATAATTTTTATTGGCTTTTTCGGGAGTGTATGGTCCTTGCGAAGTTTCTGAAAGGAAAAGACTTTGGAGGGAGATGTCCTTGATGAACCAAATTTGGGATCTCCCTTGGTGTTTGGGTGGAAATTTTAACGAAGTCAGAATTATGTCTGAAAGAAAAGGTTGCTCTAATATATCTGGCGGCATGAGAGATTTTGGGAATTTTTACGATACAAATGAGCTAAGTGATTTCCCAATTGCTGGAGCCAAGTTCACTTGGGTGAAAAAAAGGTTCTCTTTCTGCCATAAGTAAAATTGACAGATTTATGGTTAATTTTGCTTAGGACGATCATTTTCCTGCTATTTCTGCCAAATCCTTGGGTATGACTTTCTCTGATCATAAACCTATTTGGATTTCTTGCGATTTGGAAGATTGGGGTCCTATTCTATAGAGATTTGAGTTCATGTGGATCCTAGAACCAGATTCCATGGACTTAATGAAGCAATGGTGGTCTTCTCTTGATAATATATGCTTTCTCTAGATCTGCTGGGTATGGTCCTTGCGAAGTTTCTGAAAGGAAAAGACTTTGGAGGGAGATGTCCTTGATGAACCAAATTTGGGATCTCCCTTGGTGTTTGGGTGGAAATTTTAAAAAAGTCAGAATTATGTCTGAAAGAAAAGGTTGCTCTAATATATCTGGCGGCATGAGAGATTTTGGGAATTTTTACGATACAAATGAGCTAAGTGATTTCCCAATTGCTGGAGCCAAGTTCACTTGGGTGAAAAAAAGGTTCTCTTTCTGCCATAAGTAAAATTGACAGATTTATGGTTAATTTTGCTTAGGACGATCATTTTCCTGCTATTTCTGCCAAATCCTTGGGTAGGAATTTCTCTGATCATAAACCTATTTGGCTTTCTTGCGATTTGGAAGATTGGGGTACTCTTCTATAGAGATTTGAGTTTATGTGGCTCCTAGAACCAGATTCCATGGACATAATGAAGCAATGGTGGTCTTCTCTTGATAATATATGCTTTCTCTAGATCTGTTGGGTATGTTCCTTGCAAAGTTTCTAAAAGGAAAAGACTTTGGAGGGAGATGTACTTGATGAACCAAATTTGGGATCTCCCTTGGTGTTTGGGTGGAAATTTTAACGAAGTTAGAATTATGTCTGAAAGAAAAGGTTGCTCTAATATATCTGGCGGCATGAGATATTTTGGGATTTTTTACGATACAAATAAGCCAAGTGATTTCCCAATTGTTGGAGCCAAGTTCACTTGGGTGAAAAAAGGTTCTCTTTCTGTCATAAGTAAAATTGACAGATTTATGGTTAATTTTGCTTAGGACGATCATTTTCCTGCTATTTTTTCCAAATCCTTGTAAGACTTTCTCTGATCATAAACCTATTTGGCTTTCTTGCGATTTGGAAGATCGGGGTCCTCCTCTATAGAGATTTGAGTTCATGTGGCTCCTAAAACCAGATTCCATGGACTTAATAAATCAATGGTGGTCTTCTCTTGATAATATATGCTTTCTCTGGATCTACTGGGTTACTTCTTGCTAAAAAACTTCAAGCCTTTAAAGCTTTAATTAGAGAGTGGAACAGGGATTTTTTTGGCAGAATAAAAAGAAAATGTGAAAATAACTACTTGGAAATTAGCTGCTTGACCAAAAATTTGATGATGAGAGTATCACTGACTCCCAAATGATTGCTCATGATAATTTAATGCTTGAAAGCGAGAAGCTGACCAATATGAAGGAATTATTTTGGCGAGACAAGTCAAGGGTTCAATGGGTTGAAGAAGATGAAAGAAATACCATTTTTTTCATCGAATTACCAAGATTATGAGAAGGCGCAACTCTTTCTCTAGTATGAAGATTGGTTCAGTATTTGTTGGGGAAAAACAGGTCATCAAAGACTATGCTTTAGATCATTTTAAACCAAGATTCAAACTGACTGACAATACTCAACTCCCGCTCTCGGAAATGAACTTTAAGAAGATCTCCGTTGATGATGTTGTCTGGTTGGAAAGACCCATATCTGAAGATGAAGTCTTGTCAGCTCTCCATTTGTTAGGCCAAAAAAGGTCCCCTGGACCTGGTGGTGTTAGATCACTGCTCGGTCGAACTCGCATACGTTGTTATCTCAAGCATGTTTGTCAATGTTAGTGATGATTTCTAGTCTACTATATCTAAGTCTCGGACTAGGATAAAAAGTTTATTTGAGCTCAAGAACTCCATGGCGATCATCATACAAGACGAAGAACTACTCAAGGAACTGGTGGAACTTCATCGACTAAAAGGTATGTGAAGACTTGAACTTATCTATCACTCAAAAGTCTATCTACTCCATCTCCTATCTTGAGACAAAAGTCGTTTTGCTTTATAGACTTTGATTATACACATTTTTTATTTCGAGCCAAGTTTATCTCGCCTATCTATTTCTCGAAATATGTGTCAGTAAGATTTCGCTTTGGCCAAATTCATCTTTACCTAGTGACGGCTTTGACGAAAAATGGTTTGTGAATAACAACTATATAACGCCCTCTAAGAATGTTTCAATGATTGAAATGAGAGTTTAGATTATATAACGAATGTTGGATATAAGCATTGTGTGGCAACACATATATGTATAAGTCCTTATTCCTTGAACCAAAGTGTGCGTACTTTGTTGATCAGGAAAACCGGAACAAAAGTTGTGAACTCAGTCCGCGAACCCAGTCTGCGAACTGGCAGAGGTTCTCATCCCGAGAATATCTGCTGGATTTTGTGAACTCCTTCTAGGAACTTAAGTCCGCGAACTTAGTCTGCGAACTTGAGTTGGTTATATCTAAAGACGATTATTTGTGAACTTATATTTATATTAACTAAGGAATGCAAATTGCGTGGGTATAAAGTTCATGAATCGATTCGAGTGAATCAAATCATTTTTGCTTCGATTGTGTCTTGTATAGTTAAATAAGATTTATACAATTGAATAACTCTCTTACTAGTTCATTTGAGTCATTTGAACTAGTTATGGTGAAGAAGAATATGGTTGATATGAAAGTGCTCATATGGCTAACCATTTGGTTAACTATTGTTGAACTAACAAATGTATATGTTTGGGTACGGTTACACAAACCTAAAATCGTGCATTTCATTTGTGTGTAACAAGCTAGGTTTTCGATCTAACGGTTGAAAGATATTAGCTTGAATCTAATCAGGTTTTCATCTAACAGTGAATACTGAATGCTTTGTTACTAAGCTAACATTGATTGTAAACCCTGATTTGAAAGACTATATAAGGGAGAACTCTAACAACTGGAAAACCTAATCCCCATACCTCCTGTGCGATACTAGTTGTATTAGCTAGAGTCGATTCTTGTTTAACCTTTGTTTTCTTCTTAAAAACCAGGTTAACGACTTAAAGACTTCATTGGGATTGTGAATCCAAGCCAATACTACTTTCTCGTAGTTGTGTGATCTGATCTTGCTGATTCTATCGTGTTGAGTACAATCGTAACGATTGGCTTGAGATTAATATCTCCGATAGGCAAGATATAAAAGTAGTCACAAACATCTTCGTCTCATCGTTTGTGATTCCATAATATCTTCTTTCGCCACATCTATTAAGATTATTGTGAAGTGATTGATAATTCTAGGTTGTTCTTCGGGAATATAAGTCCGGGCTATCAATTGGTTCATGTTCACCTTGATTTATCAATAGACGGAACAAAACTTGTAGGTATTTCTGTGGGAGACAGATTTATCTATTACCGTAGACTTTTCTGTGTAATACAAACTTTTTTATTAAAGTCTTCGACTTTGGGTCGTAGCAACTCTTAGTTGTGGGTGAGATCAGCTAAGGGAATCAAGTGCGTAGTATTCTGCTGGGATCAGTGACGTAAGGAGCACAACTGTACCTTGGATCAGTGTGAGATTGATTGGGGTTCAACTACCGTCCAGACCGAAGTTAGTTTGTAGTAGGCTAGTGCCTGTAGCGGCTTAAGTGTGTGTTCAATTTGGACTAGGTCCCGAGGTTTTTCTGCATTTGCGATTTCCTCGTTAACAAAGTTCTGGTGTCTGTGTTATTTATTTTATGCATTATATTTTGTTGTATAATTGAAATATCACATGTTGTGCGTTTGAATCAATAAATTGGAAATCCGACCTTTGGTTGTTGATTGAAATTGATTGATACTTGAACATTGGTCTTTGGTACCGTTCAAGTGTTTTCTCTTGTATTCAATTAGACTCGCAGATTACTATTTGCTTGAGTAAGAATTGAATCGAGAAAGAGAGATATAATTCTTTGATATACTTTATTAAGATTGAGTCTAGTTGATTCTCTTGAAAGTATATTGGAGTTAGTCCATACAGATTGCTAATCGAAATATTGGGTGTGGTTGTTGTACCCCCGCTTTTTCAAGTGGGTTTCAAGTTAGCATCATTATTATGTGTTGGAAATTGATGAAATCTAACATCATGAAGGTTGTTAAGGATTTGGAAAGGTCTGGTTTTATTGATTGGAGATTAAAGTCTACCTTCCTTGTTCTTATACCCATAAAAAAAGTGGTAGAGGAGGTTAAAGACCTGCGACCTATCAGTCTAACCAACAACGTGTAATAGATGCTTTCCATTGGGCTAAAGGTTCTGCCTTCTTCAAAGGCATAGATACTTCCCTAATTATTGCTGGTTGAAACAAATTCTTTGTTAACCTTTATTAATATTCTATTTTCTTTAGGTTGTTTAAGCTTTTTTTCTGTTGTACGAGCCGTTTTCCTCCTGCCTATTGGCTGAGGGTTGTTATTTGTATTCTTTTTCCTCTCTTCGATAAAATCTCTTTCTTTGCTGATCCAAAAAAAAGAAAAAAATCGTTGCGCTCACCTGTTGGACAAAAACATTTAAAAAAGAAACGAAAAAACCGTCATATTAAGACATTCTTTGGTAATCCATCAACTTCACCCTTTGTACCAAAAACGTTACGCCCAGATATGCCAAACTATTGGACACAAAATACTTGATTCGAGTTAGGGATTGCCATTTGCCCCACCCAAACCCATCCTCGTGGGTACTCGTCCCGTTTAGGTAGGGTTTTACCCCCATGAATGGGGATGGGGTTGGGTATGGATAATACACGAAACCTAAGTCACGGGGATGGATGTGGCGGGGACGAGATCTAAGGTCCCCGCCTCATACCCGCCCCGTAGCTTTCATGTCATAGGGGTTTAGATGCAAGAATTTGTATGGAATTTTTATAATTCCACCACTTAGTCAAGCTTCCTTTCATTTATTATATTCTTGATAGTCCTTGTATGTTCATCACTTGTGCTCCTTTATTGTGATAAAAAACATTCTTTAAAAATTAAAATAGAGAAAATGAAGCAGATAATGAAATGGCTAACCAGGACGAAGGTAGAATGAGAAAGAAAAAAATAGAAAAACTAATAAGCCAGTTAAAGATTCTTTTACTCACTTTAAGATTAATTTCTGAATACAAAATTTTAGAATGCATTATTCTTACATTATTATTTTTGTTTGAATCATATTTAAGTTTTGATTATAAACAAACTTATGTATTAACTTAGTGTCACGGGTAACCCATAGGAAACATGTCTCATATATATTTCTCATACCCATCTCATCCATCCCAATTCATATGAATAACGGGACGGACATGGATATTTTTTTTACGAATAGGGCCGTAACTGGGATTGGTATACCCAGGCCCCATGGCCATCCCTAATTCGAGTAAAAATACGCCAAACCATTGGGCACAAAATACTTGATTCAAGTAAAAGTACGAGACTTGGTTCCTAATTCAAGCTGATGTGTATTCAAGTTCTTACCTGAACTTCAATCACCATGACACTGAGACATGGACTTTAATGAGAATACAAGAGAGGCTAGGTGATTAGTTCCTTCCTGTTATTAAAAAAGTCAAAGAAAAAGTCAAAAGCTAGGGAAAGGAACCCTTACCTTAATTGAT
Source organism: Papaver somniferum (assembly GCF_003573695.1). Taxonomy (NCBI): domain Eukaryota; kingdom Viridiplantae; phylum Streptophyta; class Magnoliopsida; order Ranunculales; family Papaveraceae; genus Papaver; species Papaver somniferum. The sequence goes on along the minus strand of NC_039359.1, from coordinate 27,683,825 downwards.
TCCAAGGACTCTTAACGAGTCATCGGTGTTAAAGTAAAACCTACCGGCAGTAAAATCATGTCTTGCAGTTGAAAAGTTAGTAGCTTCTTCGGGAATCCTCCACTACTTTGATAGCGGCGATAATAACTCGAGTGTTACGATTTAACGTTACATTTCAGGTGCCTGAATTTTCACGCCAACTATCCCTATCTCCCTCGAGTGTCAGAAAATTGTTTATATTCCATACTCACAGACTCTGTATAAAATAATTTATCCGGAATCTCGATGACATGATACGGGTGCAAACATAATCTCCTTGATGGGAGGTGATAATGGTATAGGCTAAAATAGTAGAAGCAAATTATTGTGAAGCCACGCGGCCTTCTAGACAGCACGAGCATAGAATCCATATTTCTCTCTATTTCTACAAATTCTTTAACGAAGTAAAAAATCATTAAAACCCTTTTTCGTTTAAATATTTAATAAGAAAAAAAGGAAATGAAACGTTTCGTTTACAGAGGAATTAAATAAATATTTAGATAAATTAATTTAAAAAATCAATTTTTAATTCCAGTTAATCATTTTTCGAGGAACCGTCACTGTAGAAATGAGAAACCGAGAGAGAATAAATATAAAAGGAAAAATGTCAGAGCTGATGGATTTTTATCCTTTTTCATACGATTATTATATTAAACAATTTATACTCTGTTTGCACTTTAGAAAACAAATTAATTTATTTTTATTTGTCGTTTTCGATACCAAGTAATTTGAGATCAAAAGAAATTGAACTCATCGTGATAATCACACAAAAAAGAAAAAAACTAATAATAATATGAAAATTTGATAATTCTTTTTTGTCTTTTCTATTATGATTTTCTCATTTGATTAGTAAAAGTAGAATTCTTTTTTCCTTTTTTTTTTTAATTTCTTATAATGATATTACCCTCACAAATAAAAAATGTGAAGGGCACTTGCACGAAATTTTTGTTTAATAATTTCGATTTTCTCTAACAAAAAACAAAAAAATTCCAAAAATCAAAATTTTAGGGTTTATCTTTAAGGACATAAGCTAATCCAGTCACGATTTTCCCCCCTTTCTGAGTGCTCTTTGGTTTAATTGCTGGTGGTTCCCATGGTGAAACAACTACTTTGATCTTCTCTGACTCATCTGAATTACTCTCAATCGGAATCGAAGAAGTGACATCAGTTGTAGTAGTATCTGACTCAGGATTGGTAGCTGATTCGGATTTGGAAACTTTTTGACTGAAGATCAATTCAAATTCTCCAGAGAAATTCTTCGTTTTGATCACACAAGAATCCTTCTTCTGATTATTATCATCGATCGCAACTTCACTGATCACCTCTAGTGGTGGTGACGGTGGTGATGTAGTGGTCATTGGTGGTGGCGTAATACGAGCGTAAGAAGAAATCCATTTAGATTTCATATAATCAACTTTTCTCCATGGTGGTAAATGCATGCCTTTCTTCTTCAAACTCTGTTTAGCAGCTTCAGCAACAATTCCAACAATCTGTTGAAGACGATCAGATTTACCAACAAAAATCAACGGTAATGCTTGAAGAACAGATCTATAATGCTTGGTTGATCTTGCAATTTCAAATTCTGATCGAAAATCAACATCAAGAATGAATCTCTCTCCATCAATAATCACGTCTATGTATTCATATTCTCCTGTAAAATAATCAATAAACTAATTTGGAGTTCTTCAATTAAATAAAAATGGAGCCAATTTATGATAGATCATTAAGTATTATTATTACCTGCTGGATAAGCATGAGTTTTTTCCCAACGAGATTTACAAATTGAAGCATCATATCCAAGAACTAATAAACCTTCTATAACAATTTTCCGGCAATCATCTTTTCGTGGTTTACAGATCTTGTTTTTCTCTACGATTTTTGAAGTATCGGCAAAGAGATTTCTTTCTGTAACACTAGGGCACTGAATTAAACTCTGTAAACAAAACAAAAACAAGATCAGCAATAATCCCTAAATGGTTCAAGAAATCGAGGATTTGGAAGGAAATCATCAGATTAATGTAAATACCTTGAGATATTCAGAAGCTTCAGCAGAGGATAATGAGATGGAATCAGTAAAACCACCACAACAAAATTCGAATTCATCATCGGAACTATCAGTGGTATAATTGTTGCTACCATTGAAACAGTTACGGCCAGCACATTTCTGAGATTGTTTTGAATCATTATGATTTTCTTCGATAAAACACTGAACCATTTTTGCTAAACAAACAGAACTCGGTTCCACCAAATCTGCATTAGTAACAACATCTTTGTTATTGTTGTTGTGATGATCACCTAATTTTTCTGCTGCTGAATTTCTGAGAAATTGACGTTCGAACAATCTCTTAAACCTAGATTTCACTACTGGTTTTACTGGATCAGTCCTAACCGATGTTGTTACTGCTGCTGTTGTTGACGATGATTCTTTAGCCGTGGTAGAATCAATTGGTTGTATCTTCATAGTTTGAAAAGGCATGATCTAATTGATATTAATATGTATTCTCACTTTTAATCAGTTAAACACTTCAAAGTTCATAGACTGAACCTGAGTGATGATTTATGATCTCTTCTAAGCTATATAAAACCCTGAAAATCACACAACAAATCTTTCCCAGAACAATCAACCGGAATAATCTTCAATCCCACAATAATCCAAATGATGATCTATAAAGAGAAAATTCCGTCGAAATCTGTAAAACCCCTCTTTTGGATCTCTATCTCAAAAAAGTAAAAAAACAAACAAAATTTCCCTAATCTTGATACCTTACTCAAAGGCTTATAATACTAATTTCGTTGTTGTAATTGGATTGAATAAGAAAAATCGAATCGAATAACTTGTAAATTCTACTAGTACTAAACAAAGGAAAATGTTGCTTTCGGTTTTGGTTTTTGTTAGGGTTTTTTTAATTCAAAGTTCATGAAAAGCATGACAACAACTGCAGTAATCAAGACACAACTACACTGACGATTGATTGATAAACAATCAACCGGAATCTTCATTTCCGGCGGTGAATGTCTCCCAGTTTGATACCGGAAGAGATGTCTTTGGAGAGGTTTCTAGAGAAGAAGAGTATCAGTCGTTGGTTCGGTGGTGATGGAAGAGTTAAACAAATATGTGAGTCAATACAAGGGGTTTTATAAAGGTTTTCAAGTAAATGGATATTCCACGTGTAAGCATATGTGGCATGAATTAATTATTTAATTACGTGTGAGAAAATGCTGCGTGTGTGAGAGAGTGGTCGTTGATGTCTGCAGCCTCACTAAACGACACGATGTGTTGTTTGAGTTTGCAACATACGTTTCGTGGGAGGCCTTTATTTACTGAACTACCCCTAATATATGAAAATATTCCTCGTCTTTATTTTTGTGAAAACTACAGAAACGTGTGATTCGTGATACACTCCTTTTTTTTCTTTTGATAATAATAATCCGCTGATAGACCATGATTCCAATGGAAGAACGATACCACCCACCCATCATCTCCAGTCCCAGCTACTGCATTTATCCAGATATACCATACCATGATTTGTTGGTTAATCAGTTCCATTTTTATAGCCTGTTTGGATTGCACATCGGAAGTAGTTTTTCGTTAGAAGTCAGTTTAACTGTCAAATTCCAAAACGACTTTTAAAAATTGAAAAATTAACTTCTCATAAAGTAAAATAATTCTGCTTCTTACTTCGACTTCTGGAAAAGCAAAAGTCAAAAACAGATTTGTATCTAAACGCACTATTAGTCTAACAGGATCCCAAACTATAAATTTAACCTATACATTTTAAGAAGTAATTTTCCCACTTGATTACGTTAAAGATTTAGTTGAATTACATTTTAACTAATGTGCGCCCTAAAAAACATAACAGTTGAATTACAATCCCAATTTAGGTTTTCACATTTACAACCTTTTTTTTCTTTTGGAATAAATTGAGCAATCAAATAAACCATAAATTTATCAAGAAAAAGAAATAATAAAAAATCTAATCAAGCGTCACTTAAAGTAAAGAAGTAAAACTATTGAATGCAGTATCGCTTAGCTGGTGGCAAGTAAATATAGCTCATGCGCAAATTTACTTTGAGAGTTAAACCATGCTATAGTATTAAACTTAAGATTATTTTATCTAAATGCTTTACTTGTTGTGAAAGTATATTATTCATTACAAACCCAGTTTCCAAGTAAGACAACGGATTGACAATAATGCTCGCCTAGCTGCTAGCTAGTAATCTTATGTGAGACTAAGTCCTGTGATTAGATTTGGTTGTTAGATTATCCAAAAAGTGTTGCAGTTCAAAATAAAATAAAATAACACTAGTTTTCTCATAACGATTGCTCGCATGTGAATTAGTAGCGAAATAGTTGCGCTAAATAGTTCAGCGCAATCAAAATCACTTTTTCGTGGAATGGTTTAGCGCATCTAGATTTAGTTTTTGATCTGACGGCTAAGATGATTGCGCTGAACCATTCAACGCAACCTAAATCTACCTTTCGCTGAATGATTCAGCGCAACTTCCTAAGTCTATTTTCCATTGAATGATTCAGCGCATCTAGTATGATAGATTAGAACTATCATAGGACTTAGGAGGTTTCCCTTGCTGCTAATCTAGCTGCTAGATCAGCACACCGTAGGACTTAGCTTCACATATTTGTTTACAAACGATTTCAAAAAAACTATCAATCCACTAGGTAAATGTCACGACCAGAAAATACATAACTTATTAAATTAAAATTTAAAACTTCTACGGTCAATTTACACGGAAATGAGTATACCAATCTAGTATGATTATGATGGTTTGTTTTATATGGTCATTAAATCAATAAAACCTCCCAATTAATTCAAATTGTTTACCAAATTTTGAGATTAAATTGTAAAAACAATCTTTTTTCCTTCTCTTTTGAGAGATCTGAAAATCACTTCCGTTTAAGGTTGCCAAATAAGTTATAAGAGTGTTCTGAACGTGTTTTTTTCTTCGTAGAGGCTAATATCTGGTGTACACTCTAACAGTTGCATCAATAAATAGAGTTACCAAATAAATCATAAATCAATCAACAAAAAAAAGACAAAGAAAATCTAATTAAACATCAATAAAAGTTGAGAAGTAAAACTATCAAGTGCAATGTCGCTTAGTTGCTCTTAGCAAGTAAATACAATGCACGCACAAATTTACTTTGAGAGCAAGTTAAATTTTTGTGTAGTAATAAATTAAAGATTATTTTATCAATTTACTTGTTGTGCAAAGTATATTGTTCGCAACAAACCCAATTTCCAAGTATGAAAAATAGTTTCAATTTTAGTCGGTTATATGTGTATTTGTTATTGGTTCCAGTAGATTTAGACACAACAATTCACGAGGGGAATATCATGATCCAAAATTGTATAACTTGTCAAATTAAAATCGGTTGAGTAACTAGCACTTAACTAGATTGGACATTTATGATAGTCACAAGAAGAATCATTATATCAATGTATATATTGTGTAGAATAGCTAATAACAGATCACATATTGGAATGATATTTAACAATCGCATCGCAGTATGGGTTCTTTAGGAATGCATAAACAACTTTTTAAGTTGGTAATGGATTACGATTATGGTTTTCCCCACTAAACTTTTTTTTCTTTTTTGTTTGTGAATGATGGAAAAAGCTCATACTAGCTAAACTTTAGTGGAATAGAAAATAAATAATTCAGAAATTTAAAATTGGAGAGTACTTAAATGGAGAAAAAGAAGACTTTAATATTAGACATAATCCAATTACCTTACTTTAAATCATGTTTTTTGAAAATTAATGGTGTTTATTAATACTAAAATCCTAATCTAAAACTTTTTGAACATGGGTTTGCAATTTGTATTCCCTTTATGCAATCTCATAACGTAATTTAACTAGAAACAAATTAGGGACCCAAAAAGAAAAGGTAAACAGTAGGTAGCTATGGCCGTTTCAGTCGTGTCCTTCAAACTACACCAAGTACAACAATTGGATAATTAGAGCCTAATTCATGCTATTCCATCTTTCATTTCATGTATGAGAGGAGGTATAAAGCTTCTTTATAAAGGTAAAGATAATAAAAGATGCATGACATTCAATTTCAATTGAAGCATCTTAGAAAACTAGACACGAAGAGACTTTACTTCTCTTTCGAATGGGAGGGGAGAGGGGGACAAGAGATTTGGAAAGAGTGGTCCATGAGAATCATTTACTCTTGGAAAAAAGAAGAAGGATAAAAATAAAAATAAAAACGAAAGAGAAATTGAGACAGATCCTTTCCATGATGCCATTCCTGCACCACATTTGCACAATGGCTTGCAAATACCACCACATCCAAAACTGCATAGTAATTAATTGCTTGGTTGCGTATACCATATTGCTAAGAAATCCCATCTTTGGTCCATCCTGCATGCATGGAGTCTTTATCACAAATCTACATGCTCCGGGGCAAGTCCACGGTAAATACACATTACAGGGGGTGGTGCAAGAAGAAACCTATAAATAAATATCAACAAGCTTTATCAAACTTGACGTTCTCTACTATATGTTTTACGTATGAGAGAGTGCGACGGATCAACCAATCGGTAAAAAAAGAATGCGATTGCTCATCTACCTTTGTATTCTTTTTCTTTATGCTTTTTACGAAGGAGGATATAGTCAAATTAACCAAAAAGAAAAAAAAACAGAGAGCTAGCAATTTAAAGCACCATCCATCGTTCCCCACTAGATAGCTATCCATTAGTATTAAGTAAAGTATCCATCCCCCATACAAAACTACATTAAAGAGAAAGAAAGCGCAGAGGCCTTATTCCAATTCCAAACCAAACCCTGTGAATCTTTTTCTTTTTTCTTTTACAAGATGATTGATTGAAAAATTAAAAGAGAACAGAGTTTGGTAGGGAGAGTTTGGTGTACTTGTATCATTTTCTTTTTTTTTTTGAAATATAAGAAAAAATTCTACAGTTGAGGAGGTTCTCTCATAAAAGAATGGGAGGGTGATATATGTGGACCTTACAATTTGGAGTGGTAGATGAGGCGTCTAATCCTTGTAATGTGATGTATGAAAGAAAGAAAGAAAGAAAGATAATGGACCCAACCCAACCCAACCCAACCCAACCCAACACATTTATTTATTTCATGTTTGGAAAGAAAAAAAGAAGTTTTTTTTTGGTTTTGGATTTGTTTGGTTGGATTGGATTGTCAAAGTATCATTCCTCAACCACCCTCCTGTGATACCCTGCTATGCTCCTGCTTTTCTTTTCTTTTTTTTTTTTGAATTCTACAGTGCTCTCCCAGATATTACGCATTACAAGTAAAAGTAAAGATCGAAATAATCTGCATCGGTAATTTTAGCATCGGAAAACAAATTTATGTTGCTAAATACAGAGCGTTAAATAACACCTTAGTCCATGACTTTCATGTGAGTTCCGGATTGTATCAAACTGGCCAAAATCTGGCACCAGGCCTGAACTGTATTATAAGATTTTGAAGCTAATCTTCGTATGGATATGCAATATGTAACAAGGATGTATAAGTTGCTATCATCCTTTGACAGGAACAAACTCAATGCTCAGCCACAAATGAAGTAGATGATTGAGAGTTGCTGTGGACATAAAGATGATTGATTAAAACACAAAATGAAGAAAAAAAAAAATCCTCACCCTTGGGTCATCACCTGTCCCATTTTCAGCTCACTGCCTGTGTCTTGTATTTTTGGGATCATTTCTTTTTGAACAAGACCAGATTTGGTACAGATTTATAAAAAAAACGTATTGGAAATAGTTATTTTAGGTTAACATAAATTAAATTAAACAGCCTGGTGATCATAATTAAACTAGTTAAGGGAAGTTTAGTTGGTGCGACTGAGCTAGCCTTTGGGATGGACCAGCTTAGTTGGTGGTGCACTGCAGAGTAGTTGGGATACAACTTGGGGTTGGTTTTAAGGCTTATAAATTAATTTCCTTGAGGCCCCTCTTTAAAGCCAAAGTAAGAAGAGATAAGTGAGACCGAGAGATGATAATTCTACTCATTGTCCCTCAAACACAAAGTTGGATTATTCTGTAATAATCAGCAACCCATTTAGTCTTTTGAAATGATCAAATTTTTGTAAATATCAGAATCATCTCCATTGCTGATACAGTTCACCCTGGGCCTTTTCACTTGTAGTATTGGACCAAAAATAATTCAGGTACTATCAACAATATACTGAACTCCTCTGGGTCTGGGAGGCAAAGAAAGACATTCTGTGGATAGCGTTAAAAATCAATTATTCAGTGAACCCCATTTCCATGGATATAAATTACTAAACAAAATATTGTTGTGCAGTACACTATAATGTAAGGAAGATAATGATGATGGTGATTTGTATAATGAATATCTGATTAAATTATGATGATCCATGTGGGTGGTTAAGTATCATTATCCAAGCACATCGTTATCTGATTACTTATGAAAGTTTGGAGTTTTGTTTAGGCTTGGTCACAGTATAGCAACAGATAGGATTGTAACAACTTAAAATCAATTTTATTTCTTAATTGACCTGGTATTCGAATACCAATTGTGATATATAATAAGGTGTTATTTCAAGGTTATATGATGATGCATTGATGTCAATGTTTGATTCTTGATATGTATTGACTAGTTGTTCTGAAATTTTCTATTTAGATACTAGTATATGTTAGATAATACAGTATGAACTATTAGAGAATTTGGTCTCTGGGGACGGGTGTTCCCCACACCCAGAATTTTCCCTAGTTCTATGATGTGAAATGGTACGCACCCACTGTTAATGGGGTGGACCAAGCATTGAAGGAAGGGGCCAAGCCAGGACTACTCTAATGGGGATAAAGTAGGGGGGCTAAGAAACATCATTCTTGCTGGGGGCTAATGGCGTAGGCAATTGCCACTCATAGCCAACACTGACTACCAAGAACCCCTGAAGAATAATGTAGTTTCTAAAGGAAATACCTTTTCGAGTAAAGCCAAGTCTACCCTGTAACTGAAGCCAGTTGGAAGCTCTCCGTCTTGAAAACCCACGACTTCATGTTGAATGAGAAGTAGATTTGTGGATTAGCTGGAAATCATGACATACACTCCAGGAAGGATCAAGCAGGGGATTGTAGATCCTAACTACTCCTAGAAGTTAAAAGTTTACTAGACTTTTGGAAGGATACAGTATCACACCATAGTACCAAGAGTTTATACAACTGGGTAAATGGTAAAACTAAGTGGTGAAGATTATGCAAATTTATCCAACAAAAATATGATAAACTTTTTCGTCTACCGCTTCTGCTGCTTAAATTCAACTTCCACCACACTAATTTGTACAAAACAATAGAACATGGTTTGGGCTTCTGGTTTTGATTCCCAGCAGGTTCCCTAATCTGCCGAAAAATGTTTAATTAAATGTACTGAAGCTTTCTGCTCAAATATATAAACAAGAAACCACTTTAGCTGCTAAATATGACAGTACAGATACAAACTTGGTACGTTCAATTAACACTAACAGAATCTGAAAAGCCAACTTTCTTCAGCCATCAGGATTCAGGATAAGCATACTCTCCCACCGGGGATGGATTAAGCTCAATATGAAGTCTTTTTCTGTAGATTCTCAATCTGCAAGCCTAACTAAAAAATGAAAACTTTAAGACAACTACCCTTAACGATTCAAAAACAGTCAGCATATCATTGAAACGTCACAAGACTAAAACCATAAACAGTGGGACAAAAATTACAACCAACTGATGAAACATTTTCTTTATGGAACATTCATCACTTGAATGGATTGCAACATATCAGACACAGCAATGACCAGATCCCCAGATTTAATCATTCCTCTTGCCTTGAGTAAGGAGAAGGTTTTGTTCAGGTTGTTCTCCATGTCGTCAGAGAAATCTAACCGGAAAGGTATCAGTCCCCACTGCAGATTCAAACGCCTTCTCACAGATGTTGTATTTGTGAACGCAAAGATTGGACAGTCAGGTCGGCAACGTGAAAGGAGAGATGCCATGTGGCCCGTCTTCGTGTAAACAAAAAGTGCATCAACCTCTAAGTTGTTGGCTGCAAGTTCATAACATTAACCCATCAGAAATTACAACAAAAATAAAAATAAATAAATAAATAAAAAAACTAGTAGTGCATGACCTTAAAAGATGCAGAATCATGATTCGAGTGGTGCTTACCCATTTTGGCGGCAGAATTGCAGATCTCTTCAGAGATGCTGTCTGAATATGAAGATGCAATGTCCTGAAGCTCCATTGCTTCATGGCGTTTTTCCTCCCTCCACCACTTCTCTATTCTCAAACTGACACTTCTCAGTACAGTCAATGCTTTATCTGGGAATTGACCCATGGCAGACTCCCCAGAAAGCATCAAAGCATCAGCACGCTGCCTCACTGCTTCAGAAACATCAGCAACTTCAGCTCTGGTAGGTGTAGGGTATTCTATCATAGACTCAAGCAACTGTGATGCCACAATGACTGGCTTGTTCAGCTGCCTGCATGTCTGAACAATCCTTTGCTGCGCCGAAGGGACCTGCTCCAATGGGATCTGAGCCCCTAGATCCCCTCTTGCCACCATGGCTCCATCTGATGCCTGAATTATCTCTTTCAGGTTCTTCAAAGAGTCGACACTCTCAATCTTTGCAATAACAGCAATATCGCTGCAAAATAAAATTGTGACATTACCACCTTAGGGTGTAACTTTGCAGTGTATATTGAAAACTTAAAATCTTTTTCCCACTATAAAAAGTCATGGCAGGCTAAGAAGATAGTTTCACTAAGAAGTAGTAAATCAACATAATCAGGAAATGAGAAGGGACAACTGTTGAACAGCAGTCTCTGACTGACTCACTATATTTCAATTACACAAAGGGAACGATATCCATATAATTGCAATCCAAATATTGCCCCTGTGAGGTGTTCAACCACTACGCAGACATAACAGTCGTATTAAAACTAGGAAGCCCCATGTGCTTCCTAGGATGTGTGCAAGAGAATTATCAATCAGTATCAAATTTTCCAAACTACTAGTACGCTATATTTCCTTCCGACCCAAAAAAAAAAAAAAGTTGACCAATGCACTTAACACTGTTAACAGGTGGATTTGCATGGCAAGAGTTACTGAGAACCTGTGTAACAACGACATGGACAAGGGAATCCCTGTCGTCTGTCCAGTACGGCACACGACAACATAAAAGAATAGTGTCCAACTTTACTAATTTAAACTAACTCACTAATATAAATAATAGATATATCTTGAAAACTAAAATTCAATATCGAACTCCTCTGTTTTAGGAAATTTAAAAATTAAAATTATTTTATTTTTTGTAAATACGCCGTGTCTGGCCATATTGACACGGACACGCGTGTCAATACCTACTGACACTGCCCCAACTTTTTTTTGGAGTATCATGTTCCACAGGTGAGAACCTACCAAACATGCATATTTGATTGAAGAAGATTTGTAGGAAGAAATCCACTTGAAGCATTATGACAGGCTCAATGTAATATAACAGTCGGAACACCTGAGAAAAAATAGGTACCTATGATTCTGACAACATGCAGATGTGTGCATGTACATGGTGACAAAACAAATGAACCTTAACATATCAGATTTACTGAAGCTCAGACTTTTAGGTTTTACTTTAATGCTATGCAATTGCCACAGGAAGTACAAGAGCCTATGAGGATGAGAAAGACGATGACCTCAAGTACATACCATGATGATATACGTCTCCGTCTATTCTGGTTTTGTATGTTTCACCCTTCTTATGTTTCATAACCCAGTGACAAACACATAGTGAAAGAAGAAAGATGCGAGACTGTGGGCGTGGGCTGTGGCAATGGTATGTTTTCTTTCTTTAACTTGGTTTATATGCTAAATAAGCTTTAAGATGTAACCAAGTCAGACTAAAGTTTCAAAATGACCGTTATAATAGTTTACCGGTAGGAGGTCATTAACGTTATAAGCCATAACAGTCACATTAAAAACAAAAAAAAAAACCGATAGAATCTTAAAAGGCAGATGTTATTTTCGTTATTCTCATTATAATGGCCATTACTGAGTGTTATATTTCACCTGTGTATCTACAACACTCCAAAATTAAATAAATGATACAGTGTGAGCATGTATTGACACGCGTGTCCGTGTCAATACGGCCAGACACGGCGTAGTTACCAAAATACAAATAATAAGATGTATAATTTTTTAAAAATTAGGAGTTTGACTTCGAATATTAGCCGTATACCTTCTAGTTTAGTAAAGTTAGACATTTTCTTATTTTCTATGAGGATCCCTACCTTTACTAGAACCACAAATTGAGATACAAATCCTTCTCCGCCTATCTCCTTCAGATTTTTTAATTCTATATGGTGACTCAGTGGACAGTTTAACTACTACTTACTCTACTTTATCTATATTGTGTCTGCCATGTCAAGAGTACCGTACTGGACATCAACTCCAGTGTCTGTGCCATAGTTACACAGGTACAGTTTTTCACCTAAAAAACAGTAACCGCCACCATAATGGCTGTTCCACAAACATTGCTTCAGTGTAAACATCACATAAAACAAGGCGTGAAAGACTGCTAGCCAAACATAACCTTCCCAGTGCACAGCTTATAAAATCCACACAAAGCACTCAACTCCTAATACAATCAAAAGCAACAGGTTTTGTTGTAGACATGTGCAGTCCTTAATTTATGGCTAAAATGGGGTGGGTTTTTTTAATTTATTTTTTGGCTAATGAGATCATAAAAGAAATTGGTTACCTGTCACGAGATCGGGCAGCAATGTAACTCTTAAGATGATTGATCACTTCTGCGGACTTGACAAAAGAGATTGCGATAAAATCAACACCCTCAGCAATACCAAAATCAATATCCAGCCAATCCTGTAAAAAAGGCAGTTAATACAAACAAATCAAGTCAAGAGCAAAAGTTACCGAGACATCTACGATCCTCCTTGCGAGGCAGGACCTGAGCCTCCGTTCAGAAAAACTTGGACAAAAATGTCTGCAAGCTCACTGCTCACAAAACACACTCCATACAACAAAGAACGACACAGCATGATTGAAACTTCTACCAAGGACACAAACAAAAATGTGTGCAAGCTCACAGCGCATAAAACTCATTCCTTAGAAGATTACCAAAGACACGGCCCAAATTTTATTTCAACTTCTATTCAGGACACAGCATCAAGTATCGAAAGATCAACGAAATGGATAGAAGACAAAGAAATAGCAAGGGCGAACAAGATTACATTTAGAATTTTAACTAAAGCATGAAATTGAAAAGAACCTAAATGAACAAAATTAGAAACTTGATAGTAAAACTCGGGAAAACGAGCACTTAGGAGTTTATTGTTAGATAATTACAAATGTGGAGATGCAGGGGCACTAACCTTAGAGGAGATAGTTGGGAGCATGGCGTTACGTTCTCTAACCAAACTTCCATCCCTCCAGAAAGTTAGGTTTGCCCTTGGTAGCAATAGACCAGGATCAGTGCATCGGCACTTAACGTCTGGACCAAGCTTCTCAGTCACTTCAAATCTTACCATTCCCCCATCTACAAGGAGTTCATCACCGACCTTCACATCTGTATCAAATACAAGAAAGTTAGAAGTTTTGAATTAAACTGCTCTTTTTCTTACTTGTGAAAAAGAGTAGTGAAACTAAAAATGTTAATCTTCTGAATACAAAGGCATGAGTACTATAAACTAAGACCTTCAGCAAAACCCTCATAATTCACACTTATGGTATGTTCTGGAAGAGGCGAGTCAAAAGCACGAACGCTGAAAGTCCAAATCTCGCCATCCTGTATGAAAATTAGTTAATTACTTGGAAAGATACACCGACAAATTCACCAAATTTATGTATTTAAACAGACACATGGAAGCTCAATTTACCCATTATTTGATGCCCATAATTATCACACATATTTCTTCACATCTTCAGAGTACAAATACATACCCATATGCTAAATATTATCACCAGATAACTAGCTTAAGAGATTGTAGACATATGAATGCTCTCTCATTTAGTAATACGCGCACAGATAGGAAAATAGTTCATGAAAAAAAAAAGGAAAGAAAAACTTCAAAAATTATACTTCTTGAACACTTGAGCCCTATTATGTGTATAAACCTGCTTTAGGAAACTCTGAACTAAGTTTATGAGTATAGAAGCTCGTCTTTATTAACAGGAAATTCCAAGCACATTCATAACCCCCATGCTGAGACACTAGTACGGGTCATGAAAAACTCTTACTGTCTCTGTGATATACAACTCCTAATTGTGATAGCAAGATTTGATCCAAGTCCTCATAACACATCTACATGGTGGCACATTCCTCAAATCATACTACTATAACCAATATGGATAATCTCAAGCTATAGCAATAAACATATGTTTTGCCATTTTCCAGCTCATAAAGTGGTAAGGAATTGACCACTTAGCACCCTAGCCAATCAGATGAGTGCAAAAAGATAGTGCCGATGCACTTGAAAAGCTAAAGAACTGTTCTGTAGAATTATTCCAGAGAGCATCACTCAAGAATTAAACAAATATTAGTTCAAAATGGGAAAATAATAATTCACAAATGGTGGCACATTCCTCAAATCATACTACTATAACCAATATGGATAATCTCAAGCTATAGCAATAAACATATGTTTGTCCATTTTCCAGCTCATAAAGTAGCAAGGAATTGCCCACTTAGCACCCTAAACAATCAGATGAACGCAAAAGGATAGTGCCGATGCACTTGAAAAGCTAAAGAACTGTTCTGTAGAATTATTCGAGAGAGCATCACTCAAGAATTAAACAAATACTAGTTCAAACTGAGAAAATAATATCTCACAAATGCGACACATGAGTCACAAATAACAGCAAATAATATCTAAAAGTTAACTTTTATATTCTTATCTCTTTTCCTGAACAAGATAATAACTTCATAACTTAATCGGGAGTTAGTCTAAACATAGTTTTCATCGACCTAAAAGAAATTTTGTTTGATAAAAAACAAATTAGTCACCATCACTTCTCTCCTTTAAAATTTTGAATTCTCAATCAATCTCCAACTAGACTTACAAACAAACAAAAACAAACCAGATACAACAAAATTCACAGAACTGTAATCAAAGCGCAAAAGAAACACAAATACAGAACAGAAGACAAAATGACTGACAAAAAAAACTCTCTCTAATCCTAGTCCATGTAAACAGCATATTTGTTCAAACGCATACAGGAATCTCCTAAAAAAACAAAATAACACCTAACACCACTTATACTTATCCATATTTTTTAAATACTCTCTAATCTTTACCGACCTGAACACTGAAACATAATTTCAACCAAATCGAAGAAATTTTATTGCTAATCAACTTATAATTGAACTGAAATGAAGAAAGAATATACCTCAGCTTTAGCTGAAGCAGTAGAACCACCAAGATCACCCATATGAATCTCACTGCCTTCAGTATCCATCATTATAGCAACAGCATAACCTTTCTCTTCATTTAATCTTCGGACGCTTTGAATTACGCTGCGATGCCAATCGCGAGTACCATGACACATATTAATTCTTGCTACATTCATTCCACCAACAGCTAATGCCTCAAGTTGTTCAAATCCACAAGTAGCTGGCCCAATTGTGCATACCAATTTCGTTCTTCTTGTACTACGAAATCCATTCTCTTTCAATTCTACTTCAGTTACTGCATCTACCTCGAATACTCCTCCTTTTCCATTTTCCGATCCCAATATCTTAGTAGTTACTGATTTCGATTCAAGATCTGATGAAACTGCACATATTGATAATGGTTTTCGAGTTTGACGAATTGATAGATTCGATTTAGATAGAATTTTTTTTGAGAATGTTTGAGTTTTGAGCGTCGGTGATGTTGCAGGCGTTAAGAAATGAAGAGACTGTGCCATATCAGTGAGATTTTACCTCGTTTTGAAGCTCCGGTGATGGAGATTAACAAGTTACAAACAGAAATGAACAATGAATGGAGGATCTGAGATAATTATCCAGAGAAAAAGAAAATTAAGATGAGAAAAACGTGGAAATGGAAGATTTATAGGTTGAGAGAGGGGGAGGCGGGTTTAACAAAGAGGAGGAGTTTCGGAGCTTAGGAGATGTCCCCCAATAAGGTTGTGGATATGTACAGAAGACAGATACTCATTTATTGATCGTTGGATCTGGGCTGTGTTGATTAAATCTTGAGGAGAAATGTTGTATTCACATGGAGAGTTTTAAGGAGGGATAACAACGGTCATGTGGGTATCCACGTAGGTCCGTTGATGGGTTGATGGTGATGACACTTTGATGTTCAAGTGAAGTGCAGAGATTTTGCTGGTGTTGTTAGGTGTTGTGTGTTGCCCACTTAGAGACTAAAATTGTGAGCTCATTGGAGTTGTGAGGTGAACCACTTGTTGACTACGACTTGATTCCTCCGTAAGAGTTTTTTTTTTTTACCATAAGATTGGATATATTACCAAAGCAAAGAGAAAACAGAAAAAACATAAGAAGCCTGAAAAGAGTGTTGTCGTATTGTCGCAGGAACATGCTCCTGTGTATGATTATCAGACAACATCCTTTCAACATAAAGCAAATTAGAAGTAGAGTTATGATTCTCCATAGGAGTTACAAATTGAAACCAACAATATTTACATAAGTAGTCTGCTGACTGCTTTCATTAGAGGTACTATTATTCTTATTATCAACCAAAAGAAATTGGGATAAGAAGTTCGGGATTTCCTCATTCCATGTCAAGAGAAGATTTCCTTGCTTTTGTTGTCAATTTGTCTGCCACTTGATTTCCGTTTCTCCTTGTGAACATGAAACCCAAAAAAAATTCGCACCTTTTTAGAATGTTCATTGCTTCCTTGACAATACTCTGATTCTGCCAGACCATCATTGAATCTTTTCCTTCTACAAACTTCATAATTCTTTCACAGTCACCTTCCATCCAGAAATCCTTTATATTTATCTCTTCAACCCATCTTGTTCCTTGCAGCAAAGCTAAAGTTTCAGCTTTTTCTGGCATGCAGTTCTGAATATGCTTGACTTAGCTTTGATTCCATTTCCTGCACAATTTCTTAGGATCAAACCATATCCAGCATTCGTAATAGAATAAATCCATGAAGCAGCAAAGTTTAATTTATTGCAGTTTGTATCAGGTTTTATCCATGGGGTTTTGAGTTTAATACTTCCTGTATTTAAGCCCGTGAACTGGTTTGTCTGATGAGGTTTGTTAAACCAGAAATTTAGATATCTCGGAATTGAGATTGAAATCTGGATTGAAGATGTAGATTTATCTTAAAAAATTCGGGTGCATCTCTCCTTCTAGATAAACCAACATTTGATTGCACAAATTGCAACCATCTTGTCATCATTCCCTGCATACCAGAAGTTATAGTGTTCTTTGAAATTCATGTCAGCAATGTTAGCCATTACTCCTCCAGAAAAAAGTGGTAGTGACCATATAGTTTTTACAAACCAGCAATCAAATAATAAGTGTTGTATAGATTCGTTATTATGATTGCAAAAAAAACACAGCTATTGTCTACATTTTCCATATAACATGCAAGAATATATCTGACAAGTAAACCATTGTTTATACATTTCCATATCAATAGTTTTACTGACTGTGATAAGTCTTCTTTTATCCAAAAATTCTTCCAGAATTTCTTTGTTTCATTATTCACATTATATATATACCATTTAGCCTATAATATAGAGATTTTACAGTGAAAATATGTCGTTCCTAGTCAAGATCCATCTAGGTTTATCCTGATCTAAGGCATTATCAGAATTTGTAAACAAATTTATATTCAAAATTGATTGTGCAGTGATATGAGGAAAATTTTCAATAATCAAGTTATGGTTCCACTTATTCGTATCATAGTTGATTAAGTCTGATACAAGAGTTAACATGTTGTTCTTTTCACAACAGATTTGATTTAGAGTCACCCGTAGATCGGGAATCCAGTGGCCAGTCCATATGTTTATTGCACAAATTATGACATGGTTAAAATGATATTATTATGACATGGTGACGTTATTTTTTTTTAACAAAATCAAACGGAGATGAATTTGAAGTTAATTTTTTGGTGTCATGTTCCTCTTATAAAAGCTCTACATTCCTACCAAAATATGAATATCCTGAAATACAAAACTTCATCATCCACAAATTTTAATTTCAACTGTTAATCTTCAACGTCTGATATTCAAAATGGTAGATGGTAATCTTATACATCTAGGAACGTATTCGTTTTTGGTTGGAGTGTTATAAGAGGAACATGTCCTGAAAAATTATCTTCAAACTCATCGCCATTTGAGTTTTGTGTAAAAAATGGCGTGACCATGTCACGATAATGTCATTCAAACTATGTCATTGGATCCTTCCCATTTTTAAACAAACCTAACTTTCAGTTTCAATCATCCATAAGTTATGAGCTACGAAATAAACTTGATACCTTACAAACTAAAACATGAACATAATTTGGTTTCGCTACATGGTTATGAAATCCTGGCTTTGGTGGTCATTTGTTCCAAAACTTCATTGTCTTCCCATGATGAAAATGATATGAGAGCTTTTCCACTGTCAAGTGATACATATTAAGGATTTGCAGTTCCATTCTACTTCGACCTTTTAGCATATTAAATATGTTGTTATGGAAATGTTACTACTTTTGGTTATAACTTTTGGATGTTGTTGGTTCAGAGTCTATTACATTTAATTTTAACTTTTGGATATTGTTGTTTGGAGTCCCAACCTGACTACCAGAAGTGTAGTTGAATTCTTCATAATTTTAAGTTGTTCGAAGATTCTAGAAAGAAGATTATAAGTTGTTGGCACTTTCCTTCATAATTTTACCTGCATTATTACAACAAATTAACCCAAATACTATCTGGAAACAACATCGATATAAAAAGCATTGCAGTTGTAATGTGATGAGTTTTTGTGCAACCTCTTTTTCTCAAGCTAAAATATTGAGGTTGCACATATTACTACAATTAAGTAGTGATGGGGTGAGTGGAACACTCACCGCTTGTGTCACTTGGTGACTTCTCAAGGCCCTTTGTGCAATCAAGAGTCTTACCTTTTCTGGTTCTTTTACTCTGTTGTCTCCTCGGCTCTAAGGTTCTCTGTTTATTCTTCAAAAGTTGACTCATTTTATGCATGCCATTCTGAAGTTTAACAATTCTTGAGTTATTCTTCTTGAACTTCCGACATTTTTCCTGAGCATGTCCCTTGCATCCACAAAAGGAGAAATGTATTGAGAGCTCAACTTTGGAAGGTTCAGCTACCTTTTTGTCACAACCAATTGCTTTCTCTTTGAACGAACCAGCAGGAATAAAAAATTTGTTGGTGATAGAGGTCTTGCTGGAGAACCCAATACCATTAGTGTTACCAAAGGACTTTTGCCCAAACAACATAGATGAGATCTTTTCTGAAGTACCTGAGAGCCTTTGTAGATCACACTTGAGGGTATCAATCTCATTTTCTTTGACAAAAAAGTTTCAGTAAATTTCTCATTAAATTTTTCTAACTCAAGATTTTTCACTTTAAGAGATGATTCGAGTTTTCCACAGTTTTCTTCAAACTTAGGTTTTCTCGATGAATTTTTCACTTTTATTCAAGAAGCTGAATCAGACTCAACAGATATTTCTGCACGGGCAGCGGAATTTTCTGTCTAATATTTATAAGTAAGCTCATCAGAGTTATCAAGTGACACAACGAGAGCATTATATCCTTGAAGAGAACTTCCATCTTGAATAATTGAATCATCTTGAAACTTGGTTCACGAGCATCGCTTACCAGTTTGTCTGTACCTTCTCAGGATCTTTTTGACTTGATGTGTGATCATAAATATGTTTTCTTCATCATGATCAACACAACACTCGTCGTACCAAGACAAGTTTTTATTCGAATAAGTCATACTTGTATTGGTTGTGGCTTTAAGTGCAGAAGTGTTATCTTTAGCCACACTATGCTCGTGATCAAAGATTTTTAGATTTCCAATGAGACTGTTTCTGGAAAGTGTGTCAAGGTTATTCCCTTCCATGATGGCGTGTTTCTAAGACTTGTATCTTGCTGGTAAATATCAGAGAATTTTCACCACAATGTCTTTTTAGGAAATAGTCTTTCCTAATAAAAAACAATCATCAACAATACCAGACACCTTTTGATTAAATTTATTAAACGAATCTTCATCAGACATACGAAGATTTTCCCAGTCAAAATTTAGGTTTTGAAGCCTAACATCTTTCTCCGAGGTATCTCCTTTAAATACAGTTTCTAAGATATCTCAAGCATCTCTAGACTTAGTGCACGAAGTCACATGGTGCTGAAGATCTGGTCTTATGGCGTGGATAATAGAGTTTAATCCGTCATAATTATGCTTTGTAGCACTTATCTCGGATTCACTATATCGTATTAATGGCTTCGCAACAGTGGCTCCGTCTACAAAAACTGTTGGTGCGTTGTATCCAATAACTACAAGTTTCCATGTCTCGAAGTCACGGGCTTGTAAAAAGGAACGCCATAGCAATTTTCCACCATAAGTAATTTGTGCCATCAAATGTTGGATGTGCGTTCATTGAGATTGCACTCCTGTCCATATAGTCATACTTCTTAAACACGGACTTATTAGGTCTTAGTGTGTTTGCCTGCCCTGATACCAATTGAAAACACAGGGGGTACCAAAATACACCACCAACTTTTTTGTAGGCAATCTGTATAGACAAACTCAACACAACTCCGAGAGCTAAACTCAATCAAGGAATAATGTCTAGATTTATATCTCTGTCCCTCTTGCAATTAGAACGTTTACAGAACCAAATCCGTGAACCTAAATACAAAGAGATAACTTGGACGGTACCAAAGACCAATATCCAAGAATCAATCAAGTCGTATCCAACAAATCAAGGTCGGATGTATCTGTTGTGATTGATTAAAGCGCAACCTGTGATATTTCAATTATAAAGATAAACAATATAATGCGGGAAAAGAAATAACACAAACACCAAAAGTTTTGTTAACGAGGAAATCGAAAATGAAATAAATAAATAAATAAATCGAGACCTAGTCCAGTCCAAGGCTTATGCCTTATGCCTGGACGAAACTCGGAAGTATGACGGTTACTCAGCTAGATAGGAAATTCAGTGATGAAATTCCTACGTTAAGGCAAAGCCAGTGATGCATGCAAGATGCATTGTCCTTGGCCTTATGGCCTTACACCCTTTTGCAGACAAGGGTAAGTTTGGAACGGTGTGGAAGCTAAGTTAGCTGCTTCATGCTCCATGAGCATGCTTACAAGGGAAAATGGACGTGCATTCGCCTAGCTTTAAGGCCCGGATCGTAGCCTCATCATGGCGCATCGGGGGAGTTATGTCCTGCGCGCCTGGGCGTGCCAGGCGTAATTTTCCGGTCCGTCACACTTTATAAGTCCAGACTCCGGCTCCATTGCTACTCTTCTCACGAGCGACTCCTTCTACTTATTTTATGCTACTTCCACTTTCCGTCTCCATTCAACTATAACAACCTTATCCATTCTCATACAATTAACACATAAAAACATTAATAAATTTACCCTCTAATGGATATATGCACAAAATACATGATCTGACATATAATGGAACATTAAAGCCCTTGGGATACAATAAATACCTCTGAAATGATCTACAAATATGCATTATTAGACACTTATCACCATATAGAAGATCCCCCATATAGTAAGTTGGATAGATAAGTAGTCAATTTCTGCCGAGATGGCGAGATCTCGTCGGAAATTCCGGTTTATGCATTTAAGATAACGAAATTTTTGATTTCGCTGAGACGGAATTTGGCCAGAATTGACCGGAATTTTTGGTTGAATATTAGTTGACCCGGCTGGAATTGTCCAGAATTTGCCTGATTTTGTATGGATCTTTGGTTTTCTACTATTTAGAATGAAGATTTGTTTCCTTTTATAAAAATTGGCGAAAACGAAGTTTTGGTAGTACTCCGAGATTTTTACCGAGAATCTCCCCGAAAGAAAGTTGTACCACACACCTAAATTGACTCGGGTACATTTATTATATGTCCCTACTTTTGACACCTAATAAATATATCCTTCTCCAAAATATACATATATATCCCTACTCATTTTAAAAGCTAAAAATTGGAATTATAAGACTACTAAAATGCCCCCATATATGTATTTCACCTTATACAAGATCTGACACATTAAATTTCATTTCCATTTCTCTCACTCACTCTCGTTCCTATCGAAGAAACTGCATCTGCAATTCAAACTTAACCTTCATCTGGAATAACTAAAGAAAACTGAAATCGATGAATTCAATTCACTAGACGTTGCTTAGAACTAGGAATTAATCTACTAGCCGTTGCTGATAACTTCTTTTCTTCTCTCTTTGATAACAAACCACTATCTGAAAAACCGAAAAAGAAACTGAAAAGCAACCACATAAATTAGGTTTCATCACAAAACCTATCGAGTTTCACCTTCGTTTCATCATCAGAAACCTAATTGAAAGATTTGCAGGTAAAAAGCGTTTGATTTTGATGTCAGATTTAGTTGATGCATGTATAAAATTGATACTAGTTGTGTATGTTTTACTCTTGATTTTGTTAATGTAATAATTATATGTTTGTATTTGCCTGATTTTGATATGAGATTTTTTTTTTTTTATTATTTTGAATTATTGTGAAAATTAATTTTTCTCTTCAAACTTTAGTATTATTTTGCTCAGATGCAGTTTGACCTAAATTGTATGCAAATTTTTTCTAATGATAATGGGTGAAAATGTGTTTCTAAAGTATTTTTAGATATTTTTGTATCAACAACAGTAGAAGTTGATCCAATTTAGGGGATAAACAACAGTGGTTGATCCAAATAAAAATAGGATAAACAGTAGAAGTTGATCCAATTTAGGGGATAAACAATAGTAGTTGATGCAAATAAAAATAGGATGAACAATAGAAGTGGATCCATTGGATGCAAATTTGTTCTGTTGGTAAATGGGTGAAAATGTGTTTCTGAAAGATTTTTAGATATTTTTGTATCAACAATAGTCGTTGATCCAAATAAAACATAGGATCAACAGTAGAAGTTGATCCAATTCAAGGATCAACAACAGTATTGATCCGTAAAACTACTAAGGGGGGGGGGGGGGGATCAACAACCTAATTTGATACCAAAAATTATTTGCTAATATGAAAATATAAATGCTAACTATAATAATTGTTGAACTCAGGTTGACAAAACACAATGTTGAGGAGATCACCAAGGACAAAAAAGAAGAATCAAGATGAAGATGTCACGTAAGAGGTTAAACAAGTTAAAGAACCAAAACGAAATGCGAAGAACAAGAAGATAATTGAAGAGGAGGAGACAACAAGAAATAGGAAGAACGGGAATACAAATGAAGAACAACAACGAAAGGTGAAAAACAAGAAGATAACTGAATCAGAAGAATCGAAACAAGAAGAATCAGAATCAGGGTCATAAGAAGAAGGGCAAGAAGAATCAGATGAAGAGGATCAAGAGTCAGAAGAAGAGGATAATAAATCTAAAAAAGAAGAAGTAGCAAAAAAGGGCAAAACAGAGAAAGAGCTCAAAGGTAAAAACATTGATTTGAGTACTTGTGCTGGTATATGAAATATGTTGTTTAAAAATCAAAAATGAAAATGATTTTAGTTTCATGTATGCAGGCAAGACAAGAACGAAAGAAAGAAAATTCAAAGTAGGTCTCCAACCATTGATTGACATGGGGATTTTTCTATGCTAACTGTTTGAAGTAGAAGATGGAGATAATAAGAAGAAAATGATACTTGCAAAAGCACTGAATGAATCTCCGTTCTGGGACTTCTTCAGCCCATTCTACGTAACAGACATAAGTCAAATTATGAGTGATAAATGGTTGAAGAAGATTAATCTTGCAATGCAGTTGCTGATTAGTGCATTTAATAAACTAACCAAAAATTTCAAATTTGGAGAATCCGAAGAGTGCTATCTAGAAGCAAGATATTCGCTTTGATATTCAAGATGAGAAGACTTATAGAGAGTGACGAATTGAAGCATCAACTGAAACTAAAGAAATGACTTGACTACAGCGAGTTCTTAAATAAGAAGTTAAGACCAGAAAAACCAGCAGATTGTCCATCCCCAATAATGAAAAATGAAGTTGTAAGCAAACTGAAAAAGGCAGCAGAAGATGAGTCTGATCCGGAGCATTTTGTGAGACTTTTTGCTATATGATTATGTACGGTTTTTTTATTCCCAAATGCTGGAACTACAAGCTTTCCAAATAAATTTTTGCCTCATATCTTACTGATGGGCAAAGTGTCATGGCCAGATCACGTTGTAGAATATTTGATTTCGAACATGATAGAACAGAAAGGGGAACAAGGAACTATCGTTGGCTGCACAACTCTCCTACTGGTAAGAAAAAACGTTTATTTCGTAAAAGTAAAATGTGTATTGTTCTAGAGAGTGAAATGCATACTGTTGGATAAAACTAACCTCGTTGATTATATTATGAAGTGTTGGTTCCGCGAACATATTGATAAGTACAACAATAAAAGGGAGAATTTTGAAGATTCAACTTCGACATTCCTACGATGGAACCGGCATTCATTGTGCAAGAAGCTTGTAACTGATTTTGGCAACAAATCAAAAAGAAGAAAATCGATATGACTTGGTTCAAGCATCAAGTAATTTTTTTTTATTTTTTTTACTATATTTATCTTTACTATTACAAATGTCCCATTTTTTTGTGGATCAACAATGAAAGTTGATTCAGTTTTAGTGTCAGTTTTTTGTGGATCAACAATGGAAGTTGATCAAAGTGAATGGGGTCAACAACAAAAGTTGATCAAATACTAATGTCAGTTTTTTGTCGATCAACAATGGAAGTTGATCCAAGTGAATGGGGTCAACAACCAATGTTGATTTGTGTTGATCATGCTTCGCAGTTTCATCAAGACTGCGTTGATCCAGTGTCTGCTGATAAGAACTATTTAGTTGATGTATCGGCACCTGCAAGAGAACTGGAAGAAGTGAGGCATAAGACAAAGGATCTAGAGGAAGAAAACATGTATCTTGAATGCGACAAACACAAAATTCATAACATGGGAAAGGATCAAAGTAAACTATTTGTCAACAACACGATATTTTTGAGAAATCTGTATGAGAGAAACAAAGACAAAATAGAGTTGCAAGCTGAAGAACCTGAGCGACTTGCTGAGATTGACAAGAACATAAAGGAATGGCAGGAAGAGGAAAGGATGTTTCAGGAAACAATGAACACAATTAAATGAAAGTATATATGACACGAATCTGATGATTTGGAAAATGTGTTCACACAGAAACAAGACGGAGAGTCATCTGGAGAGGAGAATGAACATGAAATCAACTTTGTAGCGAACGATGAACCAATAGATGGATATGAAATGAGATTAAACATGGAAGTTGAAGATTTCAGTGACTGTGAATAATGAAGACACTCAAGAAATGCACGAGTCCTCCAAGTACTTTGGGAACTCAAGAAAGGTCTTGGCGGAAGGGTTTTAAAACTGGAATGAAGTTGCAGGAAGTTTCGAAAAACAACAAATCTTCAGATAATTGGGGGGAAGGTTTTGATGCAGCAAGAAAAATAAGGGAAGCTGATGATTTACAACTGAATTCTATGGCCAAAAACGATGGAATAATTGTTAGAATTGTAGAAGAGAAGAATGACATACAAATAGAAGAAAAGAGTACGGATGTTGAAGAAAATGATGAGAAGAACAGGGAGGAAGTAGAGGTGCCATTGGTTGTGTATGAAACTCTCCAATTACAACAATAAAACGAAATGCATCTGGGTATGTGCATACAGGTGATACACCGAGTTTCGGTGCAATAATGGATGCAGTAGATAATAATAGTCGAACACAAGAAACAAGATAGGATTATTCTGGCACTACATCGGAAGTTCCAATAGTAGCAAGTTTGAAGAAAATGTATAATGTGGATGCAGTTGAAGAGAAAAATGAAGAGGAAACCGAATCATAGGAACAATCTGATGATACAAAAGCATTAGAAAGACCACAACAACAACAGGTCAGTTTTCTTGTCAAACGAGTGAAGCAGGAGAAAGGAAAAAGCAAAAGCCGTACGTACTTCAAAGTCGAACACCTTCTAAGCGTAAAAGGGCACAAAGGAAAGGTGAAAAAGGAAAAATGAAGCTGGAGGAGGATCAAAGGGAAATAATTTAGTCGACGATTACGTTTACGACACAACACCCGAACCCAAAAAACTGAAAAAGCTAGAAAGACTAAAGTTGTGGAAATCATGCAGTGAGGTCGAAAAAAAAACTCATCAAGCCATTCTTTGAGAATGCAACTGAATGGTATGTAACTAAGCTCAGATAACACATAAAAAAATTGTTATGCTAGTTCTTTTTAATAACATTTTCATTTGTTCATTGACTTTTTTTTTTTAAATGCAGTGACAAAGCTTATATCTTTTTTCTGTAATCTTGATGTCAAAATAATCATCAATGGAAAGCATATCAAGTGTCTAATGAATAACCAAAACATTCACGGTGAGATTATTGGTTACTACATCAACATGCTGAAATCAAAGATGGAATCGCCGCATAAACTGGAATACAAAAACCACATTATTCTCTCAACAAACGATTATGTAAGTAATAAAAAATCTTTGTTTGTTCAAATGGATCGTCCAACTGGTTTTTTTCACATGCAACATGTGTGTATAGTGGTAGTTGACATTTACTGGTTATGATATGGAATTTGTTCCTATGTCAACAACGGAAGTTGATCCAAAAACATTGGATCAACAATGAAAGTTTACTGGTTATGATGTTGTTCTCTAGTTAATATGATTCATAATATGGCAAACTATATATTTGAAAACATATTGATGCAACCAATATTGAGACTCGCAATAGCCTCGAAAGATATAACAAAGGTAGAGAGATGTTGGATTCCGGAAAAGCTAAGGAAAAGTTACATAGGGAATGTTGAAGACACATACCTCATTATACCAATGTGCCTGACTGATAAGAAAGGTGTTGGATACCATTGGGTGGTGCTCGCGTTGGTTAAAAGAAAATGAATAGTATACAACTCTGCAAGGCGCAATCCGGCTTACAATTGGCAGTATCTTGTGATGATAGTACCACTGACTAAATTGTTGAATGAAATGGGACACAAAGATCCAGAAACAGGTGGTGATATAGGAACAAGCTTTTCAAACTACCGTGTACCAGCACAAGACGGATGCGATTATGCAATGCGGACTTTCATGTACTTGAAGAATTTGGTAAAGCGCGGAACCTGTGAACATCTATCTGAAATCACCAACTTAGGTGAGAAGTTGAACAACAAGAGAGGGAAGATTGCAGCAAGAATCTTGGGAGAATTGGGTGCATGGAGGAGACCGTAGCAACTTCTTCATTCAGCTACTGACTCTATTCAAGAAATAATCCCATTACAAGAAGCAAAACAACTTCCTGATTCATCTACTGACTCTATTCAAGAAATAATCCCATCGCAAGAAGCAGTTGAACCATTAGACTAGGTGTATATCTATAAGAGCTTGCTGTCATAGTATGTTCATGGTCTGTGTAGAAAATCTAACTGTAGTTTTAAAAATATCTTAATAAGTAAATCTATGAATGAAATTTTTTTGGTATCTTCTGAAATATCTTACTAAGTAAATCTATGAATGAATGTTACAAGTATGTATAGCTTAAGGAGTTAACTAGTACACGCAGATAGTTACATGCAAATTTTTATTTTGTTTTGTGTATCAACAACCAAAGTTGGAAGTTGATCCAATTAAGTTGGAACCCAGGAACAATGCTTCCAGACTATAGGGTCAACAACCAAAGTTGATCTAGTTAAGTTGGATCAAAAATGAAAGTTGATCCACAAAATATAGGATCAACAACTGGAGTTGATACAATTTTTATAAGTATGTTTCCTGTAAAAATCAATAAACCTGCAACCTGCAAACTGACATATACTTTAAAATTCGTAACAACAAATAATCAAGAAACACTAAGAATAAAATTCATTACAACAAATAAGAATGTATGACATTTAAAAACATAATAAGTCCAAACCAAAAAACATAAAAAGAAAGAAGTTGTTCAGAACAATATCCTAACTACTCAGAAAAATAAATATAAATGCAAAACAAATTGTTCAGAATATGAAAAACATCACAAAAGCTCAAAACAACATCCTCTTCAATAAGTTGAACATCCTGGAATAAGACTTGTGAAACGTTGGTGCCCGAGGAGCCAAATGAGCTCTACGACATGTTCGACGATTGTGAAAGGTGAGCATCCCACATTAGCCACACTTCCTTTTCTTGCGCACCTTTTCACGATGACCCTTATACCTAACAACATTAGGCCTTCCAGTTTGTCCTCGACCACTATTGGGAGGCAAAACATACCCCTTTTCTGTAATTCCAGGTGGATTTTCAGAGTCCGGAATATGATATATGGGTCGAGAGTACAACATTCTATAGTAGTCAGAAGTATAGTAAGGGATGATGTATTTGTACGGTTCATCATTCCCAATCTGCAACATTGCTTTCATTGCATGAGTGCAAGGAAAGCTATGTTTTTGCCACCATTTGCAACTGCAAATTCTAGAATCCAAATCCACAGGATGCTTTCCTATCGGATAAATGATCTCAAAAACTTTCTCACTTGATATTCGAAACTTGTACGAACGGAAGTCGGTTATCCTCTTGTTAAATCTTGCTTGCATACAAGGAGTAAGCCTTGCAGCCCACTTTTTAGACTCCAATAACCTCTTGTAATTCTGCTCTATTACCTTAGCACGAAGAGAATCGACAAGCTCAAGTGCTGGAAGCCGCTTATCATGCTTAATAACGTTATTAAAACTCTCAGCAATATTAGATGTGTTCTCACCAAACCTTTCTCCTATAAATGCATGAGCAGCCAAATTATCAAATGGAATCTTCATCATCCAAGCAATCACTAAATCCAACTTTAGATTACTCATACTCTTTGCGGCAACATACAAATTTTCCTTCGTTAATGCAGTGTAACACTGTCCGAATAACTTGACTGCAGTCTGTATACTCTTTCCCTTTGGAACAGGAATATTTCCTTTCATATGGTACAAACAGTACGAATGGTGCGCATTTGGGAAGATCTCAGGGACATGCTTCAAAAGGCCGATTCCACGATCTGATATGATGGTCAGTGGACGATCTTCACGAATAATACCCTTCAAATTGGTTAAGAACCATTGCCAACTCTCACAATTTTTGCAAAGAACAATTCCAAATGCAATTGGAGAGATCTCTACAAAAACCAAAAAAACAAAAATAAGTGACCAAAAGCTGGAATACAATTATAATCTAAACAACCAAATTTGGCACCAATAACTAGTGTCAACAGTGGAAGTTAATCCATTTCATTTGGATCAACAATGGATGTTGATCCCATGAAGTTGGATCAATAATAGAAGTTTATTCAAAACAAAGTATAGATTCAGGAACAAGTTGGTTACCCAAACACTGAAAATCCAAAACAAAAAGCATGCTAATTCAAAAAAAACATATGAATTCTAAATAGTAAATGAGTAAAAAGTCTAAAGATACATGGATACAATTAAAAAAAGAGTAAAAGATTAAAAGTCATACCTTGGTTACCAGTTTTGCCGCAAGCAACCATAAATCCACCCTTGAACTTCCAAGTGACAAAAGTACAGTCAATAAATAACATCGGGAGGCAATAATTGTTGAATCTAGTTATGGAAGCTTCAAAAAGCAATGAAAAACCTTTTAAACTGATGCGTCACATTATCATACTTAAAATTGACGAAACTTCAAGGATTGTACTGTTCAATGGCATCTTTATACCAAACAAAGTCTGAATAGGTCTTGACGTCATCACCCCAAAGAAATTGCTTAGTGAATTGTAAACCGTGGTATGCCTAACTATACGTGAGGTCAACTCTGTATTCCATTCGGAGTAAATCTATAACATCAGAAGCAGTATTCTTCTTCTTCGATGCTCGTAAACCATCTAACAAGATATTCTTCATAAATGATTTCCTCATTCTAACTTTTGATGGATCTGAACAAGCTAAATCACATGAATGCTCAGCAATATATCTCTTTCATTTAAATACACCATTTGATTTGGCAAGGAGAGAGGCATGAAACCTCCAACGATAATTTTGTGCTTTCTTAAACTTTCACTCCACAATGTATCGTTCTAGGTCACTCTTAACTAATTTATATTTGTAACTACTACATATTTCATACTTTGTAACAGCATCACGAACTTCTTTAATACCTCCTTCAAACAACTGCCCTACTCCCGCTAAGACGTTGACCCAAGCATCAGACTTCTTCAAGACCTTTTTGATCAAACACGCATCATCAGTGACGTCTTCTACAACAACTACCTCATCCTTTGAAATACAACTTGAAGATGACGAAGAAGCATAAGAAGAAATAAAATCAACACAAGTCCTTAACTGTATGTTAAACTTCAAAAAGTCAATCCCTTCTGAGCTGTAGTAGTGAATGAAAAACCTCAAATCCAAATCGTGATTGATGACAATTGAAATCCCATCTACAGTGTAACCAAAAAGTATGATGTCTTCGGGAACATAAGGCCAATATTGTTTCACCACACTTATCATCTCCCTAACAGTAGTTGATCCGGAAACATGATACGAGACAGTTTGATTGCAAAATTTGAACTCTGCAACAACCATCTTTGGCCTGCAAAAACCATAACATATAGTGGTGTTCAGAAATTTGGATCAACAACCAAAGTTGACACACATGTTTTGAAAATCATCATAGTTTTTTGAGTAAACAATCAACGTTGATCCAATAAATATGTGTAAACAATCACAGTTGACCTAATAAATCTGTGTAAACAATCACAGTTGATCCAATAAATCTGTGTAAACAATCACAGTTGATCCAATAAGAGATAGTTAAAGCATGAATTTCACTGCATACCAAAATGAAAGCAGCCTAAACTACCCTAAGCTACATATAGTATTACGTCGCACCTCACTCGGGGGCTACGCCCGCTCGTGAAAGTCAAATTCAATGTAGAATGTGAGAAACCTAAAATAAAAGCTACGTTATCAACAAAATGAATGCAAAATTTTTTCGTGCAATCTACCAGATAACAAAGAAATAAAAACACAAAATAAAAACATATTGTGTTCGGAAATTTGGATCAACAACAACAGTTGACACAAATAATCTAAAAATCATCCCAGTTTTTTGTATCAACAATCAAAGTTGATCCAAAAAGGATGTCTATATTTCATAACAAACAAAAACATAACTCATATCAGTAGTTCGTCAAATTCAACATTCACCATTATCATATGTTCTACATTCATTAAACCAAAAACACAAACCTGTTTTTTGATTGATGAGAAAATCTAAAAAACAAATCAAAAATTTAAAACATATTTGTTTAATTAATGAATCACGATCTCGAGATCAAATTATATCAAGATCAACCAATCAATGTAACATAATAATCACGAAATCAAGCTACCCACAGAAATCACGATCTCTGCAACAACAAAAGTAGAAAAAAAACAAAAACTAAAATCAAATGTTGAACATAAAATAGATGAATCGAACATGCAATCATCAAAAACAATTCTATGAATCTTCAAAGAAGCATCAACATTACCAATTCGTTTCAGAAAAACAGATCTAGCCGATTCTGTTGATTAATAATAATTGAAAACGCTGCTAACATCGACGATTCTGTTGATTAAAATGATGAAGAATAAGAAGGAGGTGAAGAAGAATTCACGATCAGAAACCGTAGATTAATAGAGAAAAATTTCAAAAACAAATTCACGATCTCAGCTCTGTGCAGCTGGAATCTCTCTCTCTCTCTTTCAATTTTTATTTCCGTTTTGAAAAAACGGGGGTCTAACAACCATACCCAATATTTCGCTTAGCAGTCTGTATGGACAAACTCCAATATACTTTCTAGAGAATCAACTGGACAATCAGACTCAATTTAGACAAAAAGTATATCAAAGAGTTTTTATCTCTATCTCTCGATTTAAATCTTACTCAAGCAAAATTCGAGTCTCAATTTAAATATAAGAGAGATAAACTTGGATGGTACCAAAGACCAATATCCAAGTGTCAATCAATTTGAATGAATAACCAAAAGGTCGGATATTCTAATTGATTGAACAACGCACAACCTGTATAATTTCAATTATATAAACAAATATAATGCGGAAAAGAAATAACACAGATACCAGAAATTTTGTTAATGAGGAAACCGCAAATGCAGAAAAACCCCGGGACCTAGTCCAGATTGAACACACACTGTATTAAGCCGCTACAGACACTAGCCTACTCCAAACTAACTTCGGTCCGGACTGTAGTTGAACCCCAACCAATCTCACACTGATCCAAGGTACATTTATGCTCCAACGTCTCTGATCCCAACAGGATGCTACGTACTTGATTCCTTTAGCTGATCTCACTCACAACCAAGAGTTGCTAGGACCCAAAGTCGAAGACTTTAATAAACAAACCTGTATCACACAGAAAAGTCTATGGTAATAGATAAATCCGTCTCCCACGAATATACCCATGAGTTTTGTTCCGTCTTTTGATAAATCAAGGTGAACAGGAACCAATTGATAATCCGGACTTATATTCCCGAAGAACGACCTAGTATTATCAATCACCTCACAACAGTCTTAATCGACGCAGCGAAAAAAGATATTGTGGAATCACAAACCATGAGACGAAGATGTTTGTGATTACTTTTTATCTTTCCTATCGGAGATAGAAAACTCAAGCCAGGTATTACAATTGTACTCGTACGATAGAAGCAACAAGATCAGATCACACAACTACAAGAAAAGTAGTATCGGTCTGGCTTCCCAATCCCAATGAAGTCTTTAAGTCGTTAACCTGGTTTAGAAGAAGAAACCAAAGGTTAAAGGAGAATTGACTCTAGATTATCCCAACTAGTATCACACATAACATGTGGGGATTAGGTTTCCCAGTTGCTAGAGTTCTCCCTTATATAGTCTTTTAAATCAGGATTTGCAATCAATGTTAGCTTGGTAACAAAGCATTTAATATTCACCGTTAGATGAAAACCTGATTTATATTCAAGCTAATATTTATCAACCGTTCGATAGAAAACATAGCTTGTTATACAAAAATGAAATGCACGTTCCTGGGCTTGTGTGACCGTACCCAAACTTGTACATTAGTTGGTTCAACAATAGTTAACCAAATGGTTATCCATATGATTACTTTCATATCAACCATATTGTTCTTCACCATAACTAGTTCAAATGACTCAAATGAACTAGTTAGAGAGTTGTTCAATTGCAAGGAAATCTCATGTACTACACAAGACACAATTGAAGCAAAAACGATTTGATTCACATGAATCGGTTCATGAAATCTATAGCCACGGTTTGCAATTGCATTCCTTAGTTTAAAAAGATAAGTTCACTAAACATCATTTTTAGACATAACTGAAAAAATGGGGGTCTAACAACACCACCCAATATTTCTCTTAGCAATCTGTATGGACTAACTCCAATATACTTACTAGAGAATCAACTAGACAATCAGACTCAATTTAGATAAAAGTATATCGAGGAGTTAATATCTCTCTCTTGATTTGATTTACTCAAGCAGACTCTGCGAGTCCTAATCAAATACAAGGAATACCTTGGATGGTACCAAAGACCAATATCCAATGATCAATCAATGACAATCAACAACCAAAGGTTGGATTACTCTAATTGATGATCTAACGCACAACCTGTATTATTTCAATTATAAAGATAAAATAATATAATGCGAAAATAGAAATAACACAGACACCAGAAATTTTGTTAACGAGGAAACCGCAAATGCAGAAAAACCCCTGGACCTAGTCCAGATTGAACATACACTGTATTAAGCCGCTACTGACATTAGCCTACTCCAACCTAACTTCGGACTGGACTGTAGTTGAACCCTAATCAGTCTCCCACCAATCCAAGATACAGTTGTACTCCCTACGCCTCTGATCCCAGCAGGATACTGTGCACTTGATTCCCTTAGCTGATCTCACCCACAACTAAGAGTTTTTACAACCCAAAATCGCAGGCTTTGACAATAAACAAATCTGTCTCACACAGACAAGTCTATGAAAGGATCAATATGCCTCCCACAGATAAACCCTAAAGGTTTTGTTCCGTCGTTTGATAATAATCAAGGTGAACATGAACCAATTGATAATCCGGTCTTATATTCCCGAAGAACAGCCTAGAGTTATCAATCACCTCACAACAATCTTAATCGTATGGTAGCGAAACAAGATGTTGCGGAATCACAAACAATGAGACGAAGATGTTTGTGACTACTTTTTACATCTTGCCTATCAGAGATATCAATCTGATTGTACTCGTACGATAGAAGATGCAAGATCAGATCACACAACTACGATAAAATTAGTATCGATTTAGCTTCACAATCCCAATGAAGTATTTAAGTCGTTAACCTGGTTTTAGAAGAAGAAAATCAAAGGTTTAGGAGAATCGACCTCTAGCACGCAAACTAGTATCACACGTAAGGTGTGTGGATTAGTTTTGCACAATACTAGATGTCTCCTTTATATAGTCTTTCAAATCAGGGTTTGCAATTAAGTTACCTTGGTAACAAATCAATCAATATCCGCCATTAGATAAAAACCTGATTTAGATTCAAGCTAATATTTCTCAACGATTCAAGCTAATATTTCTCAACCGTTAGATCGAAAACTTAGCTTGTTGCACACACTTGACAATGCACGTTTCTAGGTTTGTTAACCGTACCGAAACGTATGCACTTGTTGGTTCAACAATAGTTAACCAAATGGTTAGCCATATGAGCATTTCATATCAACCATGTTCTTCTTCACCATAACTAGTTCAAATGACTTCAAGATGAACTAGTTAGAGAGTTGTTCAATTGCATGGAAATCTTATGTCCTACACAAGACACAATTGAAGCAAAGATTATTTGATTCACTTGAATCGGTTCATGAACTTTTATAGCCACGGTTTGCAAACTGCATTCCTTAGTCTTTTTAAGTTTAAGTACAGAAAACATCTTCAGATATATAACCTTCTCAAGTTCGCATACTAGGTTTGCGGACTTAAGTTACCGGGCAGAGTTTACAAACTCCAACAGAAATTCTCGGGTATGAGAAATTCGCCGGTTCGCGGACTTAGCTTTACGCAAATAGTCTGTCAACTTCAGTAGAAATTCTAGGGTTTGATAACTTCGGAAGTTCGCAGACTGAGTTAGCGGACTTGGCTCACGCCATTCTTCCGGTTCTCTTGATCAACAAAGTTCGCAAACTTTGGTTCAAGGAATAGGACTTATACATAAATGTATTTCCACAACAATGCTTATGTCCACCATTGATTATGTAATCTAAACTCTCATTTCAATCATTGAAACATTCTTAGAGGACGGTATATAGTTGTTACACCATTTCTCGTCAAAGCAATTTTCAAGATGATTGAAACATATCATGACTTTTGTCACTAGGTAAAGATAAACTTGATCGAAGCGAGAAGCTTACCAACACATATTTCGAGATATAGATAGGCGAGGTATAATCGGCTCAAAATACCAAATGTTTATAATCCAAGTTTATATATATAGCGTACGACTTCTTGTCTCAAAGAGTAAGAGATAGAGTAGATAGACTTTTGAGTGATAGATAAGTTCAAGTCTTCACATACCTTTTTGTCGAGAAGTTCCACCGGTTCCTTGAGTAGTTCTTCTACTTGTATGATGAATCGCCATGAAGTCCTTGAGATCAACCACACTTTCTATCCTAGTCCGAGACTTAGCTATAATAGACTAAAAATCAAGACTTATAGTTTTGATCACTAACATTGACAAACATGCTTGAGACAGAAACCCATGCGAGTTCGACCGAGCAATGCTCTAACAATCTCCCCCTTTGTCAATTTTAGTGACAAAACTATCAATACATATGGAATATAAAAAAGATAAAGAAACTTTAGTACTTCCTATTCCACATGTCTAATGTTCAACATTCCTCGAAATCTTCGTCACTTCCAAGTACTCCAATGATCCCAAAGGTTGTAAGTTTAGCATCACCGTTGTTGAAGATACGTAGCTATAACAATGGGAAAACATAGTTCTCGATCATTGTTATACAATGTCATAGTATTATTACACATCGTCAAAGTTCAATTGTATCACAACTTCAACAATAATACTATGGTGATATGTATCACTCCTCCTTAGTCAATACTCCATCTCACATGGAAACCACTCCCCTTTACACAATGATCCGAAAACCATATGTATTTGTAGTATGAACTACATATTAATTCTCCCCCTTTTTGTCAATAAAATTGGCAAAGGTACAAGAACGGGATCATAATAAAATTTCCGAAAGAGACATTTCATGACAAAAGGAAAAAATACATACCAACTATTTTAGATGCAATCATAAAGCCGAAGCTAAATGCATTCATCAAAGAGTTTAAAGATACAAGATAACCCCTCTAAAATTCCACAGACGTACACCCCTCAAGATATGACCATTAATCATAAGTTCAAGAGAACTCTCCCCCATTTGATGTCATTCCCGAAAGAACAACAAGAGCGACCTTAATTTCAAAAGAAAAGAAGGATTTTTATTGGACACCAAAAACCATAAGAATGATTTTCTATATCCAAAAACTCAATGAAATTAATCACAAGTAAACCCATGATTAATTTAATCGGAATACACAATCAAATTAAACAGAAAAAGTGATCAATTCAATTGATTGTGCTCAACATAAGAGAACTTATGGAGACACGAAGATACTCAACTAGATTAATTACAAGAGAACCCATAATTAATCTAATTGGGATACACAACCAAACTAATTAAAAAAATAATCAATTTAATTGTCATTTGTTTTGCTCGACATAAGAAAACTTACGAAGCAAGAACTAAATAACCAAACAAGATGATTAATTAGTTCAATATGCTCGACATAACATATCTCACGGAACACCAACTAAGCTAAAAAAACAACTTGGTTGTATAGTGCTCAACATAAGATACATTACAGAGCCTCACAGTAATACATAAAATATGGATCAGGGATGATCAATACTGCGGAATACACAGGGATTCATTCTATCTTCCCATCACTATTTGCATAACGATATTAATATACATAATCCTTGAAAACAAAAGATTTTTAACCTATCTTCCATCAAATATTTGACAACATAGGCTTAACTTTTGTATTTGTCAAAAATCCATTCATTCTTTTACCAGTACGTGAATACCAATCACGAGCGACTTTACTTTTAACAAAGCATGGGACAAACATAGTTCACGGATGTAAACATCAATCCCATAACAAATTGCAACAAATCATAAAGATTAAATACTGCAAAAATCATCTTCCAAACACCTTTAGAATTTCAACAAATAAATCTAAAAACATGAAGATGAAAACGTTGGACATAGCCATGTGTAGTCACAATAATTGATATTCCAAACTCTAGTAATCCTTCTCAAAAACAAGAATAAATTCTCATAAGAAGTTTCCTAGGCATCAAGACAAACTCGTAATGCACATATAAGATGATTTGTCCTTAGAGAGTAGAATCAATCTTTTCGCCCGGATTTATACCAAGAATAGCTACCAAATGCGTATAAAAATATTTTCAAAGAAGAACATCAAAGTCATTAACGACCATGCACCATAGTTCACATAAAATGATTGTGAACACTCAAGAATCCCTTAGTAATGCGTACTACTGCCCATTCTTGAACTTACTTCTTTGTGATTCACCAACAACATTCTTGTAAAAGCTACAAATGAGCTTAGAAAAGTAGTACTCCAAGAATACAAGTGCCAAGTCCAAGAGAAGTGGAACAAGTGCAACGAAACTGAGCAAAACACTCAAAAACAAGAGACAGGACAAATACAAACCTTAACTCATCCAAATACAATAATTCTCATATCCATTTTGAATAGAATTCAAAGAGGAAGAGAATGCAAAAAGAATGAGGTCATTCCGAGTTCGGACGAAGAAGTTACGGCCAAAACAAGTTTACCGAATATCGACGTCAAGTATGCATACGGGTTTGCAAACGAATTTTCAAGTCTGCGAACCTAAACACCTGGATTTTGATTTTAAAAGATGTTATGCATACCTGGTAGGTGTACCATGAAGTCCAAACATCCCGAACCTTACACACATATCAAGTTAGGTAGAAAAGAACGATAAGAAAGGTACGTGAATCATTATAAGTTCTCTAAACAAATAAAAGCACAAATCTTGCTCAAGTTTATAGACATACCTTTTTAGATGAATCGAATTGAATTCTACAGCCTTACAGAACATAATATGTGCGCCCCAATTTCCGTGCTTCCCTCACCGTATACATAGAAGGGAATTCCTTGGTGAGGATGCACTTACAACACAATCAAGTTGTGTTGGGGTGAATAATGTCTTGTTCACCACAATTGACCTTTGGATTATCATGAAAGGGATCACTTTTAGAGCCTTTCACATCCAATTCCATTTTTCCAAAAAACTTGTTAAGTTCCAACATCATGGATAATGCCTTCTCCATAGTCATGGAATTTTCTGGAAGATCATTCCTTTTCACAATCAGAGCATCATTAGATTTCTTTGGTACCCATTTATGAGTGCGTTTAGGAACAACCAGAACCTTCTTCCCATTACTCTCTTCAAGATTTCTCGAAAGAGAATTGGATTGACTATTCTTTTGCAAGTTAGTCTTTTTCCAATTGGGATCATCAGATCTTGTCTTCGTCTTTACGAAGTTATCCTTTTGATAACCATTACGATTGTGAAAAGGCTTCGTATAACGTTAATAGGAAAATCTAGGTTTATCACAGCAACGATTTCTTTGCCTAAAGGTTGGAAAGTTACAACCTGTAATGTTAAGGGGATTAGTCTTAGCATATGATCTTGGTTTCACAACTTCTTGTGATGCCCAAACAAGAACATCATGAAGTTTCTTATTCCTTATACGAAAACGACATCTCCTTACCAGGTGACCTTTATTTCCGCAATAGTGGCAAACATAAGGAATGTTCTTACTTCGATCCGTATGTGCTGACTTTGGAGGTTGATATTCTTTGCTCTTTCGAACCTTAATTTCCGGTGAAGGTATTTCACTTTTGCCATCATTGGAAACCTTTTGTTGAGAAGAATCACTAGACTTGAAAATTTTTACCTCTTTGCTAATACTTGGAGCATCTATTCCCTTATAGCCCAATCCTCGTGTATCACGATGATTTTTACTTGCTCCTAGCATAGTGGTTAATTTGCTTGAACTAGTGTTGAACTTTTTCAAGTCATCTTCCAACATCTTGATTCAGCAGCTAAATCATTTTTCTCGAGCGAGACAAACACTTTCTCTGTCATCAAAACTAATTTGTTGAGAGTTAAACCTTGCTTCAGATTCTGCAAGTTTCTCTTCCTACAAAAAGTAATTTTTATAAAGATTATCACATTCAAGTGACTTCATACGTAGGTTTTTTCTTCAGAATCCTTGAGGATCGATTCGTTAGAGCGATTCGAAAAATAAACACCTGCGTAACATCTTCTCAATTTCTTGTTTTCTCGACAGAGAGGAGTCAGAAGAGGTGAGACATGAGAAGTTGTAATCATCTTCATATTCCACGAATCCAAAAACTTAACATACTCTGAGGCTTCCTCATCAACATCCTTATCAATATCTGAATCACCTTCATCAGAAAGTTCATCCAACTGTTCTTCTAGGAGAGTTTCCCAATCAATAGTTTTTACATCAAGAGAATGTTTAGATATTGACTTAGATGTGACAGTTCTCTCAGGTGAATCCAAGCTTTTAGAATCATCTGGTAATTTCTGAATTGGTACATTATTAGAGATAAACTCGTCCATAATCAGATCGCTACAAACACAGACTTATAAGGTCTTTAACGTGTTTTCCTGCTCTGATACCAATTGAAAAATCGGGGGTCTAACAACACCACCCAATATTTCGCCGAGCAATCTGTATGGACTAACTCCAATATACTTACTATAGAATCAACTAGACAGTCAGACTCAATCTAGATAAAAGTATATCGAGGAGTTAATATCTCTCTCTTGATTTGATTTACTCAAGCAGAATTTGCGAGTCATAATCAAATACAAGGAATAACTTGGATGGTACCAAAGACCAATATCCAAGGATCAATCAATGACAATCAACAACCAAAGGTTGGATTAGTCTAATTGATGATCTAACGCACAACCTGTATTATTTCAATTATAAAGATAAAACAATATAATGCGGAAATAGAAATAACACAGACACCAGAAATTTTGTTAACGAGGAAACCGCAAATACAGAAAAACCCCGGGACCTAGTCCAGATTGAATACACACTGTATTAAGCAGCTACAGACACTAGCCTACTCCAAGCTAACTTCGAACTGGACTGTAGTTGAAACCCAATCAGTCTCCCACCAATCCAAGGTACAGTTGTACTCCCTACGCCTCTGATCCCAGCAGGATACTGCGCACTTGATTCTCTTAGCTGGTCTCACCCACAACTAAGAGTTGCTACGACCCAAAATCGCAGGCTTTGGCAATAAACAAATCTGTCTCACACAGACAAGTCTATCAAAGGATCAATATGTCTCCCACAGATAAACCCTAAAGGTTTTGTTCCGTCTTTTGATAATAATCAAGGTTAACAGGAACCAATTGATAATCCGGTCTTATATTCCCGAAGAACAGCGTAGAGTTATCAATCACCTCACAACAATCTTAATCGTATGGTAGCGAAACAAGATGTTGCGGAATCACAAACAATGAGAAGAAGATGTTTGTGACTACTTTTTATATCTTGCCTATCAGAGATATCAATCTCAAGCCGATCAATTTGATTG
Source organism: Papaver somniferum (assembly GCF_003573695.1). NCBI lineage: Eukaryota > Viridiplantae > Streptophyta > Magnoliopsida > Ranunculales > Papaveraceae > Papaver > Papaver somniferum. The sequence continues at coordinate 27,642,808 of NC_039359.1, read as the reverse complement.
AACTCGTACGATAGAAGATGCAAGATCAGATCACACAACTACGATAAAAGTAGTGTCGGTCTGGCTTCACAATCCCAATGAAGTCTTTAAGTCGTTAACCTGGTTTTAGAGGAAGAAAACCAAAGGTTAAAGAAGAATCGACTCTAGCATGCAAACTAATACCACACGTAAGGTGTGGGGATTAGTTTTGCACAATGCTAGATGTCTCATTTATATAGTCTTTCAAATCAGGGTTTGCAATTAAGTTACCTTGGTAACAAAGCAATCAATATCCACCATTAGATGAAAACCTGATTTAGATTCAAGCTAATATTTCTCAACCGTTAGATCGAAAACTTAGCTTGTTACACATACTTGACAATGCACGTTTCTAGGTTTGTTAACCGTACACAAACGTATGCACTTGTTGGTTCAACAATAGTTAACCAAATGGTTAGCCATATGAGCGTTTCATATCAACCATGTTCTTCTTCACCATAACTAGTTCAAATGACTTCAAGATGAACTAGTTAGAGAGTAGATCAATTGCAAGGAAATCTTATGTACTACACAAGTCACAATTGAAGCAAAGATGATTTGATTCACTTGAATCGGTTCATGAACTTTTATAGCCACGGTTTGCAAACTGCATTCCTTAGTCTTTTTAAGTTTAAGTTCAGAAATCATCTTCAGATATATAACCTTCTCAAGTTCGCAGACTAGATTCGCGGACTTAAGTTACCGGGTAGAGTTTACAAACTCCAGCAGAAATTCTCGGGTATGAGAACTTCGCCGGTTCGTGGACTTAGCTTTACGCAAATAGTCTGTCAACTTCAGTAGAAATTCTAGGGTTTGATAACTTCGGAAGTTCGCAGACTGAGTTAGCGGACTTGGCTCACGCCATTCTTCCGGTTCTCTTGATCAACAAAGTTCGCAAACTTTGGTTCAAGGAATAGGACTTATACATAAATGTATTTCCACAACAATGCTTATGTCCACCATTGATTATGTAATCTAAACTCTCATTTCAATCATTGAAACATTCTTAGAGGACGTTATATAGTTGTTACACCATTTCTCGTCAAAGCAATTTTCAAGATGATTGAAACATATCATGACTTTTGTCACTAGGTAAAGATAAACTTGATCGAAGCGAGAAGCTTACCAACACATATTTCGAGATATAGATAGGCGAGGTATACTCGGCTCGAAATACCAAATGTGTATAATCCAAGTACATATATATAGCGTACGACTTCTTGTCTCAAAGAGTATGAGATAGAGTAGAAAGACTTTTGAGTGATATATAAGTTCAAGTCTTCACATACCTTTTTGTAGAGAAGTTACACCGGTTCCTTGAGTAGTTCTTCTACTTGTATGATGAATCTCCATGAAGTACTTGAGCTCAACTACACTTTCTATCCTAGTCCGAGACTTAGCTATAATAGACTAGAAATCAAGACTTATAGTTTTGATCACTAACATGACAAACATGCTTGAGATAGCAACACATGCGAGTTCGACCGAGAAATGGTCTAACAATAACATACTCAAGTTCACGGAATGGGTTCGCGGACTTAAGTTCCCGGATAGAGTTCAAAAACTCCAGAAGAATTTATCGGGTTTGAAAACTTTGCTAGTTCGCGGACTTAGCTCACGCACCTCTCCGGTTCACTTGATCAACAAATTTTGCAATCTTCGGTTCAAGCAATAAGGAGTTATACATATATGTGTTTCCACAATAATGCTTATATCCTCCAAATGGTTATATAGTCTAAACTCTCATTTCAATCATTGAAACATTCTCAGAGGACATTATATAGTTGTTATTCACAAACCATTTTTCGTCAGAGCAATTTTTAAAGTGATTGAAACATAAAATGACTTTCGTCACTTGGTAAAGATGAACTTGGATAAAGCGAAAGCTTTACCAACACATATTTCGAGAAATAGATAGGCGAGGTAAACTCGGCTCGAAATACCAAATGTGTATAATCCAATTCTATATAGCAAAACGACTTTTGTCTCAAGATAGGAGATAAATAGACTTTTGAGTGATAGATAAGTTCAAGTCTCCACATACCTTTTAGTCGATGAAGATCCACCAGTTCCTTGAGTAGTCCTTCGTCTTGTATGATGATTTCCATGAAGTTCTTGAGCTCAACTACACTGTCTATCCTAGTCCGAGACCTTAGCTATAGTAGACTAGAAAACACGACTTATAGTTTTGATCACTAAAATTGACAAACATGCTTGAGATAACAAAGCATGCGAGTTCGACCGAGCAATGCTCTAACAATCTCCCCTTTTGTCAATTTTAGTGACAAAACTATCAATACATATGGAATGCAAAAAAAATATAAATAAACTTTTGTAGCTCCTATTCCACATGCCTAATCTTCAAAATTACTTGAAATCTTCGTCACTCCCAAGTACTCCAATGATCGCAAAGGTTGTAAGTTTAGTATCATCGTTGTTGAAAATCCGTAGCTATAACAACGAGAAAACAAGAGTTCTCAATCATTGTTATACAGTGTCATAGTATCATTACACAACGTCAAAGTTCAATTGCATCACAACTTTAACAACAATACTATGGTGATATGTCACTCCCCCTTAGTCAATACTCCATCTCACATGGAAACCACTCCCCCTTACATAATGATCCGAAAACCATATGTATCTGTAGTGTGAACTACATATTAATTCTCCCCCTTTTTGTCAATAAAATTGGCAAAGGTACAAGAACGGGATCCTAATGAAATTTCCGAAAGAGACATTTCATGACCAAAAGAAAGCATATATCATCTTATTTAGATGCAATCATAAAGCCGAAGCTAAAACTGCATTGGCAAAGTTAGAAACAAGTATCATATCTTTCTTTGAAAACCTTGTAAAGAAAGATGAAAATATGGTTAAAAAAGTTTCGTTGTCAACTGAAGAGGAATCATCATCTTCTATTGATTTTGTAGCTGTTTCGGTTACTTCAATTAACAAAGAAGAGATGGAAGTTGTTTTTCTCGTAGAAGAGATAAAAACTACTTCTTAATTGGTTGAAGAGAACGTCGTCTCTAAAGAAGAAGAAGAGAATCAGATCCATGAGGTTCTGTTAGTTCCTGTTGTTATTGAAGTTACTTCTGAAAAGAGTGAAGAAGAACAAGAGGATTCATCTTCAACCGCGACATCAATTGATGAGGAAGAGATGAAAAATACTTCTCAAGCAGAGGAAGTAAATCATGCTCATAAAAAAGAAAATCAAGTCAGCTTGGTCATTCATGAATCACATGATTTTTCAGAGAATGGTAAGTCATCGAATTTTAGTTTAATGGCTTCTGATATATCTGTTTTATCTAGAATTGAAAATAATCAAGTTCTTAATCATGAGAAAGTATGTATGCTGTCTTATATAAACCCTACTAAGACCGTTGAGTTCTACCCATCGACGAGAACAATAAATTATCTACCGTTGTGTTATTCGATCGTCGTCTATGGATGTGGTTTTCAGTCTCTTGAATATATAACGGTGGAAAATTACACCGGAAGAATCCGTGGTAGAATATTGCCGAACTCGGAGAGGATAACAAGAGAAGAAGTTTCAGAAGTTAGTCCGATATGCTTCTGTGGAATCAATTCTATAAAAGGCTATGAAGTTGCGTTGATTACCATAAACAAAACAGGCGCTACAATTCAAGATGAGCTGAACTGGCCCTACGTGGAAAACCAGAATGAGGCGCCATGGATGGAAAACAATAATTTTCTACATCCAGGACATAAAGATGATCATATGGCCGTGCTTCATGTTAAAACAAATTCTTTAATTAAAGAGTTTCAGTGCATGGGACATAGAATTGTTACCTTTGACATTCAAATTGGTGGAGACATGAAAGATTCGATTTTCAAATTTTTGGAGCTGTTGTTTCATGTTTTAATTCCATTACAAGGTAAATCTAATCTCTTGCCTACTTACATGTTTAGTGGATATTTTAAGGAAAGAATTAACATAGAATCGTCCTTTATGGAACTCATGGAAGACGACCATGGTTGTTTTTATGTTGTTGCTGCACACCGATTAGATAGATCAACAAGCTTTGATATCGACAAGGCTGTTAAAAAAACTAAATACAATGGAACGACTGCCACCCTTCATACAATGCTCAAGGGTTTGCACGGCAACAAGATTGCACTAGGACAACTATTGACTTCAAGTGAGGAAATACGGTTCTGAAACCAAGTTACGTTTGTTTCGTTGTCGCTGCGAGAACGATGGTATTTTTGGTGTGGGGAAGAATGTGCATATTTCTGGAGTTCCTGTAGACCTACCAAGCTTGTTAGAAAATAAAAAGATTAACATCTCTTTTACTGGTAGGGAGTCAGTCATGGTGGACGTACACAAATTATTAGGTAAGCATACAAAAGGTTGCTAATCCAAGTGTATCTAGTTTTGATCTCTTGGGCTCCCTTGTCCATTCCATTAATGAAGTTAATTCACTGTATATCCGAGGGTTTAAGGATAGTGTTTTAAGAAGTGACAAAATTTCGATCATTTCTTGTTGGGATATATGTTTTAAAATAATTTTTTTATACATTTATATCAACAATTCGAGCTTGGTCCAATGGTTAAGCATTTTGTGCCTGGAGGGTTAGGTCTCAGGATAGAATCCCGCCTAATGATTGTGCATATATATATATATATAACATTAGTCCGGGAAAGTATTTTTGCTCTTTTTAAAAGATTTTTTCAGTTTTTTGACTGTTTCGAATGGAATTTTAATTGCAGCAATTAATCCAATTTATTCTCCATTAATCTGCATTGACTGCCTGGTTATAAAAACAATTTTGAGAACAGGAAGAATATACAAGTTTTTACACTATTGTTTTTCTGAGAATCAAGAGACCAAAAATACTGAGCAAGAATAGAGAGAGTAAAAGTGATCGATTTCTCATTGTGTGCGTGAGAGATCGAAAGAGAGTTTTTCTCGGCTGTTTTATCCTGGGGGCGTTGTGACGGAAAAGAACTGCTTGCACAAAATTCAAGGCAGAGCCACGAAACGTCCTAAAGAGAATGACCTGATCGTGACTCAGCCGTCACTTTGTTTTGTGTCTTAATCTCTGTTTTGCAGGTGTGAAATCGACAATTGTTCCAATATTTCTGATGACAACAAGTTGGTTTTGGAGAATCACTGTGTTGATCAAGGGAGTATGAATAATCGAATTGGTGGTAGCATGAAGAAATACTTCCCCATGTTTTTCAGGTTCTTCAAATTTTCTTCAAGTATGAATAATCGAATTGGTGGTAGCATGAAGAAATACTTCCCCATGTTTTTCAGGTTCTTCGAATTTTCTTCGTCAATACTAATCCACGCTATGAAAATTCTACTCTTCTTCTTGGTTAGAATATGGTACCTGGTGGTGAAGACAGGCAATACCAAAAGATATTTGTAGAATTTTTCTTGTTTGGATTAAGAAGTTTGAAGAGCTCGAGACATGGAACAACGGATATTCTTATTTTCAGCAAGCTACATGGAAGCCTGGAGGGAGATTTTCTTTTCTCATGCTCGATAGGGTGAAGAGCTAGTTATTAATACTTCCCACTTGAAATTCTTTCGCAAGTCTCCAAAGATATTACATGAATGTAGTACCGTGTGCAAAGCAGTTGATATTTTGCTGCCACAAAGGTTAGTAGTTTTTAATACCTTTCACTACTACAGCGACGCGCGGCTAAAAATCACCAGAGCAGGACAAATATTTTGTTCTATTGTTATTCAATTAATTAATTCAGCAGGAGACGCCAACAAATCAGCTGGTTTCCATGCATATACAAGAGAAGCAGCCACTGGGGAATGTACGAAGTCCAATATAGGAGTTAAAATTCATGAAATTTTCTTACCTGACGCAAGCATAGATTGGGTGAGATACATGGCATTCAATTCCCAATCATGGTTTAAAAAGAAGAACGCTCACATCTACCTACAGGTTACATTTCAAGTAGAATATATATATGAAAAGGCTAGTACAGGTCTGGACCCTACTTTGGGAACAAATGGGGTTAAGTTTCCTCGGGTGTTAAAGTGGACATTAAATCGTTCAAGTGTAGTTTATTCTTCGCCTGGTGGAGGTTTTAGCAAGGGTACTAGGGAGAGTTGCTATGAGAGGGGAAAGGAAATCTCAAAAAAACAACTAGTTAGTCTTTTCCAATTCACAATCAGCTTACCTTTGCTACAAGAACAGACAGTAATATTTATCTGGAAACATCAGCTGGAACGAATAATTAAAACTACTGTTGGGATATTGGATATCACTATCGATGCTAGACGTTATGTCGAAGTTAAAAGACTTGGTTGGTGGATTCTGTTCCAAAACAGAAATGTTGGTACTATATTCAAGGAGCTACTCAAATTTTTGGACCACCGGAGGAACAAGTCAATTGATTATGCTTTAAAACAAGTAGTTCCGAAGTTGGAAGACACGCGTGCTGTATTCGTGGAAGTCGTCGCTGGCATGATTCTCTTTACCAACACTAGTGACGTGACTTTTATCTTTGATCGTGGAAAATTTAAACACAACTCTTATGATGCTTTGAGATACATTTCTTGGATGTTTCGGTTTATGATCTCTAGAGATACAAGTTTTGTGTTTGATCGTGGTAAGCCCGTAAACGTGATACCTACGTTCTTCATGGGGAGTATGAAGTTCTTTTCACTGGCTAACTCGAGGGAGAGTTTCTTTCAAGAAGGGGGGGACTGATGTAGGACATCCTTTGCTTCAAGACAGCATCAACTATGACAAGTTGATCCCTTTTCGACTAAAGCAACTGTGACTAGTTGCCTCCATTCTTATGAAGCAACTCTGATAAGTTGATCCCATTCTGTAATCAACTTTGTCTCGTTTACTTTCTTTGCAAGTATTTTACTTTCCTAGTTTACTTAGAATTTCCTTTTCTTTCCTTTAGTCGGTTCTTGTAGAACCTATGTAAAGGCTAAGCTTTCTTGTTTAGGATATGCAATCTTTTATCAAACAATATTATTATCAATCTTATTATTCGTTTATACGAATTCTCTTTTATCTTTTCTTAATCTCTTTATCAATTTCATCTTATTCGTATCTCTTTCATCTCTTCGTATCACCTGCAATCTCCGTATTGCCTTCTTCTTAACAAACCCTACATTACCAACGAAAAGTACTTTTGATAAAGATTATCACATTCAAATGACTTCATACGTAGGTTTTCCTCAGAATCCTTGAGGATCAATTTGTTAGACCGATTCGAAAAATAAACACCTATGTAACATCTTCTCAATTTCTTGTTTTATCGACAGAGAGGAGTCAGAAGAGGTGAGACATGAGAAGTTGTAATCTTCTTCATATTCCACTAATCCAAAAATTTAACATACTCTGAGACTTCCTCATCAACATCTCTATCAATATCTGAATCACCTTCATAAGAAAGTTCATCCAACTGTTCTTCTAGGAGAGCTTCCCAATCAACAGTTTTTACATCAAGAGAATGTTTAGATATTGACTTAGATGTGACAGTTCTCTCAGGTGAATCCAAGCTTTTAGAATCATCTGGTAATTTCTGAACTGGTACGTTATTAGAGATAGACTCGTCCATAATCAGATCGCTACAAACATAGACTTATAAGGTCTTTAACGTGTTTGCCTTCTCTGATACCAATTGAAAAAGCGGGGGTCTAACAACCACACCCAATATTTCGCTTAGCAGTCTCTATGGACAAAATCCAATATACTTTCTAAAAAATCAACTGGATAGTCAGACTCAATGTAGACAAAAAGTATATCAAAGATTTTTTATCTCTATCTCTCGATTTAAATCTTACTCAAGCAAACTGCGAGTCTCAATTTAAATACAAGAGAGATAAACTTGGATGGTACCAAAGACCAATATCCAAGTGTCAATCAATTTAAATCAACAACCAAAAGGTCGAATATTTTAATTGGTTGAACAACGCACAACCTGTATTATTTCAATTATATAAACAAATATAATGCGGAAAAGAAATAACACAGACACCAGAAATGTTGTTAACGAGGAAACCGCAAATGCAGAAAAACCGCGAGACCTAGTCCAGATTGAACACACACTGTATTAAGCCGTTACAGACACTAGCCTAGTCCAAACTAACTTCGGTCTGCACTGTAGTTGAACCCCAACCAATCTCACACTGATCCAAGGTACAGTTATGCTCCTACGTCTCTGATCCCAGCAGGATGCTACGTACTTGATTCCCTTAGATGATATCACCCACAACCAAGAGTTGCTACGACCCAAAGTCGAAGACTTTAATAAACAAATCTGTATCACACAGAAAAGTCTATGGTAATAGATAAATCCATCTCCCACGAATATACCCACGAGTTTTGTTCCGTCTTTTGATAAATCAAGGTGAACAGGAACCAATCGATAATCCAAACTTATATTCCCAAAGAACAACCTAGTATTATCAATCACCTCACAATAGTCTTAATCGACGCAGCGAAAAAAGATATTGTGGAACCACAAACGATGAGACGGAGATGTTTGTGATTACTTTTTATCTTGCGTATCGGAGATAGAAATCTCAAGCCAATTATTACAATTGTACTCGTACGATAGAAACAACAAGATCAGATCACACAACTACAAGAAAAGTAGTATCGGTCTGGCTTCACAATCCCAATGAAGTCTTTAAGTCGTTAACCTGGTTTAGAAGAAGAAACCAAAGGTTAAAGGAGAATTGACTCTAGATTATCACAACCAGTATCACACATAATGTGTGGGTATTAGGTTTCCTAGTTGCTAGAGTTCTCCCTTATATAGTCTTTCAAATCAGGGTTTGCAATCAATGTTAGCTTGGTAACAAAGCATTCAATATTCACCGTTAGATGAAAAACTGATTTAGATTCAAGCTAATATTTATCAACCGTTAGATCGAAAATATAGCTTGTTATACACAAATGAAATGCACGTTCCGGGGCTTGTGTAACCGTACCCAAACTTGTACAATAGTTGGTTCAACAATAGTTAACCAAATGGTTATCCATATGATTACTTTCATATCAACCATATTCTTCTTCACCATAACTAGTTCAAATGACTCAAATGAACTAGTTAGAGAGTTGTTCAATTGCAAGGAAATCTCATGTACTACACAAGACACAATTGAAGCAAAACGATTTTATTCACATGAATCGGTTCATGAACTCTATAGCCACGCTTTGCAATTGCATTCCCTAGTTTATAAAGATAAGTTCACTAAACATCGTTTTTAGACATAACCTACTCAAGTTCGCGGACTGGGTTCGCGGACTTAAGTTCCCGGATGGAGTTCACAAATTCCAGCAGAAATTCTCGGGTTTGAGAACTTCGCCAGTTCGCGGACTTAGCTCACGCACCTCTCCGGTTCACTTGATCAACAAAGTTAGCAAATTTCGGTTCAAGCAATAAGGACTTATACATATATGTGTTTCCAACGTAATGCTTATATCCTCCAAATGGTTATATAGTCTAAACTCTCATTTCAATCATTGAAACATTCTCAGAGGATGTTATATAGTTGTTATTCACAATCCATTTTTCGTCAGAGCAATTTTCAAAGTGATTGAAACATAACATGACTTTCGTCACTAGGTAAAGATGAACTTGGATAAAGCGAAAGATTTACCAACACATATTTCGAGAAATAGATAGGCGAGGTAAACTCGGATCGAAATATCAAATGTGTATAATCTAAGTCTATATAGCAAAACGACTTTTGTCTCAAGATAGGAGATAAATAGACTTTTGAGTGATAGATAAGTTCAAGTCTTCATATACCTTTTATTCGATGAAGATCCACCAGTTCCCTGAGTAGTCTTTCGTCTTATATGATGATTTCCATGGAGTTCTTGAGCTCAACTATGCTTTCTATCCTAGTCCGAGACCTTAGCTATAGTAGACTAGAAATCAAAACTTATAGTTTTGATCACTAACATTGACAAACATGCTTGAGATAACAACACATGCGAGTTCGACCGAGCAATGCTCTAACACCTTTAATAACTGAAATTTGAGTTAGATACTAGAATATATACTGGGGGTATTTTTGGAAGTCCCTAATTTGTTAATGGACTCCTTATGGGCTTATAGATAGAGACAGACATATTTATTGAGGAACGATTTTTTGGGGACCAACCTTTTTTTTGGGGGGACCATTTTCTTAATTTGGGTGAGACATTAGAAGTAAATTTAGGTCACCCCTTATCTAGATATTTATATTAATACCTAATTACCCTCCTGATTAATTTTGGGTAATGATTAGTTAGTGTTAATAACAGTTAGTGTAATGATTAAGTTAAAGATAATTAGTGAGATTGAAAATCAGATGGGTTTTTTTAAAAAGAAAGTAGAGTTATTGAGAGAATAAAGTTAGAGAAGATGAAGACGAAAAATATGGAAAAAAAACTGAGTTCACTAAGCTTAAGTATTCAAGTGATGATAGTTCATATGAATCTTCCTCTCCTAGAGTATTCGTTAATCTTCACAATGATCCGGATATGAGTTACTTCTTAGATGGTGATTGTATTCTTCCCCAAACTCAACCTCAAGAAGAAAACGATGGATTTTACCAACCACAACAAGAGGAAGAGTATTTGGGTACCCATGTATGCGTCAAACTTAGATAATGTTGAGTGAATTGATCCTAAATTTGAAAAAAAAAATATGTAAATTTTTAAAGTAGATTTGGGCTAGATCAAGTAAGTTCGGTTACCTTATGTGAATAACAGGTAACCGAACACATCTGAAAGTGTAGTTATGTTACTTTTTCCAAAGACGCAGGTAACCGAACTCGCTTTTAATGGATGTTTTTAGTCGTTCGGTTAACAAACATGTAACCGAACTTTGTTTATAGGATTAACAGAGTTATGTTCGGTTTGGACGCAATGTTGCCGAACTTTAGGTCTAGAAGTTTGGTTAGTTCGCAACCAAATATCTAACCGAACTCTACTTAAAAATAAGATTATACCAAGTTAACTAAGTTTGGTTGGTTCGCAAACTATAACAAACCAAATATCTAACCGAACTTTACATAAACCAAATACCAAAAGTAAGAAGTTCGGTTGGTTCGCAAACTTTAACCCAACCAAGTTCCCAGCCGAACTTCACGTACCAAAATATTTTTAAGCAAACCGTTAAATTCGGTTGGTTCGCAAAACTGCTTTACCAACCGAATTTTGTGTTCGGTTATTTCGATAAAATTATCTTATTGCCGAACTTATTTGTGATTGCAATTGATGTTCTTCCATTTCTTGTAGATTAAATGCCAACCTATACCAATGGATGATCAACCTTCTCCGGTTGATATGTTGTTCGAAGATACATCCCATCACTATGTTAATGAGTTGGTATTTGAGTTACCTATTGATGCGAAGAATTGGGCTAGAGAATATGCTAAGAAAGACATGTGCGTATTAGTTTTGAATAGAAAAGAAAGCAAAACTCGTTTTGAAATGGTTTGTAAGAGAAGTGGAGATACGAATGTTAGTCACAAGAGGAAGGGTTATGTGTATAAAGGAAAGACAAGGAGGAAGAACACAACGTGCTCAAAGAAAATTAAATGTTTGTTCAAGCTAGTATTTAAGAAGTGCAAAAAAATAAAGGGATGGGTTCTATCTATGGATGTTGTGGAAGGTCATCATAACCACCCTCGCACGGAACATCTTGAAGGATATTTAATGACCGCAAGCCTCACTCCTCAAGGATGATAACAAGGATAATGTATCATCGTTGTCCACCAGTTACAATGCAATTGAGACAATTAAAAGGAATGAATGGAAGGATAGACAACTGATGAAACAATTATAATTTTTCTTGCTCAAGAGAGAGGCTATGCGGTTCAAAAGAAGGTAGGTCCGGAAGAAGAAATAACGCATCTCTTCATTGCGCATCCGAAGAGTGTTCAATTGGCTCAATACTTCCATGAAGTTCTTATAATGAATTACACTTACAAGACCAACAAATACGAGATGTCATTGTTGGTAGTACGTCGACGAAGTCACCGTTTACCGTTGTTTTTTGTTTTCTAAAAGATGAGCAAGAACCAAGTTACACTTGGGCGCTACAACAATTGAAGGCCATCTACCGAGATGATGATATCCCTGGGGTTATAGTGACGGACAATGAAGTAGCATTAATAAACGCAATAGAGAGAGTCTTCCCATTAGCACATAATATGCTTTGTACATTCCATATATGGTTTATTGTGATGAATAGGTGCAAGCCTCAAATTTGTCCACCAAAGAGGAAAGCATTTGAAGAGATTAATAAGCTACCGGAAGATGAACAAGCGGATGCAAAAGAGGAATTCTATAGACAATACATTCTAAATCACGCTAAATGGGTTGCTTTCTCCGGTGAATGGGAGTCATTGACTTGGTCTCTCACCGAAGAAGAGTATAATCTAAATCTTGCCACATTTATCGAACATTGGTCTAGCCCCGAATATCCCGATGATATTGTAACATATATGGTTGAGCAATGGTTGGAACCGCACAAAGATCGGTTCGTTTATTTATTTACCAACCACCATAAACACTTTGGGAATCAAACGACAAGTTTGGTAGAATCGGATCACCATCGGTTGAAGAAAAATCTTTTTGGATGTGTCGATAATTTTGTGATTGTGTTTAACGCAATGGAAAATTACTTCAACCGCGAGATTGATAGAATTAACGAGAAGTTTCAAAAAAGCCGCATCATGAAGTACAAGAAATTGAAGGACCTTCGGTTGTTCAAGGGGATCGATTATAATATTTCACATGCTTGCATTAAGAAGTTAATGGTAGAGGTGAATTTGATTGAGATATGGGAAACCAAGCCGGACGAGGTGTGTGTTTGTAACATGATGAAGTCTATGGGACTCCTTTGTCTCCATATAATAATTAACTATGAATATGGCATAATCCCTTTAAGCGGTATAGATCCATATTGGCAACAATTAAGTTTTGTCCCTCCTCCAAAGGGTGATTCCAGAGAAGAGTTTGGTGATAATGAAATGAGAAGAACCATTCTCGAGATGTACTGGAACATGAACAAACTCGAAAGGAAAATCTTTTGGGATGGCATGCGGACAATCGTTTATCCACACACTTCGGAGAATGTTCAAGAACCGAAAAAAGGCAAGGGAAAAGGTAGGCCAAGCACCAAAGAAACAAAAAAACAAGTAAGACAATATGCAAAGGTGTTGGAAAGTATGCAAAGTGAAATGAACACTTTTACTAGAGATCCTTCGGCGCATGAGCATACCGAGGCGAAGTACTAAGAGGATTCTAAGAAACGGGCTAGGAGTATTATGGAAAAGGGCAAACAAGTGAATGAGATACGAAGAAAAAAGGATCGATGTTACACTCGCCACCAACCCAACCTATTCCATCTAAATCGAGCCAACCAACTCAACGAGACGTGAATCTTAAGGCTCCAGTGTGCCCCATCCAACAAAGGAGTCGACCAATTGATGATATACCACCACTTATTAATAAAAGCTATTTGGAAGAGCTACCTCTTTACAATAGAGAGTACGTCATATTCACCGCCGACGTACCTCCGGATGGTAATCATGGTTACCACATTGTCGTACAACAACTAGGGCCCTTTTACCTAAGGTGCCAAGCTATATAATGATTTTCCAATCACTTATGTACGCAAAAGTTGTTGATGAAGCTAAAGGAGAACCCGGAATTTTACAAGACAATGTTATGCAATGGGGATGCTAGTCTCAATGTACAATTTGTTAGGTATCAAATCCGTCTCCACATGGACAATCCAATCACAAGGGATCATTGGATAGGCATGCCGATATGTGACCACTTAATCCCGGACGCATTCAATTGTGTGTTTCACTATTTCTCAAAAGATGCTAGTTTCACATACACTCCGAAACAACCATATGTGTCGAGCAACTTAAACGTAAGAGATTGGTGATTGCGTTGATTAAGAACAACCACTTTATAGGCCTCCGGTTAGAAGACAATTTTCCATTGCCTCCGGCATCCAAAAACTCTTATTGGCATGGATTTAACCCGGACACAATGTTGGGTTGGTGCATTATGTATGAGCATAACATGGAAATGTGGAAATCTTTGAAGGATTCAGACGAAATTATACACGAAGGTCAAATTGTCCTTGAGGATGATTAAATGTATCATTAATTAAACTAAGTATGCTTTTAACATCATATTTTATGGGAAAATATCTGCGGATTTTCATAGTGGCAGTCTCAGGGTTTTTCTTGCCTCTTTGGTAACCGATTATGACTTCACCAAACGGTTCCACTTATTTTTCAATCTCAACTTCACTTGGGAGATTTTCTATATGTGCCAATCCAGGACCTTCTCCTGGGAGTCTTGGGTTTTTTTTTTTCCGACGCATTCTTATACTTGATTGATTAATCGACGATGGAAATTTTATGAATTGATGATTAATTGATGAAAACGATGTTGAAAGGAAAAAAGAGAAGAAGAAATCCCCCTCCCCCGTCCCGTCCAAAACGTTTCTGTGCGGCAGGGTAGAGGAGGAGTTGTTTTGTTAATAAATTAGGTTAATATTTTGGTAGTTATTAGGTTAGTTTTAATTTTAATTAGTGTTAGGAGCAAATTAGTAATGTCACTACTTTAGGACATCCCTTATAGTTATAGGATATATCGCCTTATAAAACAATGCTCCCCAAAAAAAGGCTGGTCCCAAAAAAATCGTTTTTACTGACTGATAAGGATATTTGCAAAACCCGTCAAAAATATGGATAAATATTCAATTACCTCAATTGGCTACATTAGGATACCAAATATAGTAACTCGGATCAAGAATCGGTTCGGTAGCAATTCCGACAAGGTAGTAAGTAATAGTCACGTTCCCACACGAATAAAAACAACAAATAGTTTAATACTCCCTTCGTCCTAAATTATTAGTCCGCTTTGACTAAGTCAAGATATTAAGGAGACCTGAGGAGTGTACAAAACTACCCCTATTAAATGATATATTATTACTAAAATTAAAAGGAGCATATGGAGTATGTAAGAAAAATACATTGATAATTATAATATTTATAGAAATATTTAAATAGAAGATAAAAACAAAAATCTTTATGGATTGATTTAGTAGATTTGTTTCCTATCGAGGAAGATATCATTTAATATTTAGATTAGTGATATCTAAAATAATTTTATAATTGTAAAAGTTTAAAGGATATATTTGAGAGTTTGACTAAAAATTATGACTATAAACAAATCCTGAACAGTATTTTAGGACAGACGAAAATAAAATAGAGGACAAAAATTTTAGGACAGAGGGAGTAATAAGATAATGTGAACCGCCTGTATATCCAAAATCTCCCCAATAAAGTCTTTTCCTTTTCTTTTACTCTCCCCGTTTATATTTAAAGCACGCAACCCCACTCCGTTAAGACTAGATGACTGCTTCAGCAGTGCTCGGACGACCGAAGTATGTGGCTTATTTTTTGTGACGCAATTTGTAACAGATTTTGCAACAATATCTGTAACAGTGATTTAATAACATCTGTGCGCGTTATATTAATGTAACGCTAATATTGTAACATATTCTGTAACAGTTTTAGATCTAATGGCTGAATTTTGTTGGCAATCAACGATCAAGCTTAAAATCAAAAGTTTAGGTGACGCTTTTTTGACCATTTCCATGCCGTATTAGCCATCAATTGGGTCGACTTACATTCGCTTTAATTGCTCCTAACCGTAGTCGGGGACGATAACTCTCTGATTGTTGACTCAATTTCGAGAAAAAACGACCAATACCCATTCAATTGAGTCGATTAAAAACGAAAAAAAAAGTTGCAAGCAATGCATTTTTAGGCCCATTGCGACAATATAGAAGGGATCCTTTCGGTCGTCCCGGAAAACATATGTGAAAACTACAGGGGAACCCGTTTTTCAGTTTTTTCCACTATGAAACCCACGGACAGAGAAGTTCACGCGCGCACTCATTTTTGTTGAAAACATTTCTCCCAAACCCATAGTTTGTAAAATTAGGTTTCGGTATTTTTTTTTTCTTCTTCTTCAATTCTTTTCCTTCTTCCCCTCCACTCCACTGTGAATTCCCGATGAGTACAGTTATCCATTGGGAAAATCCTAAAAATCAAATCAGTATATACGAATAGAAGAATCAGAAGCAAATCATCTTCACCAAAAAAAGAAGAAGGTTATCACAGATAAGAAAAATGGTAAAGAAGCTATAGATAATGATTATTGGGTTTCTGTTGCAATTACCGGTTTTTGAGCAATTGAGAAGAAATTAACCTATTATGCATCCGAAGATTACAGTGATTGAGATTGACAAAATATAAACCTTTGATCAACTATGATGACTTTGTTTAGAGGTGGGCAATTTCGAAATTTGTTGAAAGCTATATCAAATCCAAATTTCCTTTGAAGAAATACAATATGGTACCAGATAATAGTTTCTCTCAGGAAATTTCATCTTGTTGGATTGGGAGAACTGATCGTTGAATCCGTGTTTGAAATTATAAGCATGTGTTATGTATTTGATTGTAGGTTAAGAGATGCCATTACTTAGCTTCGGGTTATCAATTTTTTTCGTGTGTTTTCTTCTTCCTTCTCCGTGATTCATGTATATGAGTTTGAGAAGGGAAATGTCAGATTGCTCAAGCCATTTTTTGCTGCAAAGAAGGAGGTACAATGGGTCTAGAAAATAAACATCAAGCTCATCTCTTTAGCATCATATTTTTGCACGTAAGGTGCTTGTGGAAAGGCAAGTAGTGTGAGTAAGACTATTGGCAATCCAAAGTGGTTGAAAAGGGTAAGTGCTTAAGATTTTAAGAGTCATATCGGTTTCTTACACATGTCTGCAGAAGATGGAAAATAGATTGATTATTTGTTTCTTCGTTAACTGCAGGACTTTGCGACCTTCGAAGGTTAGTACCTCAGTTCCTTTAAGTTGGTTATACTTTTTTTAGTGCGGGTTTTTATCTTGGTCGTCACTTTCGTAGTACTGAAGAGTTGGTAGCTAAATTTTATTGAGATATTATTCTTGCAACTCTAGATGTGTGTTTGTATCTATGATATACTGGAATATTTATAACATGTAGTGCAACTATGAATATGTATGCATCTACAAAAGTTAATGCATAATTTGTTATGCAGTCCCGGAAATGGTCGCATAACACGTTATGCAATAATTTTTTGTCACTATTGAAACCTATAAAAACAAAGACTGCATAACTTGTCATGCACCTACAATAATATCTACATAACATGTTATTTTGTCGTGAAAATGGATGCATAACCTGTTATGCATCCGAAAATATGACTGCATAATGCATTATGCATCGAGAAAATTTTTGCACAATCTTTTATGCATCGACAAAATAGATGCATAACCTGATATGCATCCGTAAATATGGATGCATAATGCATTATGCATCAATTTTTTATGTACTCACTAAAATCAACCAAAACAATGGTTACATAACTTGTTATACATGCATAACTTGATTATGCAGATGCATAATTTGTTATGCAGTCGAGAAAATGGTTGCATAATTCGTTATGCGTCTGCAGAATGTGTTATGCATCTTTTTTGGTGGCTGCATAATGGTTATGTAGTCAGTTTTCGAAACTTTTTCCTAAAATGATGATCACCTCCGATTTTTTCGTGGAAATCAAAAATTTGATATTGTTGTTTGTACTCGTTGCGTAGCTCTCTTTAAAACATTTCCAACGATATAATATTTGTAAAATTTCAAGGCGCGGTTTTTTAGATATGTTATATCCAAGTTGCGTTACCAATTATTGGGCGGACCGAGCGAAGCGAGAGAGGACCCTATATATGGTGACTTTGTGTCAATGTGAAGCGTGGCATTTTTTTTCTAATTAGACAAAAAATATTGGATTTGGTTCAACGATGAAAGGACGACACAGTCCCTCTTTAATTCTTTTCCTTCTTTAAACAGATGTAAATACCTGAAATGTTGAGGACATTTTTGTCAAAGGAAAAATAAAACAAAAACACGGGAATAGCTTAGAGGTCCTGGGGTCAAATCCCGACCATCTCCAAATTATCATTTTTTCCTCCCTTCTTCTTCTTCTTCTCTAATTTTCTATTCTTTCTAAGGTGCACACGGTACGGTTCGGCTCGGTTCTTGCCGAGGCCAAGTACCTGTACCTCCCTAGTCTCGGTTCCAAAATTTTGGACCGGTACCTGTACCTTGTGCCTCGGTTCCGGTATCAATCGGTACATGTACGGTTCCAGGCACGGTACTGGTTCTATTCGGTTCCTTTAATTGTCGTCATCGGAGGGGAAGGTATCGTCCTCCCTTGTAATAACAAAGACTCATATTCATTTCATGTTCTTAGTCCAAGCTAATGGAGGATGTTGGTGATTGATTTTAATCATTAGTTCCTTCATGATCGAGGAAAGACATCATTGAATCATCTGTATGTCTTATATTTTGCTGTATAAGGATTTGACGTCAATAGTGGGGATTGATGATTAGCTCCAATCACTTATTTCATCAATATTAGGACTTCGTTCCACAGACAGCTCCTTCGAATTCTTTTTGTTCTTGACATAATCTTAGCATAAGCTGCTGTTATCATTCGTCTGACATTTGTTTATGCTACATGGCCATTAATTGAATGGCTCTGTTGATCTTCTTGAGTTCTCAAGTCAGTTAACGCCTCTTTGTTGGGCTCATCATATCTCCAGGGATCCGTCTGGTGTTAACGGAAATCCTTCGTACTTCATTAGAAGGTGAGTTCGTCATGCAAAGCCCTTGCGACTGAGATTAGATTCCTTCTATATGTCAATTCATATGTTATTATATCGGTGATCGGTAATAAAACTCAATCAACCATTGCTCGGTACATTCGGTCCGGGACGACACGGAATTTGGATTGGACCGTGTACCTGTACCTCCCAGAGACCGGTACCTATTTTTTTGGACCGGTACCTGTACCCCTTCCTCGATTCGGTACAAAAACAGGTACGATTCCACCGGTTCCGGAACGGTCCGTCGGTCCGGCTCGGTTCCTGTGCACCCTTAATTCTTTCTACCAAACGGACAACAGCAAAAATCTCTCTCGATCCTTTCTTCTTCGTTTCATCTTCATCAAAATTCATACCCTAAATCTCCATTAATCTTTACTCAATTTAAACTTTAGAGTACAGAGTTCGGATTTGGTTGATTGAATATTCAATCTTCTCTAACCTGTAACCCTAAATTGAAAATTGGGTAAATTGGTTGAACCACCACCATCACCAAGTTCGTCCTCTGATTTCTAATCGAAGATTGGGTGAATTCGTTGAATTACTTCCACGTTGATTACTTTACAGAGAATCATCAACCATTTTTTCAGGAGATCCCAATTCACTTTTTTCTAATCGAAGATTGCAAACTTCAGACTTGGGTAAAATAATTCTGATCGAAGAACAATTTGAGGTAACATTAACGGGTCGCATATGATAATTTGGTTTAACTTTTACATTTTTAGATTAGGAGTCATTTGAATTTGAGTCCGACAAACCCTATTAATTTCTCCATTGATTCCTATGCAAGTTCAATATTATAAGCTCGTACTTGGTGACGAGTCTTTGTTGATTTTCAGTCAAAGACTACTTGCTGATTTTAATAAAAACGTATAAAACCTTAACTTGGTCCAACACAGGTCCACAGAGAGTGCCATAATCATCTAACTTGGTGTGATAGTAAGCGCTATAGAAAGTTATCCTTGTCCTGTTTGAAATGGCTTGAAATTTAAAACTTGAAGTCTTGAATTCACCCTTTCTGTTGGATGTAAATGGAGCTTTGAATGTTTCTTTAGCAGCGAAAGCTTCAACCATCATTGACCCATGACAACCATTCTCGGCGTCACCGATAGTGAACGTTAAGGTATAAAATTCGTTCGCAATTAGTCTTAGAACTTGAGAAATTGCACTCTCTCTTCCTGCAACAAGTTCAACTGCGGAAGATCCGGTAGGGACATTAAAGTGCTTAGCATCAATGTACTTGACAGATTTTAGCGATTCGATGATCCAACCAGGGAGAGGAGATATGAAACCAACCAGGGAGAGGAGATATTAAATCCTGCTGTTTTGGTGGAATAAGAACTCCTGTTGAGAAGTTTTCAGAAACATGAAGTCCATTTTCGATGTCACCGTTTTTAACCATGTTACCTGTCAAGAAAATTGTGGAGAATTTTCAGATAATTTAAAGAGAACTTTATTGCGCCCGGTAAAGTAGAACCACTAGCGGCTTGCATAAGCTAATCTTGTCTGGACATCTACTGCCTACAAAGATCAAGCTAGCTTTTTTAAGAGTTGAGAAGTTGTAACTTGAAAGTTGAATCTGTCTTTTAACTAGCTGTGTATGCATTACAGGTAAGTTTGAGTGGTTACTAGCAGTTGCAGTTTGTTGGAGATGGTGGCAGCGTTCATCTAGTGATAACCTTGATGCTTGTCTTGATGCTCTATACGAGAAGAGGTATTTGACCGTGTCTGTATTCTATCTTACCTGAAGTGCAAATGTTCAGAAACCTGTGTGGTTACATTGAAAATGATCTCATATTAGCCACCCTGCTCTAGATGTTAGACTACATAGCTCTCGGTAATGTTTTACTGTACCTCGATAGCTCCAGTCATATGCCTTTTACAATACAGTTTAAAGTGCACATCTTTTGATCCCTAATACTTTGTTCATACTTACAATCTGTTGTTGCAGTCTCTTTACTGTGGCCAAGATGAATTGACGTATATGTTTATTCGATTTAAAGCTAAAAACCTTTAGACAACCAACTTGATAGATGTAGCATGTAGTGTATGTGATCGTTTGTTGAGTTGAGTTGCCAGTTTGACATCTTTTTAGATCTCAAAACGTAGGGAATCTGAGTATCCAAGTTCAGGTTGGATATCTCGCAAGTCATAACATATAATCATAATATTTATGCTCCTGGGTTCTAAGTATTTCAAATCCAGCATGTTGCAATTTGATGGATCTCTGGTACTGGGATCCCTATATCCCTGAATTAGCTCGCTGCAAGAACAAGAACATTTATTTCATGTTCTGGATTCCCTGCAGGTGAAAATATTAACCAAGGCTTCCATAAATTTGGATACCGGGTGTGATAGTTTGAGGCTTAGTATGATGGGCATGCAAGGAGGAATGATATCGTAGGTTTCTACTTCAATTAAGGGGATCTTACAAGGTAAAGATACGCTAGATAATTTCTATTTCCTTTTTGGTGGCCCATGATTACATTGCTATAATTCTCCTGTAATCTTGGTTAATTTGTTTTTATTTCTTTTTCTCAGTGATTTATCAGATACCTGTTGTTGTGGGGTAGCTTTGTATGTGGCAGTTAGCTTATACACAAGAAAGACGAAAATTGCCTCTAACAGAATACCAACATTGTTTATTGCGTTAGCATCTTCTATTACTATTCTGGATGGTTTCATCAATTTCTCATCCAGGACGAAGTCCGAGACTTACTGACCTAGCTCGAGTACGAGACCAAACGGAGACTGATACTGAAAAAGAAAGGTGCCTGCATCGTGCTCAATATAGGGCAAAACAAGATTCAATTACTGAAGGCCAAAGGCAGGAGCACAATGAACGACGTCGTTTAGTTTCAGGTCTAAGGTTTGTATGTTTTCGGCCGGATGCCGGCAATACATATTGAGCAAATATTATTTTGTTAAAATTTAGTTTTACGTCAATTTTTTTTCGGTCGGCCGTCCCATCGTGGCAGCGGTCATCTAGTATCCCTGATGCATAACCCGTCATGCGGATGCATAATTCGTCATGCAGACATTTTTAATAATTTCATCTAATTATGGGTGTGACGGATCTAAAATTTAATTATGGGCCTGACAATGAAGAAATTATTTTTTTTGGGTCTCCGCCTAAATTCCCCAAAAAAATATCTCCTCTCCGTTTTCTTGTCTCCTTTACTTCTCGAATCTCAACCTCAGCTTATGAGAACCGAAAAAAAACCCGAACGAAACAGGTAAAAACAAGATCTCTCCTTCTCTTTCTGTCTCCTCGTTCCTCTCTCTCTCGACAGCTAGAATCACCGATTTTAGGTTTTCATCCCTTCGTTTTTCTTTTACGACTGTTATCTTTTCTTTCGATTTTGCTTGGGTTTTTGTCTCGTGATTTTTCTGAGATTTCCCTTGTAGGTTAATTGTTAAATTTTTTAATCTATGTGGTTCGTTTGTGTTTGTTGATGGAAACCTTAACTGGGTTATGATTTTTCATGTTTCTGTGCTTGTGGGTTTTGATTCGTGGATTGTAAAATTCTGAAGTGGTGGTGTGTTGTTGTGGTTGTTGTTAGGTGTGAAATATGGCGGGAAAAGGAGGAAAAGGGCTTTTGGCGGGAAAGACTACTGCGGCTAACAAAGACAAAGACAAGAAGAGACCAGTATCTAGGTCATCTCGTGCTGGACTGCAGGTAAAACCCTTTTTTTTTGTTTCTCTTCCTTTTTGGTTCTGATGGAACCACAATTAGTTCTATGTTTTGTTGTCAAGAGTTTCTGGACTCTTTGGAGTCTTTATAATCATGCAATGCCTGACAACTTCGCTTAGTTTGAAACTATAATCAGCTTGATCTGCTGGTACTCGGCTTTAAATTAGTATATCATGCATATACCAGATAAACTAGCAATAAGTCTACATCAGTGAAGCGAATTATTTGAATAGTTTGTGAAATTGGAGATATGTCTTTTGACATGTTGGACTTCAAGAATGTAAAGCTTATTTATTGGACTCGATTTGACATGTACAGCCTGACATCAGTGAAGCGAATTATTTGAATAGTTTGTGAAATTGGAGATATAAATGTCTTTTGACATGTTGGACTTCAAGAATGTAAAGCTTATTTGTTGGACTCAATTTGACATGTACAGCCTGACTATTGTATTACTTATACGTAGTTGTTCAACAAATTGAAGATGATTTAGAGGAATTTTGAATGATATTTGATATGGGTAGTGTTGAAGAACGCAAAATTTCTTAAAACTGTTTGAATTGTATTATTACATCGTTGCTGTCTTCGTGTTGTATTATAGTTGAGAGATTTTGATCATGTACATGCTAGGGTTCAGGTTCAGTCTATATCTCAATAACTAGTTATCTATACCCTGTTCTTTTCAAATGGAACACCTCTGCATTTGTGTTGCATCATAGTATTCGTGTACCTGGGTTTACTAGTTCTCATTTTGTATTTGATAATCTTTATGAGGTCGCTGTTAGCTTATCCACCGCCTATGGCTTTTTAAGCAAAATTTTACCACTTCAGTATGAAACTACAGCGTATTTTGTTATTAAGCTATAGTTACAAAGGAGCATCCGTTTTGTTAACTCTTGGTGATGGAAGTTCTGTCCTTTATGACCGTTTAGACTAGGAAAGACCAAGAGATTGATTCCGTAGAACAACTTATTGTGGGGTGACTGGTTTTTAATTTTAGTAAATACATGATGTGTTTTGGGGTGCCTGAACATCCTATTGTGGCATATGTGATCCATTTTTAGGTATATGTCCCGTCAAAAGACCTTATTCCCCAGATTTACATTAGAATTCTTTTACTAGGGGGAAAGCTAGAAGTTCCATTTCCTGATTTAGGCAAGAAAATAAAAGAAGACCTTGAACATAAGTTAGCATTGTAAAACTATGTCGTCAAAGGAATATAATTTGCATTCCTACTCAGCAATTGCTTAGTTCTGTTACTTTCCTTGTTTTGTTGCTGTTTATTATGAATATGACCATAATTCCTTCGAGTATCTTAAAACTTCATCAGAGTTCTGTAGTATTGCTGAAATCATTGTTCTGCCAGTGAGGGAAACCTTACCTGTTATAATCTTTCCTCATGTCGTAGGATTTTCCTGGAATTTTCACGAGTTTATTATACCGCGCTCGTTATGTTCTTAATGCACTGTTGTATATGCATGTTCATCTTTATTTGTAAGCTTCTATTACAACTATGTTGCAAATATTTAACAATTTTGTGCAACAGTGTTTGTCCATGGAGGATGATAAGATCCTCAGCTACAACGATGTTGTATTGAGAAGATCAGATTTGGGGATCCTCAGGGGTCAGGAATTCCTAAATGACCGTATCATTGAGTTCTATTTCAGTTATCTTGATTCTGGTTGTTCCTCTCAAGACATCTTGCTAGTTCCACCTTCTATCTCATTTTGGATTATGAACTGCCCATTTCCAGACAGCCTCAAAGATTTCGTTGAACCTCTTAAACTGCCTGAGAAGAGAGTAGTAATCTTTTCAATCAACAATAATACAGATGTCTCCCTAGCTCAGGGTGGTACCCACTGGAGCTTACTTGCGTACGAGAAGAATTCCAAAGTATTTGTACACCACGATAGCATGGGAAATTCTAATCAGAGATATGCTAAGAAACTTTACAGAGATGTTGTGGGATTTATGGGTGATTCCGAATCAGGGTCTTCAGAAATTAGCCTTTCGGAGTGTCCAATTATGCCACAACAGATGAATGGTTATGATTGTGGTTTATATGTTACTGCAATTGCAAAACTCATATGCGATTGGTATAAAAATGGTGGTTCCACAAATAATGAAGAGTTGTGGTTTTCTGCTTTGAAGGAAGTTAAACCGCAGATGGTATCTAACATGAGAAGTGATATACTAATGCTTATTCAGGATTTGATGGTCAAGAAATGAGTTTCTTGGAATTCTTTGGATGGAGCATCAAAAGCAAACCATATCAGTATACTGACGGTAAAGTTGTCGAGTGTTGATTCCTTGAGGCAAGGTCACAAATAAAGCATGGAGGTAATATCTTATGGTGCGAATGAGAATGTAGAGAAGGTTTGTTGCCCTAACAAACAACTGCTGACATAAATCCATAACGCCTCAATGTTTTACATAATTACAAACTATACAGTATCTGGTTTGTCGGAAATCATTTTTTTTCAACTGCTACTGTGAATTGAATTTAAATTTCAACTCTCCCATCTTGCTCCCCTAAAGGCTAAACCTTTCTTTTTTTTATTGTGGGCTTTTCTTTTGGCTGCTTCTATGTACCTGAAACTGGCAACTTTGACAATGATACTACCCGAGAAAAACCATGACAACATCTCTATCCTTCGAGCTCTGAGGATCGGGTGACTAAACGGGTTAACTCAGTTTCTATTGTTTTCCTTTTTCTAAATGTTTGAACTGAGAATCTGTAACATCTAATCATAGGATTTTGGTTTCATGTTTATTGTCTTACAATCTTAATCTTTTTATTTAGTTCTCATTAACAGTCTCATTATTTTCTCATTCATTCTTGTTTCTCTTTGATGGCTTTTTAATTCATTTCTGATTCCCCTTTTATGTGATTGATATTATGATTATTCTCTAACGGCTTTTGCATCTTTTGTTGTTGTGATCATAGTTTTTGCTGAGTATATTAACAAAGTTTTTGCTTAAGGGCTCAAACATGAATGTAATCATTGCTTTTGCTAATGGTGCTGTGTTGATGAAGTCTTGGATCGGTTCAACTCATTAGAACTGGGTAGTAACTCATCACGCCTTTCAAATTTTTCAAAACCCACAAAGTCAGCTGCATGCAGTTGTTCTGTTTCCTTATTTTGTTTCTATCGTTCACTGTTTCCAGCTATCATTCTTCACATTCTAAGAAGGATTCTAAATATTTTCGTTACCTTACTTATTGGCCTAGAAATCATCCGCAATTACATAATAAGATTATCTATAATCAAGCATATCTCCACAGTCTTATTATTGGTTATTCTCATAACCCTAGCTTTCATAACAACCCTCTCCTCAAAATTCTTCTCTGTGAGTGTTCTTTTCATTGTTGTGAGGAATACCTTTACCAAGAGCATTACGTTATGGAGGAAGCTCAATCTAGTCAAGTTGTGGATTTAGTCAATAAGTTCAAGCAAGCTACCCTAGAATTGGGAGATGTCAATGAAGTTGCTGCTATCAAAAACAACAAGGAAGAAGAAGATAAGGATGAATGTGAAGCCAGCGCTATTGGCAAAATCATCATCAAAGGAAGAATGAGTTATGACATGGTTGAAAAAGGCATCACTTTCACATGGCCTTTCCTCACTCCGGAGAATTTAAATATTATAGAGGTTGAACCAAATTTAATGATTTTCAAGTTTAATCACTGGGAGCTTCTCAACAAAGTAATCGATGAACGACCTTGGAGTATCAACAAGCACCTACTGGTTATTCATGAGTATATTCCAGGAATGGTTTACATAGAGAAACATTGATGTTTTCAGCTTTTTTGGATTCAACTCAAGTACTTATTACCAGAGCATATGAATGTCACCTCAGTCACTAAAATTGGTCAAGTTATGTGTGAAGTTGTAGCTATAGAACCAAAAGATGCAATCCCTATTGGTGGAATTCATGTGAAAGTCTGTATCAATGTCGATCTTTCAATGCCTTTAAGAAGGGGTGTGAAATGTTCTACCAATGCGGGAGTTACTAAGTGGCAACAATTCTTCTTCGAGCGTCAACCCAAAAGTATATGTACTGAGTGTTACATAATTAATCACTCAAAAGCTGTTTGCAAAGATGCTGCAATATTCTTGAAGAAAGCTCATGAGAAGCCTTATTTTGTTGGAAAGAACATTCGTAAGAACATATCAATTGTAGCTGCAAATAATGATTATGTTTCTATTAAGACTCCTGCACCGAAGAAGAATCAGAAAAAGTTTGTCAAATCGAATGTCTTTATCCCTCCAAAAGATGGTGAAATTATCAACTTGGACTCTCTGCTTAAAGATGAAGAAGTTTTTCCCGAAGAAGATAGCAGACTTGGCAAACGTCACAGGGTTGGTGAGGCTACATCCAATATTCCTCTTTCATCCGAGACTTCCTCACACAGCAACATTATGATTCCATTCTCTGCCCCAACAAATGCTCAAGTGATCACAACTGGAGATAGTCAAATGTTGCATTCACACAAGGGGATCAGGTTTTAATCTTACTCCTTTCTCTCATTATTCTTTCATTAGTTTCTCAATTAAGTATTTTTAGCTCACATACGTTTTTGGTTTCAACATCTGCATTTATTAGTTTTTTTCTGACTTTAATTAGTTTTAGCTCGCACTTCCATTATCTTAGTTTTTTTCTGTTTCATTTTTGTGCATGCATTTATTTCCATAATAGGGGTTACGTCGAATCTTCACACTGTTTTGGTGACAGGTTCTTGTTTTGCTACTTTTTTTATTTGCTTCTTTTAAAGTACAAGTACCATTCAAATAACACTATGAAGCTAATATCTTGGAATGTTCAAGGTCTTAAGACCACTGCCACCAGAGATTACCTGTCTGATCTAATTAGAATTCAGAACTCAGACATAATCTTTCTTTGTTAGAGAAAAATTCCTAAAGATAAAAGTCGACCACTCATATCTCATTTTCAATATCCTAATCAAACTTTTATCGAACCTATAGGTTTATCTGGGGGTTACTCATTCTTTGGAAAGATGGCTTCACTTGTGAGATTTATGATTCTAGCTACAACATGTTTAATCTTATTGTTCAACATGATCCTAGTCGCCCTGAATATCTGCTTACTTGTATGTATGGTTACCCTGACTTTTGATAGGAAACAAGAATAGTAGAACTACATTGAAAAAATAAGTAGAAACCATAGCGGTCCTTGGATTCTAATTGGTGACTTAAATTTTCATCTTCATGATGATAATACAAGAGTTTCCTCCTCTTCTGATGGGTTTGTCGGTAATATTGTCAATATTTGTGGTCTAGAGGACATTGTTTATGAAGGTAAAGACTACACTTGGTCTAATAACAACTTAGGAACTGGGATTATAAGGTCTAGGATAGACATAACTTTAGGAAATGTTAACTGGAATTTAAGTCATCCTAATTCTAAAGTTATGCATTTAACTCAGGTTGGGAGTGATCGCACTCCTATAACGCTTTTATCTGATGCTAGTTTACCTAACTGTTGGAAGCCATTTAAGTTTTTCCTTACTTGGTTAAATGATGCTACCTGCACTTCTTTTATTGAAAAATCTTGGACCATAGACATCACAGGTTCTCCAGGATATCAGCTTGTTAATAAGCTTCATTCAGCTAGAAAAAAGCTTTCTTTATGGAGCAAGAATCATTTTGGTAATATCAATCAAAAAGTGGATGAGTTACAACAACAACTTGATGTTTTACAAGCTCAACCTCCTACAGATCATAACCACAATCAGATTCTGAGTGTCAGCAAGGATCTTCAGAAATGGCACAAGAACAAGAGTGACTTTTATCTTCAAAAATCCAGGGATCAGTTTATTAAAGACATGGACAATAACAGTAAGTATTTTCATACTAAGATCAACAAAAGAAGAATGTGGAACAACATTGATTCTTTGCAGGATCATAACAACAATTGGCTACACACAAGACAAGATATTTCAGAGCATCTTACTTCCCATTTTAAGGAAATAAGTACTTCAATTTCTTTCAGCCTCAATGAAGAACTTTTCATAATACTTCTTTCTATTATTACTGATGAAGATAACATTCAACTCACAGCTATTCCTTCACATCAAGAGATCCATCATACTCTTAAAAGTATGGAAAACTGAAGTGCTCCAGGTCCAGAGGGTTTTCAGGCAGGATTCTACAAGAGCCAGTGGAACATTGTTGGAGTTGATGTCTGTCAGATGGTTATTAGGTTTTTTCAAACAAAGCATATCCGGAGACAAATCAACAAAACCTACATTTCTCTTATCTCTAAAAAGAAAAAGCCTTCTTGTGCTGCAGATTACAGGCCAATTGGGATATGTAATACTTCTTACAAGATAATACCAAAGCTTATTGTTCAAAGACCTAAGCCTTTAATGGAGAAAATCATTTCTCCTTATCAAGCATCATATGTCTCTGGAAGGCTTATAAGTGATAATACTGTCATTGCTCAAGACATAATACATTATATGAAAAAGAAAAGAGGGCAAATAGGATGGATGGCTTTAAAGTTGGACATGTCTAAAGCCTTTGACAGACTTGAGTGGGATTTCTTGATTAAAGTTCTCAAGTATTTTGGCTTCAGTGATGATTTCTGTGCTCTTATTTATCAATGTATTAGCACTACTTCTCTTTCTGTTATGCTTAATGGATCTCCTTGTGAAGAATTTCAACCTACAAGAGGGATCAGACAAGGTGACCCTTTGTCACCTTATTTATTCATTCTTGCAATAGAATTTTTGTCTAGACATCTCTCCAATGCACAACAGAACAACTCCATTAAAGGTATTAAAGTGGCTGCTGGTTCTCCGGCCATTAATCATTTTCTTTTTGCAGATGACTGCTTGATTTTCACTCAAGCTAATATCACTTCAGCTAACAATCTTTTGGATCTTCTTCACAACTTCAGCACTCAATCAGGTCAAGTCATAAACTTTGATAAGTCTTCCATACATCTCAGCAAGAAAACTAATCCTGCAATGGTAGATTCAATCACACAGCTAATGGGTGTCAAACCTATGAGTTCTAAGGAAAGATATATTGGTTCTCCACTGCTACTGGGTCATTCAAAGCAAGAGGCTTTTAAGGCCATTGAAGACAACTTCATGAGCAGATACTCCAACTTGGTCTTCTACATTTCTTACTCAACATGGCAGGTCTACCATGATCAAACATGTCCTCAACTCAGTACCAATTTATCAAATGGGCACTTTCAAATTACCTGCACAGCTCATCAACAAGTTAACCACTATTCAAAGAAGATTTTTCTGGGGACATAATTCAAATAGGGTCTCCAATCCAATAGCTTGGCACAAAGTCTGTATACCTAAATACTTTGGTGGTTTAGCTTTTAGAGACCTTGAGAAGCTAAATTTGGCTCTTCTTACAAAGCTGGCTTGGAGATTGTGTAATGAAGATGATGCTCTCTGGACTAATATCATATGAAGCAAATACTTTAAAAATGGAGATATTCTACATCAAAATTTGAAGGATGGCAATGGCTCATATACTTGGAATGGAATTTTCAAAGGCATTCAGGTGGTAAAGCAAAACTACTTCATGGAAGTTAATAACGGTAAGAAAACCAAAATTTGGTTAGATAGATGGATTCCAGGTATGAGTACTCCTCCTGTTCCAATCAATGATTTCTTCAGATTTTATCAGAATGTTGAAAAGCTTATACTTCCTGAAACTGACATATGGAATGCGGATTTGCTCTACAAACTTTTTGATAACAACACTGCCCAGAAAATTATGAGTATTTTTATTGATATTTCAAAAGAAGATACAATGATTTGGATGCCAGCTAGAGATGGTAAGTTTTCTATGAAAAGCACATACAAACAACTTACTATGACTACTTCAGTTGCTCAAGTTAATGGCAGAGACATTCAAAACAAGGTCTGGAAATCACTGTGGAAAACTAGTAATGCTCATAGAATTAAATTGTTTTCCTGGAAATGCATCAGAGAATTGCATAATACCAGATATAAGTTTTCCATCTATAATGAGCACATTCCTCCTCATTGTGCTATCTGTGGAGGGAGTGAAGAAACCATAGAACATTTAATCTTTGAATGTGATCATGCCAAGAAAATCTGGAGGCTTTCAAATGTGGATATTGAAACAGTTAGAAAGCTGGTTCTTAGATGACAAACTATATAAGGATAGACTAAAGCTCTATACTCCGATGGTAAACCTGGGTTATTTGGAAGGATAGGTGTGATGCTGTTTTTCAGGGAGTCTCTCTAAACCCTGTTAGCTCCATGCACAAAATAATTTATCATCTGCATTCTCATGTACATGAATCTTTAAGAAACAACATTAATCTGAATGTTGGTTTAATTTCTCAATGGAAACCACCATTAAATGACATTTTTAAGTTTAATGTTGATGCCTCATTCTGTCATATTACTAAAACACTTGGAACTTGTGTTGTGTTGCGCACAGGTGCAGAAAGCTGTGAAGGAATCAAAGAAAGCTTCTCAGATGGAGTTTTGAGTCCAGAAGCTGGGGAGTGCATGGCCATACGTGAAGCTTTAACATGGGCAAAGGATAAGCAAATGTTCAAGATTCATATAAAAACTGATGCATAACTAGTTATTCAGTCCATTACAGATGACGTTCTTCTCATACAGTGGGAGATTAGAAACATCTTAAGAGAAATAAAACAATTAAGTTTAAGTTTTCAGCATTGTGCTTTTTCTTATGTTAGTAGGAGAGATAATCAGGTTGCAGATGCAGTCGCTAAATCTGTTAGAAGTACTGCTGTAAATATCAGTATCTCTAATAATTTTCCTTCTGATTTTTGTAGTCTCCTGGCAAGAAACAACCACTTTCAAAACAATTAATACAATCATTTCCTTTATAAAAAAAATGGCAACTTTGACTGGTAGTAAGTTTGATTCAGTAAACAAACTTGACTAGTTTAGGTGGGAAATATGAGACCCCACCACAGTATATTTGGTCCCGCATGCCACTGTCATTCTGTGATAGAGGTATTTGGAGATATGAATTTGGATCGGAACAGAAGAAAAAATCATTGTGCATAGATTCTAGTTAAGTTGTGATAATTGATTGTCTTTAGTGGGTGGGAGGTTGGGAAGAATCAATTTATCAAGATCAATAATTCATTTCTATTTTTTAATTGATTTATCACTATTTATAATTCAACCGTACCCCCTCTCTCACTAGCTTAGGACTCGCATTGCGGTTCTCAAAAGACCATACCATTACCAAGTGATCTACATGATTACAAATAGAAGCCTTGGAAAGTATAACTATTGTTTAGTATAGCCGCGGAGAGGCACCACATAATGCAACTTGTATGCATGTTTAACACATGACTGGGAGACCAGACTGTGTAAGTTGCTTCCATGTTACGAAATGCACCTTGAACCACAAACGTTAGGCAATCACGTCATAATCAAGAAACAAAGGATGCATAAGACAATTAAAAAGCCGAGACTGGGAGAGGATGATATGAGAACAAATCAACACTAGTGGTGTCGAGTCATTAACGACTCATTAAAGTAAGTTGTAACTTAATGTGGGGACCAAGACAAATGGAAGAAGTTAGCATGGGACCACATAAGTAAGTTTTTTTTTTTTTTTTTTTTTTGCTAAACAAGAAAGGAGTGAGTTAGTGGGTTCCACGTACAATAATCCCATCTCATGAGTGAATGAATGTTGCAACATCAGCTGAAATTTTTACCTTTTCATGCCAACACATCCTGCCACCAGCAGTAGACGAGCCGTCAAAACACCAGCTGATTGACACATGTCTAGTAGCAGTAGTTAGGTACTATCACAAATAACCATTACACTCCTGAGCCTCCTCACTGCTTCGGCCAATCACTTTATCAAGGCCTCCATGATCGTGTTGCATCTGTTTCTGCTACCTTCTGGTCTATGTTCTTTCATAAGTTTTTGGAATGCAGTTGATTCGAATTCTCACGAGATTTTTCGGATTTGAAACTTTTAATCCGCTCATTATGTATGTGTTGAGGTTCAAGTTGTACATTATCTATATTTTAGCTAAAATTATAGTTAAAACAGCAATAACGTTAATAGTGCAGGATATTATCTAAATTGGCTGTGAAAATGGATCGCCAATTGTCCTTCGACATGTTGAACTTTAGCGTAATTTAGATTTTAGTGACATGCACAACCCAACTTGTTTCTTTCCCATACGTAGTGGTTCAATGAATTTAAGATGATTTAGAGAGGAATGTTAGATGAAATTTGGTACGGGTTTGGTTAAAAATCTGTCATTGCTGTTAAATATTTCTTCTGCTTTTCTTGTTGTCAATTGTGTGATATCTAAAACTTTTTGGTCATCTTAAATTATTCTTCAACAAACTGTCTAAAACCTACTTTTGTTTTCAAATTTCACACTTATGGTCGTGAATAATATGATATCTTTGCAGGTTTGTGTATATTGTTAATACCAATATTGTTAGTTAATATATTGTATCTCTTCAGTTTATCCATGGCTTTAGGCTGTTTAAGCAAATAATTACCACCTCGAGATTAATCACACTGTATCTTGTGTTAGTTTTTTTCTTTTGGGTATGAAGAAGCATTTGATTGGTAAACCTTTAGTCTTTATGCAAATCGTGTATGTTGCAGCTTATAGACATTTGGGATTTGTGGCTAATCCTGTTGTGATGTCTGTTTGTTGTAAGTGATTTGGAACCCATCTCGCATAATTTGTTTTTAGTAATGTCGATATATAGCTTTTGTTTTGTTTTTGTATATTTTGAAAATGTTTATATGTCAACAGAGAAACGGTGCTTGTTGGTCTTCTTTTTTCTATGCTTTCAATTGTTCTTTTTAAAAGAAATTAAGTGGTCCACATAAGTTAGTTGATAGGATCTGGAAGCAATGTTGGGTCTATGGAAAGAGCACAAAAGATACCCTTGTAAAATTCATTTTGGTTGTTGCTTGGTAAAAATAGCCTAGGGAGCTGTAAACCAAGTGACATCTGTTGCTTTATAAAGTGCTTATTTATGTTCTTTTCCCATCTTTGGAATCTTTGATATATTAAGTAAAGTTTTTTGTTTAAATTTGAGCTAGGCTTTAATGTCCCCTTTTTGATCTCTTTGCATCTGCGGTGCTGAAAGTATATAGAAAATGCTTCATGTTGTTGGTCTCTGACAAGTATTTAACTTTCATTGTCTTGATGTGCTTAGTGTTGTGTTTCGTTCGAACAGTAGGAAGTCAAATCTTTTTGAGCTCCATTCCTGATTTTTTACTTTTGATCCATTAGATTATTTAAAATTTATCGTTTTGAGTCCCTCAAAGTTTGTAGTAACAGCTTTCAGATTTTGTTTCCCCGGCTATTATTATCTGGTATTCTGGTTAAAATTCTTCTTCTTTTATGTATATGTAAAATGTTCAGATTCCAGTTGAGTTTTTGTGTTAGAGCACTGCTCGGTCGAACCCGCAAGCGTTGCTATCTCAAGATTGTTTGTCAAGTTTAGTTGCCAAAACTATAAGTCTTGATTTCTAGTCTAATTATAGCTAAGTCTCGGACTAGGATAGTAAGTGTAGTTGAGCACTAGACTCCACGACGTTCATCATGAAAATACGAAGAACTACTCAAGGAACTGGTGGATCTTCATCGACAAAAAGGTATGTGGAGACTTGAACTTATCTATCACTCAAAAGTTTATCTATTCTATCTCCTATCTTGAGACAAAAGTCGTATTGCTATATAGAGTTCGATTATACGCATTTGCTATTTCGAGTCGAGTTTATCTCGCTTACCTATTTCTCGAAATATGTGTTAGTAAGCTTTCGCTTTGGCCAAGTTCTTCTTTACTCGTGACGAAAGTCACGTTGATTGTTTCAATCTCTTGAAAATCGCTTTGATGAAAAATAGTGTATGAATAACCACTATATAACATCCTCTAATAATGATTGAATGAGAGTTTCGAATATATAACCTTGAATGGATATAAACATTGTATGTGAACTCGTACTTGTGTAAGTCCAAAATCTTTGAACTAAAGTATGCATACTTTACTGGTTTAGGATGTCCGGAGCTAAGTCCGCATACCCGTACGCATACTTCCGGAAGTTCACATCCCGTGAATTTCCGTTGGAGTTTGTGAACTAAAAACAAGCTCAATCCGGGTACTTAAGTATCTGTACCGATATGCGTACTTAAGTGGGTTATTTTCTAAAAACGGTTTATTCGTGAACTAAGACATATATAATCTAAGGAATGCAATCTTTGCAAACCATGGCTACAATGTTCATGAATTGATTCGAGTGAATCAAAATCTTTTTTTCTTAGATTGTGTTTTATATACTTCTATGAGATCTAAGCAATTGAACAATTCTCTAACTAGTTCTTTTGAGTCATTTGAACTAGTTATGGTGAAGATGAATAAGGTTGATATGAAAGTTCTCATATGGCTAACCATTGGTTAACTATTGTTGAACCAACTAGGTGTACACGTTTATGTACGGTTACTCAAATCTAAATGAAGTTACATTTCATTTGTGTATTACAAGCTAAGTTCGATCTAACGGTTGAAAGATATTAGCTTGAATCTAATCAGGTTTTCATCTAACGGTGAATATTGAATGCTTTGTTACCAAGGTAACTTAGATTGCAAACCCTGATTTGGAAACTATATAAAGGAAAACTCTAGCAATTGGGAATCCAAATCCCCACACCTTCTGTGTGATACTAGTCGTATAAGCTAGAGTCGATTCTCCTTTAACCTTAGGTTTCTATCGAGACCCTGTAGGTTAACGACTTGAAGAATTCATTGGGATTGTGAAGCCAGACCCAACTATTTTCTATGTAGTTACGTGATCTGATCTTGGTGTTTCTATCGTATTTGAGTACAATCGTAAGATTGGCTTGAGATTGATTTCTCCGATAGGCAAGATAGTAAAGTAGTCACAAACACCTTTGTCTCATCGTTTGTGATTCCACAATATCTTGTTTCGCTAGTCGATTAAGATTATTGTGAGGTGATTGATATTTCTAGGCTGTTCTTCGGGAATATAAGTCCGGTATATCAATTGGTTCCTGTTCACCTTGATTTATCAAAAGACGGAATAAAACTTGTAGGTATTTCAGTGGGAGACAAATTTATCTATTTCTGTAGACTTTTCTGTGTGATACAGATTTATTTATTAAAGTCTTCGACTTTGGGTCTGGGTGAGATCAACTAAGGGAACCAAGTGTGTAATATCATGCTGGGATCAGAGACGTAAGGAGCGCAACTGTACCTTGGATCAGTGTGAGATTGTTTGGGGTTCAACTACAGTCCAGACCGAAGTTAGTTTGTAGTAGGCTAGTGTCTGTAGCGGCTTAATACAGTGTTTGTTCAATCTGGACTAGGTCCCAGGGTTTTTCTGCATTTGAGGTTTCCTCGTTAACAAAACTTCTAGTGTTTGTGTTATTTCTTTTCCGCATTATATTTTCTTATATAATTGAAATATCATAGGTTGTGCGTTGTATCGATCAATTGATAAATCCAACCTTTGGTTGTTGATTGAAATTGATTGATCCTTGAACATTGGTCTTTTGTACCGTTCAAGTTATTTTTCTTGTGTTCAATCAGATTCGCTGATTTCTATTTGCTTGAGTTGGGACTGAATCGAGAAATTGAGATATAACTCTTTGATATACTTTTTATTGAGATTGAATCTGACTATCTAATTGATTCTCTTAAAAGTATATTGGAGTTAGTCCATACAGATTGCTAAGCGAAATATTGGGTGAGGTTATTAGACCCCCACTTTTTCAATTGGTATCAGAGCAGGCAAATACGTTTAAGACCTCATAAGTCTGTGTTTGTAGCAATCTGACTCTGTGGACGAAAGATCATCTCTTGCATTTACGCACACCAAAATGTCTTCCAAAGC
The DNA here is from genome assembly GCF_003573695.1 of Papaver somniferum. Taxonomy (NCBI): domain Eukaryota; kingdom Viridiplantae; phylum Streptophyta; class Magnoliopsida; order Ranunculales; family Papaveraceae; genus Papaver; species Papaver somniferum. Next base: position 27,606,436 of record NC_039359.1, on the reverse strand, counting down.
TTTTAATTATGCCAAATGTCTTGGATTGCCTCAATGGATAACTCCTTAGTTGATTCTTCTGAATCCCGAGGTAGAAAGGTTGTTTTATCAAATTTTGATAACATCCCCTCAAATGAGACATTTGACACTCTGTCAAAAGCTGAAATGGATATCACCAGAATCTCAAAAAAATCCACTGAGTCTATTGATTTTCAAAATCATGCTCAGCTCATTGATGAATTTTAAAGGTCTCTTGATCGAGAACGAGAACTCTATAGTATCATTGAGGTGCCTTCTCCAACAATATCGAAAAACTAATTCACGAAACTACTCTACAACGTGAAAAGATTAGTGTTCTTGAGAATATTGTTAAAGAAGACTCAATTAGATAAAAACGTTTATCGAGACGCATTCATCTGATCTAAACAGATTTCGTGTTGAAAAAGAGAAACTGGATGCGTTCCTTGTTATATACCAAGAACTGTGCAAATCCTTGAAAAAGGAAAACTCTATTTTAGTGAGAAATCCTTCTGTACCGAATACTAATTCTCAGTCAGAATTACAGTACATGAAGAAATATTCTTCGAAGGAAGTCCCTGCTAAGAAATGTGTTCATAACTTGCAAACTTCTAATAAGGATATGAAGTTAAAACAGGTTCTTTCCAATGTGTCTCTTCCACGAACCTGTTCCTTTTGTGTGAAAAGAAATCACTATGTTCATCATTGTTTTTCTAGAAAGAAACAGATTTCTGATCTTCAAAATCTACTTCTTTTCACTGTCGATAGAGTAAATTCTGTAATGACCACTACAATGGATTTCATCCCTGCAGAAAAACAAGATTCTCATAAATTGGATTTCAATGGTCAATGTCTCGAAATCCCCACAGGAATCGTGTTCCTCTGAATGGTGCAAATTCTTACACCACAAAAATACACATTCCCAGTATTTATGAGAATAAGTCTGGTAAATCTAAGTCTAGATGGTGGAGACATGTCTCTTCTAATTCTCTGGAACCAATTTCGAGAGGTCCTAGACTTAATCCTCAGAAAAATATTTCTGATGGATCACCTGACAAGGTTATGTTGAATTCTTATGGAATAAAAAATAACGGAAGGAAGGTAAGAAATACCAGGTTCAAACCTTCAGATAGAATGTACAACTCATCTCTCAATACTCATAGTGGGATTATATCTCACTTGACTGTCTAATCGTATGAAATTTTATTCTTGTATCTAACTTGAGAGATGCAAGAATATCTTTTGGGAGATACTTAAGTCTACTGTAGTTTTCCATTTGTATGTTTGACTATGCTGTTTTTTTTTTTGATGTGAAAGTAGAGTCACTTGACTCCTTGTTGCTATGTATATCATTCTTATGCTCTGATTAACTTTATAATCATTGAGTCATGATGATGTGTAATATTTGAAAACAGAGGTATTTTGTTCTGATTATTTTCAACCAGTCCATGAACGTTCGGGTCTCTCTTGGGAGTTTAGGGTTTCCACAACAAGGGTGTCACTATCTTGCTTGAAAACATATATATATATATCTTATATTGTTTTTCCTTCCCTAATAATAAAAAAAAAGTATTGAAAACTGCTTAAGACCTCAAGAAGTTGTGAATCTTGAAATGGAAGAAGACTGTAAGGGATGCGATTCTGATCAAGATCTTGTCCTGAAAAGGATGATTGAAAGGAAATAGTACAACTCATAGATTGGAGAATCTGTCAAGGATTTAATTCTTTTTCAGAATGACTCTAGGGTCGAGTTTGCAAATCTTCAACTGCAAATAAATTAGCTTATTGATGGTCAGGACAAAATCCTTGATAATCAACATACATTGATCAGAAATCAGAAGAAGCTCATCATGGACTGTGTCAAAGCTAGGCATCTTGCCCGCATTGTGACCGAAAAGTTAATGTTCTCACTCATGAACATGGGGTGTCTACTGTCAAAAGAATCAAGGATATCAGTGACACCTTTTATGATGGACCCTTTCAAAGGTATGATGTTATCAAAGAAACTTGATTCTTATTTTGTCTAGGAAACTTCTTATGAGAATTTATTCTTGTGTTTTTTAAAAAGGATTACTAGGGTTTGGAATAGCCATTATTGTGATTACACATAACTATGTCCAACGTTTTCATCTTCAATGTTTTTAGATTTATTTATTTAAATTCTAAAGTTTGTATGGAAGTTGATTTTGCAGCATTAATCTTTATGATTTTATATATTACAACTTTTTATGGGATATGTGTGTTTGCGTCCGTAAACTATGAATGTCCTATACGTGGTGAAAAGTTAAGTCCTTCATATGTCGATATGCAACTATTGATAAAAGATTGAATGAACTTTTGACAAAGAAAAGATAAGCCTATTATGTCATTATGCAAATATTGATGGAAGATAGGATGAGATTTTGTTTATAAAGATTAAGTCTATTGTACGTCATTGTGCAAATAGTGATGAAGAATAGAATGAGTCTTTGTTTATTCCGCAGTATTGATCTTCCCTGATCCACATTTTTATGTACATACTGTGCGGCTCCGTAAGTTTTCTTATGTGAGCATTTCCGATTGAATTAATCATGGGTTCTCTTGTGGTTAATTTAGTTGAGATTTTTGGATACAAATTCATATTCTTATGTGATTTGGTAATGTCCAAAGAAATCCTTTTTTTCTTGTGAAAGTAAGGTCGTTCTTGTTGTTCTTTCGGGAATGACATTTTATGGAGGAGAGTTTTTAATTGAACTTGTGCTTAATTGCCAAATCTTTGTGGGGAGTGCGGCTGTGGAATATTATAGGGGTTATCTTGTATCTTTATAAACTCCTTGATGAATGCATTTAGTTTCGGCTATATGATTGCATCTAAAAATTTGATGTGTACTTTCTTTTTGTCATGAAGTGTCTCTATGGAAATTTCATTAAGATCCCACTAGTTTTCGTACCTTTGCCAATTTTATTGACAAAAAGGGGGAGAATTAATGTGTAGTTCACACTACAAATACATATGGTTTTCAGATCATTATGTAAGGGGGAGTGGTTTTCATGTGAGAAGAAGTATTGACTAAAGGGGAGTGATAAATATCACCATAGTATTGTTGTCGAATTTGTGATACAATTGAACTTTGATGCTGTGTAATAATAATATGACACTGTGTAACAATTATTGAGAGATTTTGTTTTCTCATTGTTATGGCTACGGATCTTCAACAACGGTGATGCTGATTTGAATATCTTTGGAACCATTGGAGTACTTGAAAGTGGCGAATATTTCGAGTAATGTTGAAGAACCAAGGAGATCATGCATGTGGAAGAGAAGCTGCAAAGTTTATTTATTTCATATTCCATATGTATTGATAGTTTTGTCATTAAAATTGAGAAAGGGGGACATTTTTAGAGCACTGCTCGGTCGAACTCACAAGAGTTGCTATCTCAATCTTGTTTGTCAAGTTTAGTTGCCGAAACTATAAGTCTTGATTTCTAGTCTACTTATGGATAAGTCTCGGACTAGGATAGTAAGTGTAGTTGATCTCTAGACTCCACAACGTTCATCATGCAAAGATGAAGAACTACTCAAGGAGCTGGTGGATCTTCATCGACAAAAAGGTATGTGGATACTTGAACTTATCTATCACTCAAAAGTCTATCTATTCTATCTCCTATCTTGAGACAAAAGTCGTATTGCTATATATACTTCGATTATACACATTTGCTATTTCGAGCCGAGTTTATCTCGCTTACCTATTTCTCAAAATATGTGTTAGTAAGCTTTCACTTTGGCCAAGTTCGTCTTTACTTGTGACGAAAGTCATGTTGATTGTTTCAATCTCTTGAAAATCGTTTTGATGAAAAATAGTGTGTGAATAACCACTATATAACATCCTCTAAGAATGTTTCAATTATTGAAATGAGAGTTTAGAATATATAACCTTGAATGGAGATAAACATTGTATGTGAACTCATACTTGTGTAAGTCCAAAATCCTTGAACCAAAGTATGCGTACTTTACCGGTTTAGGATGTTCGGAGCTAAGTCGGCGTACTCATACGCGTACTGCCGGAAGTTCACATCCCGTGAATTTACGCTGGAGTTGGTGAACTAAAAAAAATCTCAATCTGGCTACTTAAGTATGCGTACTTAAGTGGGTTATTTTCTAGAAACGATTTATTCGTGAACTAAGACATATATAAACTAAGGAATGCAATCTTTGCAAACTGTGGCTATAATGTTCATGAATCGATTCGAGTGAATCAAAATCGTTTTTGATTCGATGGTGTCTGATATACTTCTATGATACCTAAGCTATTGAATAACTCTCTAACTAGTTCTTTTGAGTCATTTGAACTAGTTATGGTGAAGATGAATAAGGTTGATATGAAAGTGCTCATATGGCTAACCATTGGTTAACTATTATTGAACCAACTAGGTGTACACGTTTAGGTACGGTTACTCAAACTTAAATGAAGTTACATTTCATTTGTGTATAACAAGCTAAGTTCAATCTAACGGTTGAAAGATACTAGCTTGAATCTAATCAGGTTTTCATCTAACGGTGAATATTGAATGCTTTGTTACCAAGGTAACTTAGATTGCAAACCCTGATTTGGAGACTATATAAAGGAGAACTGTAGTAACTGGGAAACCGAATCGCCACACCTCCTGTGTGATACTAGTTGTATAAGATAGAGTCGATTCTCTTTTAACTTTAGGTTTCTATCGAGACCCTGTAGGTTAACGACTTGAAGACTTTGTTGGGATTGTGAAGCCCGTCCCAACTATTTTTTCTGTAGTTGTGTGATATGATCTTGTTGTTTCTATCATATTTGAGTACAATCGTAAGATTGGCTTGAGATTGATTTATCCGATAGGCAAGATAGTAAAGTAGTCACAAACACCTTCGTCTCATCGTTTGTAATTCCACAATATCTTGTTTCGCTAGTCGATTAAGATTATTGTGAGGTGATTGATATTTCTAGGCTGTTCTTCGGGAATATAAGTCCGGTATATCAATTGGTTCCTGTTCACCTTGATTTATCAAAAGACAGAACAAAACTTGTAGGTATTTCTGTAGGAGACAAATTTATCTATTCCTGTAGACTTTTCTGTGTGATACATATTAGTTTATTAAAGTCTTCGACTTTGGGTCGTAACAAATCTTAGTTGTAGGTGAGATCAACTAAGGGAATCAAGTACGTAGTATCTTGCTGGGATCAAAGACGTAAGGAGCGCAACTGTACCTTGGATAAGTGTGAGATTGATTGGGGTTCAACTATAGTACAGACCGAAGTTAGTTTGTAGTAGGATAATGTCTGTAGTGGCTTAATATAGTGTGTTTACAATCTGGACTAGGTCCCGGGGTTTTTCTGCATTTGCAGTTTCCTCGCTAACAAAACTTCTGGTGTCTGTGTTATTTCTTTTCCGCATTATATTTTCTTATATAATTGAAATATCATAGGTTGTGCATTGTATCGATCAATTGGTAAATCCAACCTTTGGTTGTTGATTGAAATTGATTGATCCTTGAACATTGGTCTTTGGTACCGTTCAAGTTATTTTTCTTGTGTTCAATTAGATTCGCTGATTTCTATTTGCTTGAGTTGGGATTGAATCGAGAAATTGAGATATAACTCTTTGATATACTTTTTATTGAGATTGAATCTGACTATCTAATTGATTCTCTTAAACGTATATTGGAGTTAGTCCATACAGATTGCTAAGCGAAATATTGGGTGAGGTTATTAGACCCCCACCTTTTCAATTGGTATCAGAGCAGGCAAATACGTTTAAGACCTCATAAGTCTGTGTTATTTCTCTTGCATTCAATCAGATTCGCAGATTTCTATTTGCTTGAGTTGGGATTGAATCGATAAATTGAGATATAACTCTTTGATATTCTTTTTATTGAGATTGAGTACCACTGTCTAGTTGATTATGTTAAAAGTATATTGGAGTTAGTCCATACAAATTGCTAAGCGAAATATTGGGTGAGGTTGTTAGACCCCCATTTTTTCATTTTGGATTACTGTTGTGTCTCGATGTTTCTCTTTTCCTATTACAACTTTAGAGTTGGTGTCAAGTTTGTTTTACTATGTTCAGCGTTGCTCTCTCTCCTTCCAGCCTCAGTGCTTGTTCTTATTATTTGATTGATGATATTTTACATTTACCTTGATCTAATCCTTCTCCTAATTAAATTCCAGTTCCCTGTTGGGCGTATTCACCGACACCTTAAAACTAGGATTGTTGCTAATGGGCGTGTGGGTGCAACAACTACAATCTACGCTGCAGCTATCCTTGAATACTTGACTGCAAAAGTACTAGAGCTTTCTAGAAATGCTAGTAAAGATTTAAAGGTCAAACGTATAACCCCTAGACATCTTCAATTAGCTATTAGAGGTGATGAGGAGCTGGATACACTAATAAAGGGAATAATTCCACATATTCAAACGTATAACCCCTAGACATCTTCAATTATCCCACATATTCACAAATCTCTCATTAACAAGTCCTCCAAGGAGTAAGAAGAAGAAGTTGTTGCCATGGTGAGGTTTCTCTCAAATTCTTTTTTTCCTTCTTTCGGCTTTTAGACACCTTTTTGGGAGTGTTTAAATTAGTCTATGGAACCTTTAGCATAGTGGAGTCCGTTTCTGCTTTCACTCTTTCCTGCTCGTGTAGTTGTGTTGATCTTAGAAAAGTATGGTGGATGGTGTAATTTTTATTTGCTTAATCACTGTGGAAATTTTTAGAGGGATTATTATTACAAAGTATGATGGGTGTTGATCAAAACTCATATGATGGTGTTGAATATGTCAAGGGATGAGTTCCCCATGGGTTATTGTTGATATAGTTGTGAACTTTTTGGTTTAGATTTCTTTAATAAAAGTCAATTGGTTGCTTCGTTTTACTTATTATAGACCATTAGGGTTTATTGTAGTATAAATTTCGTTTTCCCATGTTCTACTCATGGATGAGTATCTGGTAAAAGTAAATGGAATCAGTAAGATGGAAAAGATGTTGAACTAGAAATGGTTCATGGATGTGTTACAAAAATAGAGAAGCAATAACTAATCTATTGTGTGTGTGATTTTGTTTTCATATGAAACTACTACTGTTCTTACTTTTTACCTTGTGCCCTGTATCTTCTTTGGCTTCCCAAAACGAGCAAGATCTCTGGATAGGTGAAGCAGCTACTAGGCCTGTCAATATATGTCTGATATTCAGAATCCGTTTCCGAGTATTCGAGATACTATAGGATTTTATCCGTTTTATCGGATATTCCATCGGACATTTCTTCCTTAATATATAGAATTCGGATTACGCTCCATCCGAATTGTTAATATCCGATATCCGATAGAACATGGACTTATTTGCAATTTATCCTAACCATATTAGAGTCGGGTAGAAGTCTAAGGAAAAATATCCGATATGATATGTTTGAAAAATTAAACGTAAATTTCAATTATGATCATGTTTTACACAGTTTTTAACATTTTTAAAATATCTGACGGATATGCATCCATTGACACCCCTAAGCTAGCTCTTTTTGGCTAGTGTCCTGTGTAGTCCGAAAGTCTTAAGATTGTGAGGTGGACAATTGAATGGATATTCATCAATTGATGGTACGTAACTGAAAGTAACAAAGTGTGTTATGATATTCTGAAGTTCCGACCATTTGGCGAATTAGTTGTAACAAAAAGAAGGTAGAGGGAAATGATGGTTACAATATAGCTGTTAAACGATATAGTGTCCATCGAGTGACGAGGATTACAACGCCATCGATAATTGTAATATTTCCAGCGCTATAATAAATATTTGTGGATAGGGATATCGTCACTTAGTTGTTTTCCCATAACGGTGCGATGAATTGAAGCGAGGTTGCAGGATACTTATTACGTACGAACCCAAAGAAAAACCCTTATCATTAGGGATGATTCCACGTCTCGTATATACTCTAAGAACATCCATTACAAAAATTAACAACTTCCTGCAGTTGATATATTCCAGTTATGAACCTTTTAACACCGTTTAGTTGAATTTGGTCATAATTTCCTTTTGGATGTTAAAAGCATAATTTTATGGATTCGAAGAAAAATACAATAACCCAGCGTTTAAGTTGAGCGGAGTGACTATTTTGTTTGTGATATTCTTATTCTCATTATTAGAGAGACACGAAATTCAGAGTTAGAGATTAGCTTAAGAGTTAAAGACTTTACTGTTTTTTTAGGGAAATTGTAGTTGTGAATTTGTATTTGAGCTTTTGGTTTGGGTTTTATAATCCAAAACACATATATCCGCTTTTTTATTTCATCTTAAGACCTTAGGTGGTATGATGTTTTATAGTCTTGTTATCTAACTTGTTCATGATATAATTTTCTCTTATATTGAAAAAGTTTCAAACAGTGCATATGAGCGTTTTGAAACTTACTAGTTATTCATTAGTATTTAAGTACAAATTCTGTATTGTATTACTATATAGTCATTGCTTCGGTATCTAATTAGGGTCACATTGTGGGAAAGGGATTTTTATTCTCAAAGGTGAAAAAGATGTCCCGGAACTCCTTGATTTGCGAGTTGCGGTACTGTTTTTTAATTTTAGTAAATACATGATGTGTTTTGGGGTGCCTGAACATCCTATTGTGGCATATGTGATCCATTTTTAGGTATATGTACCATCAAAAAAAGCTAGAAGTTCCATTTCCTGATTCAGACAAGAAAATAAAAGAAGACATTGAGCATAAGTTAGCATTGTAAAACTATGTCGTCAAAGGAATATAATTTGCATTCCTACTCAGTAATTGCTTAGTTCTGTTGCTTTCCTTGTTTTGTTTTTGTTTATTATGAATATGGCTGTAATTCTTTCGAGTATATTAAAACTTCATCAGAGTTTTGCAGTATTGCTGGAATCATTGTTCTGCCAGTGAGGGAAACCTTGCCTGTTATAATCTTTCCTCATGTCGTAGGATTTTCCTGGAATTTTCTCGAGTTTATTATACGTAGCTCGTTATGTTCTTAATGCTTGTTGTATATGCATGTTCATCTTTATTTGTAAGCTTCTATTACAACTATGTTGCAAATATTTAACAATTTTGTGCAACAGTGTTTGTCCATGGAGGATGATAAGATCCTCAGCTACAACGATGTTGTATTGAGAAGATCAAATTTTGGGATCCTCAGGGGGTCGGGAATTCCTAAATGACAGTATCATTGAGTTCTATTTCAGTTATCTTGATTCTGGTTGTTCCTCTCAATACATCTTGCTAGTTACACCTTCTATCTCATTGTGGATTACGAACTGCCCATTTCCAGACAACCTCAAAAATTTCGTTGAACCTCTTAAACTGCCTGAGAAGAGAGTAGTAATATTTTCAATCAACAATAATACAGTTGTGTCTCAAGCTCAGGGTGGTACTCACTGGAGCTTACTTGCATACGAGAAGAATTCCAAAGTATTTGTACACCACGATAGCATGGGAAATTCTAATCAGAGATATGCTAAGAAGCTTTACAGAGATGTTGCGGGATTTATGAGTGATTCCGAATCAGGGTCTTCGTAAATTAGCCTTTCAGAGTGTCCAATTATGCCACAACATATGAATGGTTATGATTGTGGTTTATATGTTACTGCAATTGCAAAACTCATATGTGATTGGCATAAAAATGATGGTTCCAAAAATAATAAAGAGTTGTGGTTTTCTGCTTTAAAGGAAGTTAAACCGCAGATGGTATCTAACATGAGAAGTGATATACTAATGCTTATTCAAGATTTGACGTCCAAGAAATGGGTTTCTTGGAATTCTTTGTATGGATCATAAAAAACAAACCATATCAGTATACTGACGCTAAAGTCGTCCAGTGTTGATTCCTTGAGGCAAGTTCACAAATAAGGCATAAAGGTTTGTTTCCCTAACAAACAACTGCTGCAGATCTTTAGGAATGTGGACATAAATCCATAATGCTTCAATGTTCTACATAATTACAAACTATACAATATCTGGTTTATTGGAAATCATTTTTTTTTCAACTGCTACTGTGAACTGAACTTAAATTTCAACTCTCCTATCTTGCTCCCCTAAAGGCTAAACCTTTATTTTTTTACTCTGGGATTTTCTTTTGGCGTCTTCTATTTACCTGAAACTGGCAACTTTGACTGGTAATAAGTTTGATTCAGTAAACAAACATGACTAGTTTAGGTGGGATATATGAGACCCCACCACAGTATATTTGGTCCCGCATGCCACTGTCATTCTGTGATAGAGGTATATGGAGATATGAATTTGGATTGGAACAGAAGAGAAAATTATTTTGTGATAGAGGTATTTGGAGATATGAATTTGGATTGGAACAGAAGAGAAAATCATTGTGCATAGATTCTAGTTAAGTTTTGATAATTGATTGTCTTTAGTGGGTGGGAGGTTGGGAAGAATCAATTTATCAAGATCAATAATTCATTTCCATTTCTTAATTGATTTATCACTATTTATAATTCAAATATACCCTCTTTTTCACTAGCTCAGGACTCCCATTACGGTTCTTAAAAGACCATACTATTACCAAGTGATCTACATGATTACAAATAGAAGCCGGGGCAAGTATAACTATTATTTAGTATAGATGCGGAGAGGCACCACATAATGAAACTTGTATGCATCTTTAACCATGACTGGGAGACTAGACTATGTAAGTTGCTTCCATGTTACGAAATTCACCTTGAACCACAAATGTTAGGCAATCACGTCATAATCAAGAAACAAAGGATACATAAGACAATTAAGAAGTGGTGTTGAGTCATTAGCGATTCATTAAAGTAATTTGTAACTTAAGGTGGGGCCCAAGACAAATGGAAGAAGTTAGCATGGGACCGACATAAGTAAGTTTTTTTTTTTTTTTTTTTTTGCTAAACAAGAAAGGAGTGAGTTAGTGGGTTCCACGTACAGTAACCCCTAATAAAAGTTAAAATTTCTAGCCTACACTTGTCTTACACAATAACTGTAACTGTCACTGTCACTAATAGTTGTCTGTTTAAGACGTGTCAGAATAGGACTGGCTCCTGCTTAGCTGTCATTGTTGAGTCTCTATATAAGTACTACATCTCTGTGTAGTCATGCACATTGTGTGATGTGTAGACAATTCACAGGATCAATTGCTTGTATTGGTCGTTTTCAAGATTTATAAAAATATCTTCTTCTATTATGGTATCAGTTTAAAGTTTCGATCCATTCTTCTTCCGCTGTCCACCATTAATGGTGTTTTACTAAGCTTTTCTAAAAAATCAAACCTTACTTTGTTTCGTTTTTCTTCTGTTTTACGTCAATTTTCCTTCAATGACCGATATCCAGTATGATTCAAGAATTTCTCATATTCCATTAAATCAGATCTCTAATATCATCCAATAGAAACTCAACCATCATAATTTCGTCATACAGAAAAGCTTAATTCTTCCATTATTGAAAAGATACAAAGTATCTGGTTTCTTAGATGGCTCAACTGTATGTCCTCCAAAGTTTTTAACTCAAGAAGATTTAGATCGAGGAAATGTAAATCCTTCTTATACGAATTGGTGTGATTACGATAATACACTTGTTTTGTGGATACAATCAACCATCTCAGAAACAGTCATATCTCATGTTGGTGCTGATTCTGCTAGGGAATTTGGAATGATATTGTATCAAGATTTGCAAGAACATCAACAACTCTTTGTACCAAGTTACAATCACTAAAGCTTGGATCTGGTTCTATAGCTACATATTTAGGAGAAATCAAGAATTTGAAAAACCAACTCTCTGCTTTTGGATCTGAGATTTCTGACGAAGAACTTGTGTTTCTAGTTCTTAATGGAATTGGTCAAGATTATAATTCTTTCAGCACTTCTATTCGTATTAGATATCCGCCTGTTGTATTTTATGAACTACACAATCAGCTGTTAAGTGAAGAAATTGTGGTTGCTGAAAGATCCAAGTCTTTGCTATCTGAAGCCAACAACAAAGCTTTTGTAACTTTTCAATCTCAACAAGCTTTTCTTGCTGCACAAACACCATCATCATCATCATCGGGAGGATATTCTTTTCCTTCATCTTCCTCATTCAGGCCAAGACCAAGAGGATATTATAATTTCAATCCATCTTATAGAGGTAATTCTATTTCCTATAATAATAGTTTTCATTTGCCTCCAAGAGCATCACCACAAAATACTTTCTATAGACCTTCTTATATTCCTCCACCAACTTCTATACTTGTATTAGCCTCCATTTCTACTGAAGAACCATGCCAAATCCGCAACAAGACTGGTCATCAAGCTTTGGCTTGTAGGCATAGACTAAAATTTTCTTATAAGAATACTAATACTCCTCATAACCTGAGTGCAATGCTTGCTACTGTAAATATGTTGGGAGAAAATCCATGATATGCTGATACTGCAACAAACAATCATATTACTGCTGATGAATCTGAAATTCATGCTGAAAATGGAGAAGGTATGCAAATAACACACACTGGTAGTTCAACTAAGCAATCTCCAACTACTTCTTTTGCTTCAAATAATGTTCTTCTAGTACCAAAGAGTTCTGCCAATCTTTTGTCTGTGCAAAAATTTCCTAAGGATAATAATTTCTCAATTACTTTTGATGGATGTGGTTTTGATGTTAAGGATCTCTCATCTGGGAAGATCACTTTACAAAGCCAACAATGTAATGGACTCTATCCATTACATTTTCTTCAGTCATCTTCTTCAAAGAGTATTACACCATCAACCACCTCAAATAAAGTTTATCAAGCTAAGAGTTAAGTTTCAGCTGAAGTGTGGCATCTAAGGCTTGGACATCCTTCATTTCAAACTTTTCAACATGTGTGCAAGCTTTTGGATCTTCATTCAGTGTGCAAGAAACCATTGTTTTGTCATGAATGTCAACTAGGTAGAAGTCATAAACTACCATTTCATGTATCTACTCATACAAGGACTAGACCATTAGAACTTTTACATCTTGATCTTTCGGGTCCAAGTCCTGTTACTTCAAATTCTGGTTTTAGATACAATGTAAACATTATTGATGACTACTCCAAGTATTGTTGGATTTATCCTTTATATAAAAAGTCTGACTTCAAAACAGTGTTCTTACAATTCAAAGCTCAAATTGGAAATTTGCTTCAGTATAATATGCAGTTATTAGAACTGATGGAGGTGGTGAGTTTATTAACAATGAATTAGCTGGTTTTTTTACCTCAATATGGTGTAATTCACGAGATCTCTTGTCCACATCATCCTGAGAAAAATGGTGTAGTTGAATCCAAGCACATGCATTTAGTAGATGTTGGAATAACACTACTTATTCAATCAGGTCTTGATGATTCTTTTTGGGTAGAAGCATTCCAAACTGCCAACTATACTTTTAAAAGATTTCCTACAAGAGAAATTCAATTTAAATCTCCATTTGAGATGCTATTTCATCATGACCAGACTATACTTATTTAAGGGCGTTTGCTTGTCTTTGTTATCCATGGTTAAGACCATATACTTCTCACAAGTTAGCTCATAGAAGTGAACAATGTCTCTTTCTTGGATATATCACAATGCACAAAGAATATAGATGTTATAATCCTACATCCAAAAGAGTTTATATAACCAGACATGTAATATTTCATGAAACTGTTTTTCCACTGAGGTCTATATCTTTGTTTCCTACTTCATCACCAACTGACCCTACAAGCACATCAAACTTGGAATTATCTACTTGTCCACAGACTGCAATCAACTGTGAAGCTGTAGTTTCTTCTACTCATTTATCAGTTACACCTGCACCTACCTCGGAACCTTGTACTTCTACTTCAGTATCTTCTGGTACTTCAAGTACTTCATTTGTATCCAATGTATCTCCACCAATTTCAAATAACCATCATATGGTTACCAGGGGTAAGAATGGAATATCTAAAAAGGAAGAGCTTTTCAACTAAACATGCTTTATCTGCTACTCTTCTTGCAAAGGCTCCTTCTACCACTCCAACTTGTTTTACTCAGGAAAATAAAATTCCAAAATGGAGAGTCTCTATGGTAGATGAGGTTACTGCTCTTAGAGATGCTAACTGATGGGCACCTAATATTGCATACATTCTTATCATTTTGTAGGTATTTATGTCATTTTGTTGCACGAATTCCCTATACTTATGCCAAATTATATATTTTGTATCACTTGTTCATTTGCAAGTAAAGTTTGTGGTAATTGTCACTGATTTCTTGTTTTGTAATACTAGGGGAGAGAAAAGAATGATCTGAACTTGTGCTATGAAGGAAGTGGAGCTACAATGCCTGTCAAGCTAGATACCAAGTCGATGTTAGGCAGACACTTATAGTGAAGAAGGTGACCAAGGTGCCAGCAGACTCGTGAAGCTAATGGACCTGCTAGTGAACCAGAAATGTAATAAGAAGAAATCAATGGGCCATAATCCAAGTGATACCCATGTTGGGAGTTAAAGAAAAGAAGCTTAGCCCAAGCTTCATTCTCATATACCAAAGCCAGACCCTCATTCCAAACAAATAGACCCATAATCCTCATTTCACCTTCTCCTTCACCCCGACAACACACCATCAAATGTCAAAACCTAACTCTCTACCCCAATCTCATCGACAACCATCTCCCCCTCCCTGTCAGTTTTCAGAACTCATCACCCATACCTCTATCAACATCTTTTCCCTTTGTCAGGATAGTTGCTTACCATTTCTATCCTCATCTGTTTCAATCAAAACCCTAGGCTATGAATACAAAATTAGGTCGGCTATTTTCTTTTCAAAAGTGACGGGATAACAAGCAATTGGTTTGAATTTTTTTCTCCTTGCGAACTCCACCAAAAATAAGCAGCAAGGTGACAAGTGAATACAAGCTACTGGCATGGTCAAATTAGGGATGAATCTGACATCTCTGCAACACCTACAACATAAGTCAATTGAAGAAGTTAAGGAACTGGAAGTACATGACTGAAGATGATTACATAGTGGTGAGTTTTCGAGGAACAAAATCCCTAAAACATTATATTGTATCTGTTGGTTGTAGGGACTGAAAAAGGGGAAGAATTCATGTATAAAAAGGGGGTTATGTTGTGTAAAGGGGTAGGCAGTGATTAAGGGAGTGTGGTCTGAAAACACTTAAGTAGTTTCCTGTGTTCTTGAGAAATCAGCTGAAAAAGAATAGAGTTCAGTTGGTTCTATGGTTTTATATTCAATTGAACTTAACTTGTCTCCTGATTCTATCATGTTCCAATTTATCAAGTTAGGGCTTAGATGAAGTCCTTAGCTTACTGCTAGTTGCTTATGTTGATGAAAATGCTCTTGTAGAAATTTATTGAATAGGATTCAGTTTAGTCTTCTTGTTGCAACTTATAACTTTCACCTAGTATGTCTTGCATCCTAGGTTGTTAGATCAATTATTTGTTGTTGCATCAACTTATGCTTCATTGTCTGTTTTCAATTTGTGATTAGTTGTGCTATAATAAGACAACTAATACTAGGAATTGATACCTTAGTTGTGACTAAACCATCCATTTGAAATCACCTGAGATACGCAGAAGACTCAAATCTTCATTGCTATCTGTTGTAAGGACAAGAGTAGTCTCATTAGCTAAAGAATATCTAGTGTAGGTTTTGTGGTAGATTCAATTGCCCTAGTGCTTCATACTTGACTGATTTTTTTTTCCGACTCTCTTTATGATTCTATTTCCATTCTGTTTTTAGTTTATATTTCTTATCATATGCTTCGTCGTATCGACAAAACCCCCCTTGTTTGATCTAAATTGGTAAAGCAAATCTCTGAACTTTAACGTTACACCGACCTAGTCTCTGTGGGTTCGACCCGTATTTGCCCTGTTCACATTTTTGACACCGTGCACTTGCGGTTTAATAATATTGTAGGCATCTTCTAGTCCTACCAAGTTTTTGGGGGTACAAGTAGATATCACATGAACTTTGTAGCAATTTGGTATGTTTGAATCTTGTGAATAGATAACATCTTAAAAAAAAAATGAAAAATTTAAAAATGGAGCTCATTTACCTTGAATTGTGATACCTGCGTATATGATATCTTAGGGTTCTTGATCTAGATGATGAGTTACTAGTTTGATATCTTTCTGATTCTAGCACTACAACATGTGAGTTCGATTCACATTTTTTTTTGAAACTTTTTGAACATGTGATATGAAAACGCACTTGCACTATCTGTCAAGCATGTATAGCGCCTGATTTGCGTAATCCGGTGGACTGCCATTCATCTAGAATACCGATGAGACTTGACTAGCTTGTTCTTTGGTCGGCTGGGATAGTAGTTGGTGTATACATTATGAAAAACGACCTTTGAATGTTACTGTGTGCATCGAAAAGGGCTACCTCTTGCCAAAGTGTCATGTAATGTGTTGTTCTGTTTTCCGTGTAAAGTTGTTGCATCATGATGTGTTTGTATCTCTCATTTTTGCAAAGTCAGATGAAAATTCAAAAAAAAAAAAAAAAAAAGAAAGAAGAAGTATCCATTGTTTGTTATGTTCTGTTTCAGAGTTAAAAGTTCCTTTCTTGCCTCAAATTAAGAGAGTAGTCAATGTAAATATGTAGTCAATGTTCGTTGTTGTTGTATGTTGTAAATGGTCTTGTAATAAGAAAGGGAGGATGTATGCCATCGATGTACAAAACGCGTAAGCTGAAATATCACCTACACTTTAGGTGAACATTCACATCTCCCGTAAAGCTAGCTTGTCTTTGAATCGGCTCAACTATATTTTAGTATTGGCAGTCATGACTTAGGTTGATAAATCATCTTCTATGCATGCTCACGATAGAATTACACCTTACACTTTGATCACATGTTAACTAGTCGAACTCTTGGATTTCAAAATGATTTTGTGCTGGAATCAGTGTGTCACGTGTACCTTTGAAAGCTAGATTGACATATCCAATTGATGTGATCTAAAATTGAATGAAGGTATCACTTTCATGGAATCTGAGCTTACATTTTGTCCTAAGAACTTTTTGGGTATATTCTGGCATGCGCCAGTGGCATAGGTAGACCTTTCTTTTGGTTTTGTGTTTTACTCGAGGACGAGCAAAAGGCAGGTTTGGGGGTATTTGATGGGCACCTAATATTGCATACATTCTTATGATTTTGTAGGTGTTTATGGCATTTTGTTGCACTTATTTCCTATACTTATGCCAAATTATATATTTTGTATCACTTGTTCGTTTGCAAGTAAAGTTTGTGGTAATTGTCACTGATTTCTTGTTTTGTAATACTAGGGGAGAGAAAAGAATGATCAGAACTTGTGCTATGAAGGAAATGGAGCTACAATGCCCTGTTAAGCTAGATACCAAGTCGATGTTAGGCAGAAACTTACAGTGAAGAACGCGGCCAAGGTGCCAGCAGACTCGTGAAGCTAATGGACCTGCTAGTGAACCAGAAATGAAATAAGAAGAAATCAGTGGGCTATAATCCAAGTGATACCCATGTTGGGAGTTAAATAAAATAAGCTTAGCCCAAGCTTCATTCTCATATACCAAATCCAGACCCTCATTCCAAACAAACAGACCCCTAATCCTCATTTCACTTTCTCCTTCACCCCGACAACACACCATCAAATGTCAGAACCTAACTCTCTACCCCAATCTCATCGACAACCATATCCCTCTCTCTGTCAGTTTTCAGAACTCATCACCCATACCTCTATCAACATCCTATCCCTTTGTCAGGCTAGTTGCTTACCCTTTCTATCCTCATCTGTTTCAATCAAAACCCTAGGCTATGAAATACAAAATTAGTTCGACTATTTTATTTTCAAAAATGACAGTGTAACAAGAAATTGGTTTGAATTTGTTGCTCCTTACGAACTCCACCAAAAAGCAGCAGCGAGGTGACAAGTGAATACAAGCTACTGGCATGGTCAAATTAGGGTTGAACCTGACATCTATGCAACACCTACAACATCAGTCAATTGAATAAGATAAGGCAGTGGTAGTACATGAATGAAGATGATTACATAGTGGTGATTTTTCGAGAAACTGAATCCCTAAAATATTATATTGTATCTATTGGTTGTAGGGACTGAAAAGGGGAAAAATTCATGTATAAAAAGGGGGCTATGTCGTGTAAAGGGGTAGGCAGTGAGTAAGGAAGTGTGGTCTGAAAACACTTAAGTAGTTTCCTGTGTTCTTGAAAAATCAGCTGAATAAGAATAGAGTTCAGTTGATTCTATGGTTTTATATTCAATTGAACTTAACTTGTCTCTTGATTCTATCATGTTCTAATTTTTCAAGCTAGGGATTAGATGAAGCTCTTAGCTTACTGCTAGTTTCTTATGTTGATGAAAATACTCTTGTAGAACTTTATTGAATAGGATTCAGTTTAGTCTTCTTGTTGCAACTTATAACTTTCACCTAGTATGTCTTGCATCCTAGGTTGTTAGATCGATTATTTGTTGTTGCATCAACTTATGCTTCATTGTATGTTTTCAATTTGTGATTAGTTGTGCTATAATAAGCCAACTAATACTAGGAATTGATACCTTAGTTGTGACTAAACCATCCATTTGAAATCACCTGAGATACGCGGAAGACTCAAATCTTCATCGCTATCTGTTGTAAGTATAAGAGTAGTTTCATTAGCTAAAGAATATCTAGTGTAGGTTTTGTGGTAGATTCGATTGCCCTAGTGCTTCATGCTTGACTGTTTTTTTTTTCCGGCTCTTTATGCTTCTATTTCCATTCTGTTTCTAGTTTATATTTCTTATCATATGCTTAATCGTATCGACAAAAACCCCCTTGTTTGATCTAAATTGGTAAAGCAAATCTCTGAACTTTAACGTTACACTGACCTAGTCTCTGTGGGTTCGACCCGTATTTGCCCTATTCACATTGTTGATACCGTGCACTTACGGTTTAATAATATTGTAGGCATATTCTAGTCCTACCACTGACACCTGGAGTTTAGTGGATCAAGATCCTTCTCAAAATCCCATTGGTTGTAAATGGGTGTTTAGAATCAATTATAATCCTGATGGAACCATTGAGAGATTTAAGTCTATACTTGTTGCAAAGGGATATCATCAACAAGAAGGTCTAGATTATTCAGATACATTCAGTCCAGTAGCAAAGCCAACAATAATAAGAGTGCATTTTGGTTGGAATATCTCTCAACTTGATGTAAGTAATGCATTTCTGCATGGTGATATTCATGAGGAAGTATATATGGTGCAAACACCAGGATTTGTGGATCCAAAAAAGCCATATCGTGTCTGCAAGCTTCACAAAGCAATTTATGGGCTTAAACAGGCATCTAGGGCATGGTATGAAAAGCTACACACTGTTTTACTTTCATATGGTTTTGTATCTTCTAAAGCTGACACATCACTGTTTGTTCAGAAAGTAGGAACTAGAATTACAATTATTCTAGTATATGTGGATGATATACTGATTACAGGAAATAATTCCAAGTACTGCAATGAGGTAATAAAAGATTTGGGTACTCATTTTCCAGTCAAAGATTTACGTGATCTCCATTTTTTCTTGGGAGTAGAGGTTAAAATAAATTCTTCAGGATTATTTTTTGTCTCAGACAAAGTATGCACTTGACTTACTGTACAAAACAGACATGACAGGTTCTAAACCTTGCTCTTCTCCAGTTGCAGTCAATTACAAGCTAACTGTTTCTGATGAAACACCTCTTGTCAATCCTACAAGCTAAGAAGTCTCAAGAAGTTCCACATAGGCTGAATATAGAAGTCTTGCTCAAACATCAGCAGAAGTAGTTTGGATGTGTCAGTTGCTTAAAGACCTTTATATCTTCTTACCAATACTCCTTATACGGTGTGACAATGTTAATGTGATATCCCTCTCCTCAAATCTTGTGTTTCATAGTCGTATGAAGTATTTAGCAGTTGACAACCACTTTAGCAGAGAACTTGTTCAGTCCAAAGTTCTTGATGTTAACTACATCTCTACAGTTGTTCAGGTGGCGGATATATTTACCAAAGGATTGGCTGGCCCAAGATTTTGTTTTCTATGTGACGAGCTGAAAGTTTTCTCTACAGGACAACTTCAGCTTGAGGGGGGCTAATAACAGTTACAGTTTCTAACTTACACTTCTCTTACACAATAAGTGTAACTGTCACTATCATTAATAGTTGTCTGTTTAAGACGTGTCAGGATAGAACTGGCTCCTGCTTATCTGTCATTGCTGAGTATCTGTATAAGTAAGTACATCTCTGTGTAGTCAAGCACATTGTATGATGTGTAAGACAATTGACATGATCAATTGCTTCTATTGTTGTTTTCAATATTAATAAAAATATCTTCTTATATTAATCCCATCTCATGAGTGAATGAATGTTGCAACATCAGCTGGAATTTTCACCTTTTCATGCCAACACATCCTGCCACCAAAAGGCTAAATCTTTCTTTTTTTACTCTGGGCTTTTATTTTGGCTTCTTCTATGTACCTGAAACTGGCAACTTTGACTGGTAGTAAGTTTGATTCAGTAAACAAACTTGACTAGTTTAGGTGAGATATATGAGATCCCACCACACATAGTAGGTATTAAGTATATTTGGTCCTGCATGCCACTATGATTCTGTGATATAGGTATTTGGAGATATGAATTTGGATTGGAACATAAGAGAAAATCATTGTGCATAGATTCTAATTAAGTTGTGATAATTGATTATCTTTAGTGGGTGGGAGGTTGGGAAGAAACAATTTATCAAGATCAATAATTCATTTCCATTTCTTAATTGATTTATCACTATTTCTAATTCAAACATAACCCCTCTCTCACTAGCTTAGGACACCCATTGCGGTTCTTAAAAGACCATACCATTACCAAGTGATCTACATGATTACAAATAGAACCCGAGGATAGTATAACTATTTTTTAGTATAGCGGCAGAGAGGCACCACATATGCAACTTGTATGCGTCTTTAACCATGAATGGGAGACCAGACTATGTAAGTTGCTTCAATGTCACGAAATACGCCCTGAACCACAAACGCTAGGCAATCACGTCATGATGGATGCATGTGGGAATAATGTACATAATCAAGAAACAAAGGATGCATAAGACAACTAAGAAGCCGTGACTGGGAGAGGATGACACGAGAACAAATCAACATTAATGGTGTCGATTCATTAGCGACTCATTATAGCAAGTTGTAACTTAATGTGGAACCCAAGACAAATGGAAGAAGTTAGCATGGGACCCACATAAGCAATTTTTTTTTTTTTTTTGCTAAACAAGAAATGAGTGAGTTAGTAGGTTCCACGTACAGTAATCCCATCTCATGAGTGAATGAATGTTACAATATCAGCTGGAATTTTTACCTTTTCATGCCAACACATACTGCCACCAACAATAGACGAGCCATCAAAGCACCCCTTATTGACACATGTCTAGTAGTAGTAGTTAGGTACTATCACAAATAACCATTACACTCCCGAGCCTCCTCACTGCTTCGGCCAGTCACTCTATCAAGGCCTCCATGATTGTTGCATCTGTTTCTGCTACCTTCTGGTCTATGTTCTTTCATAAGTTTTTGGAATGCAGTTGATTCGAATTCTCACAAGATTTTTCGCCTTTGAAACCTATAATCTGATCATTATGTTGGTGTTGAGGTTCAAGTTGTACATTATCTGTATTTCATCTAAAATTATAGTTAAAACAACAATAGCGTTAATAGTGCAGGATATTATTTAAATTGGCTGTGAAAATGGATTGCAAATTGTCCTTCGACGTGTTGAACTTTAGCGTAATTTAGATTTTAGAACTGCTCTGACATGCATAGCCCGACTTGTTTCTTTCCTATACGTAGTGGTTCAATAAATTTAAGATGATTTAGAGGGGAATGTTAGATGAAATTTGGTATGGGTTTGGTTAAAAATATGTCATTGTTGTTAAATATTCCTTCTGATTTTCTTGTTGTCATTGGTGTGATATCTAAAACTTTTTGGTCATCTTAAATTATTCTTCAACAAACTGTCTAAAGCCTAGTTTTGTTTTCAAATTTCACACTTCTGGTCGTGAATAATATAATATCTTTGCAGGTTTGTGTATATTGTAATACCAATATTGTTAGTTAATATATTATATATCTTCAGTTTATCCATGGCTTTAGGCTGATTAAATTATTGGTAAACCTTTAGTCTTTTATGCAAAACGTGTATGTTGCAGCTTATAGACATTTGGGATTTGTGACTAATCCTGTTGTGATGTATGTTTGTTGTATGTGATCTGAAACCCGTCTCGCATAATTTTTTTTTTATTAATGTCAATATATAGCTTTTGTTTTGTTTTCGTATATTTTTAAAATGTTTATATGTCAACAGAAAAACGCTGCTTGTGGATCTTCTTTTTTCTATGCTTTCAATTGTTCTTTTTAAAAGAAATTAAGTGATCCACATAAGTTAGTTTATAGGATCTGGAAACAATGTTGGGTCTATGGAAAGAGCATAAAATATACTCTTGTCAAGTTCATTTTGGTTGTTGCTTGGTAAAACTAGCCTAGGGAGCTGTAAAACAAGTCACATATGTTGCTTTATAAAGTGCTTATTTACGTTCTTTTCCCATCTTTGGAATCTTTGATATATGAAGGAGAGTTTTTTGTTTAAATTTGAGCTAGGATTTAGTGTCCCCTTTTTGATCTATTTGTATCTGCGGTGTTGAATGTATATAGAAAACACTCCATGTTGTTGGTCTCTGACAAGTACTTAACTTTCATTGCCTTGATGTGCTTAGTGTTGTGTTTCGTTCGAACAGTAGGAAGTCAAATATTTTTGAGCTCCATTCCTGATTTTTTTACCTTTGATCCATTAGAGTATTTAAAATTTTATGGTTTTGAATGCCTTAAAGTTTGTAGTAACAACTTTCAGATTTTGTTTCCTCTGCTATTATTATCTGGTATTCTGGTTAAAATTCTTCTTCTTTTATGTATATGTAAAGTGTTCGGATTCCAGTTGAGTTTTTGGATTACTGTTGCATCTCGATGTTTCTCTTTTCCTATTATAACTTGAGAGTTGGTGTCAAGTTTGTTTTACTATGTTCAGGTTGCTCTCTCTCCCTCCAGCCTCAATGCTTGTTCTTATTATTCTATTGCTGGTATTTTACATTTACCTTGCCCTAATCCTTATCATAATTAAATTCCAGTTTCCTGTTGGGAGTATTCACCGACACATTAAAACTAGATTCTTCTAATGGGCGTGTGGGTGCAACAACTGCAATCTACACTGCAATTATCCTTTAATACTTGACTGTATAAGTACTAGAGCTTGCTGGAAATGCTAGTAAAGATTTGAAGTTCAAACATATAACCCCTAGACATATTCAATTAGATATTAAAGGTGATTAGGATATGGATACGCTGATAAAAGGAACAATTGCTGGTGGTGGTGTTATCCCACATATTCACAAATCTCTCATTAACAAGTTCTCCAAGGAGTAAGAAGAAGAAGTTGTCGCCATGGTGGGGTTTCTCTCAAATTCTTTTTTTACTTCTTTCGGATTTACACACCTTTTTGGGAGTGTTTAAATTAGTTTATGGAACCTTTAGCATAGTGGAGTTTGTTTCTGCTTTCACTCTTTCCTGCTCGTGTAGTTGTGTTGATCTTAGAAAAGTATGGTGGATGGGTGTAATTTTCATTTTCTTAATCACTGTGGAACTTTTTAGAGGGATTATTAGTACAAAGTATGATGTGTGTTGATCAAAACTCATATGATGGTGTTGAATATGTCAATGGATGAGTTCCCCATGGGTTGTTGTTGATATAGTTGTGAACTTTTTGGTTTAGATTTCTTTAATACAAGTCAATTGGTTGCTTAGTTTTACTTATTATAGACCATTAGGGTTTATTGTAGTATAAATTGCGTTTTCCCATGTTCTACTCATGGATGAATATCTGGTAAAAGTAAATGGAATCAGTAAGCTGGAAAAGATGTTGAACTAGAAATGGTTCATGGATGTGTTACAACAATAGAGAAGCAATAACTACTCTATTGTGTGTGTGAATTTGTTTTCCCATGGGACTAAAACTGTTCTTACTTTTTACCTTGTTCCCTATATCGTCTTTGGCTTCCCAAAACGAGCAAGATCTCTGGCTAGGTGAAGCAACCACTAAGCCTGTCAATATCTGTCAGATATCCGGAAACCGTTTCCGAGTATTCGAGATCATATAGGATTTTATCCGTTTTATCGGATATTACATCAGATATTTCTTCCTTAATATTTCAAAATCGGATTAGGCTCCATATGAATTGTTAATATCCGATATCCGATAGAACATGAACTTATTTGCAATTTATCCTAACCATATTAGAGACCGGTAGAAGACTAATGAAAAATATCCGATATGATATGTTTGATAAATTAAACGTAAATTTCAATTATGAACATGTTTTACACAATTTTTAACATTTTTAAAATATCCGACGGATATTCATCCATTGACACCCCTAAGCTAGCTCTTTTTGGCTAGTGTCCTGTGTAGTCCGAAAGTCTTAGGATTGCAAGGTGGACAATTGAACGGATATTCATCCATTTACACCCCTAAGCTAGCTCTTTTTGGCTAGTGTCCTGCATAGTCCGAAAGTATTAAGATTGTGAGGTGGACAATTGAACGGAAGGCTTATCTGATGCTATCCCTAGTTTTCCAAAATATTCCTACCACGAATAAGATAAAGAAAAAGGATTGATGGATCCTCTAATCCAAAATATTCCTCTTGGGTGTAACCACTTTTGATTGAACAAATCAAAAAGACAAAAAATAAGAAAATCACAGTAATGTGATGGTACGTAACTGAAAATAACAAAGTATGTCATGATATTCTGAAGTGAACAAAAAGAAGGTAGAGGGAAATGATGGTTACAAAATAGCCGTTAAACGATATAGTGTCCATTGAGTGACAGGGATTACAACGCCATCAATAATTATAATATCGCCAGCGCTATAATAAATATTTGTGGATAGAGATATCGTCACTTAGCTGTTTCCCCATAACGGTGCGATGAGCAGCCGAAAATAAAAACCCTCATCACTTGGGATGATTCCACGTCTCGTGTATACTCTAAGAACATCCATTACAAAAATAAACAACTTCTTGCAGTTGATATATTCCAGTTATGAACCTTTTAACACCATTTAGTTAAATTTGGTCATAATTTCCTTTGGATGTTAAAAGCATAATTTTAGGGATTCGAAGAAAAATACAGTAACCCAACGCTTAAGTTTGAGCGGAATGACTATTTTTTTTTGTGATATTCTTATTCTTATTATTAGAGAGACACGAAATTCAGAGTTAGAGATTAGCATAAGAGTTAAAGACTTTACTGCTTTCTTAGGAAAATTGTAGTTGTGAATTTGTATTTGAACTTTGAATTTGGGTTTTATAATCGAAAGCACATCTATCCTCTTTTTTATTTCAGCTTAAGACCTTATGTGGTATGATGATCTATAGTCTTGTTATCTAACTTGTTCGTGGTTTAATTTTCTCTTATATTGAAAAAGTTTCAAATGGTGCATATGAATGTTTTGAAACTTACTAGTTATTCATTAGTATTTAAGTACAAATTATGTATTGTATTACTATATAGTCATTGTTTCGGTATCTAATTAGGGTCACATTGTGGGAAATGGATTTTATTCTCAAAGATGAAAAAGATGTCCTGGAACTCCTTGATTTGCGAGTTGCGATATTGGTTTTTAATTTTAGTAAATACATGATGTGTTTTGGGGTGCCTGGACATCCTAATATTGTGGAATATGCGATCCATTTTTAGGTATATGTCCCGTCAAAAGACCTTATCCCCAGATTTACATTAGAATTCTTTTACTAGGGGGGAAAGCTAGAAGTTCCATTTCCTAATTCAGACAAGAAAATAAAAGAAGACCTCGAACATAAGTTAGCATTGTAAAACTATATCGTCAAATTAATATAATTTGCATTCCTACTCAGCAATTGCTTACCTCTATTACTTTCCTTGTGTTGTTGCTGTTTATTATAAATATGGCTGTAATTTCTTCGAGTATCTTAAAACTTCATCAGAGTTCTGTAGTATTGCTGAAATCATTGTTCTGCCAGTGAGGGAAACCTTAGCTATTATAGTCTTTCCTCATGTCGTAGGATTTTCCTGGAATTTTCTCGAGTTTATTATACGTAGCTCGTTATGTTCTTAATGCACTGTTGTATATGCATGTTCATATTTATTTGTAAGCTTCTATTACAACTATGTTGAAAATATTTAACAATTTTGTGCAATAGTGTTTGTCCATGGAGGATGATAAGATCCTCAGCACAACGATGTTGTATAGAGAAGATCAGATTTGGGGATCCTCATGGGTCAGGAATTCCTAAATGACCGTATCATTGAGTTCTATTTCAGTTATCTTGATTCTGGTTGTTCCTCTCAAGACATCTTGCTAGTTCCACCTTCTATCTCATTTTGGATTACGAACTTCCCATTTCCAGACAGCCTCAAAGATTTCGTTGAACCTCTTAAACTGCCTGAGAAGAGAGTAGTAATCTTTCCAATTAACAATAATACAGATGTGTCCCAAGCTCAGGGTAGTACTCACTGGAGCTTACTTCCGTACGAGAAGAATTCCAAAGTTGTGCATCAATTGGTGGAATTGTGCATTAATGGCATGGTACCTATCTATCGCGCTTTACTGGAGAACTTGCGCTTCCAGACATTCTCCGAACTTCATGAAGCTGCAAAACTGTTTATGGGTAAAAACCGATTCTGCAGAATTTAGTAAATTTGAGTGTGTTGATGAGAAACGAATTCAAACCCTAAATAAATGTACTACACATGAGTACTTTTGAGTTCGAGAGATCAATCTGTAAGACTCTAGCCTAAACCAAGAAATGGCCGTTCCATATTCAATTCGGTCACAAAGTGAAGTAAATGGGGTTGATCTTAGGGAGGGAAGTGAAGAAGGTGTTTGAGATTATGAAGGTGTTGGCTGTTTATGACTTGTATCAGAATGTCGAACTGGCTTGCATAATGTAAGCTATCAGTTCTGGGTGTTTTTCTGGATACTGTGTTGACAACACTTGTGTTCTTGTTGTTGTCGAAATAGGTTGAATACCTATTTATAAAAGTCATTTAAGCGCACCCTTAATCTCGTAGGAAGTGGAGAAGGTTAAGTGATGGAGTAGTGGGGTTATGTAGGAGATGGTGATGATCAGGTGGTCATTCATTCACCCACTCCTCTCATCGTTGTTAACCGTTCATCTTTTCCTGACACGTTCTTGTAATGAGCGTGTTGAACGCCGCACGCTGTAAACCGCCAGACCAATACCCCAGTAAGTATCCCCCAGTTTGTGATATGTTCGATGTCTCGATTGAGTGGGCCAAGTCATGGGACTTTCCGCAAAGAATAACATATAGTGCTATTGGGTTAAACAACTAAGTTATTTATGGATACGATGTTCATAAAATATCGCATGTGTTCGATGCATGTAAAGCATCACTTATAAGCAAGCAGCTCAAGACAATCGATGTGCATGAAGCATCGTTGTTTTAGAGCTTGATTAAATAAGTCGCGGATTGAGCGTCTTAAAAAGGTGGCATGTCCGACCACCTTTGGGAGATCGTTTGAGGGCCGAGTAATCTCTTGGTCGATCGCTCTCTGTGAAAGAGAGGTGGCCGGTGATCATTGAGGTACCTCATTGATCACTTAACACTTGATCCAAGCCGTCCGACCAAGCTAGCGAAGTCAGACAAACAACATGGTTTGCGGCAGATGTTTGCCGCCGTTTATTCAAATTAAGGATTGGAAACCATGTGGCCAACCCTAGTTTGGCTAATCGAACGTGAGTATTGGGCGCTAATAGGAGCAGGCCGATCGGCCATGTGTGAAGACGGGCCGTTGGAGTGCATATCAACATCTCCGAGGCCATCTAAAATCAGATCTAGGCCACTCGATTCAGCCGGTGAAGATGAGTGGTCATGATCGATTTGCGACACAAGCTCACTGCCACAAACGTGAATTAGGGTTTAGAACAGCCATGACTACTCTAGTTCAATCGAGCGACTCGATGCATCATTGACTTCCCACGGGTAAGTCGATCAAGCGGAAATAATGTTGGGCCGGTGGTGAACTCATGTGCACCTCCTTGATTGTCTAAAACGTGATCTAAGACGTCCAACTAGGATGGCCAAGTTAGACGGTTGTGATCGATTTAAGACGCCAATACATTGCCGCGACCCAAATTAGGGTTTTGAAAACATCGTGTTTTCCCTAGTTTGAGAAAACGATTTGTGGCTCTACGGATTTGCCGTGGATAGTCCGATCGAGTAAGGAGGAAGTTGAGCCGCCAGTGTGCATGCTGACACTTCCTTAATCATCCGTAGGAAGATCCAAGCCGTCCAACTAAGCTGGTGTAGTTGGACGGTCGTGATGCTTCTGAGGCCGTTGTGGACGGTCTAACTCGTTCGTGCTTTCCTTCAACAGCGCGACCACTCCTATTTGGGGTTGGCGTTTGACAGCGCTGGAATGTGTTAAACAAATTCCGACTGGTTGGGGCACTAGTGGGCCCGCCGGCGGTTAATGTGGTGATTACCTAGTCCTGCCGGGAGTGGTCTAGGTTTGCTGAAACACGCGGCCAAATTGGACAGCTGTGATCGTTTCTGAGACTGATATTAATAGTCTAGATTTTCCTTAAGGAATTTAAGCGTGATCGAGCTATCTTTAATTAAAATTGCGTCGATATGAACATCTCTTTGTCAGAGAGTGATGTAGCCTGTATGGGTATTTTCATGCAGATCTCGATACTGGCACTTCGGGAGATTCATGCTACTCTGCTGAGAGTGAACACTTAATCGTCATGTCATGTCAATAATGAGAGTTCGGCTGGGAACATAGTATATACAAATACTAGGCAAGTCATGCATTAGTTGGTAATGCTGGCAAAAATAGAATTTACAGAATATCTAGGATTGCTAATACGCGCACCATTCTGAGTGAATTTCATAAATATTGAATCGCTCAATGAGCGAGGAGGTTTTTTGCACTCGTCAATTTTCAAATGGCTTTACCCCTTGCAGGGTGACAACGCATTAAATACTGGTTTTATAATGTTAGCCTTGAACTAAAAACCACCATCAACATTAAGTCCCCTGCTTAGTACGGAATAGTTACACTATTGCGAGGTAAGCACTAGATGGTGACAATTAAAGATAAATTTATGAGACAAAGTTAGATCTTATCAGGAGAGATGGGTCGGCATGTCCTTGGGAAATGTCACGTTCAAGAGGCATCCAGTTGAGCGTTCCCCTAGCATGATGTCGGTTGTCCCCAGCTAGATTAGGCATACGGTTGGTTGGGATCTCAAATTATTCATGACGACGTCATAATCCTCGACTATGATGTGGACGATCCCTATCATGAGGAATAGCCTTAAAAGGCTGCTGAAGCAATTTATGAAAAGGATGTTGGAGCATCTCCCAAAGAGAACATTGATGTAGCTTCCGAAAAGCGTGTTGAAGCGGCTCTAGAGGATGTTGAAGCGGCTTCCGCAGAGGATGTTGAAGCATCTCCTGGAGAGGACTCTAGTGAAATCGCCCTTGGCCCTGGCGTTGATGATACTTCTTTGATATTTAGTAGTATTTGTTTCATGCGGCTGGAGCCAGGGCTTGATCAAATAATAATCCCTCATTCATGCCGCTTTTTATCACTGGGTACTGCGCCACCGTCTCAATGTTGAAGCAGGCTGCTTTTTGAGATATCCTCAAGGACTTCGTTCCAAGCGACATCTTTTGAACTGTATTCTAAATCTTGGATGGTTGTATGGAATGGGCTGCGATGATCAGTCCCCAGTTACACTTCAGATTCGATGACGTGGCTGGATATGTGAAAATATCTCCGACTTGTACTTTTGGAGTCTTTGATGCACATGTATGTCTTCATGTTAAGAAATTTCTGCAGCTCGTAAAGCTTCAACAGTGATGATACTGATATTAGAAATAAACTAGTTGAGGGACGTTAAGGCATCCCGAGCTTATTTTCCCCTGAAAGATGTACTTCTACTGCACGGTAAGGTGGTTGACGAACCGATGAAGGCGGAAATCGCAACAATCTTTTAGATTCTTCATTTGTTGCTCGCACTTGATAAATACGTATTGTATCCAGACTTATTGGCAGCCCATGCACCCTTCCAGAGGAAATTTGAAATCTAGAAACACTGAATCTAACCTTGTCGGCGTTGTTGTTGATGCGCAGCTTCGTGCATGCCTTGGGTAGGCGGTGCTGAATTCTGGTGATGTGGCGGACCTGATGCGGTTGGTAGGTATGGCTCGCTGAGGCGTTGAAGCGGCTTCTGGAGAGAGCGTTGAAGCGGCTTCTGGAGCGAATGTTGAAGAGGCTTCTGGAGCGAACGTTGAAGCGGCTTCTAGAGTGAACGTTGAAGCCGCTTCTAGAGAGAACTCTAGTGAGGGCGCCATTAACCCTTGATTTCAAAAAATGAGTTCTTCTTATTCTTCTTCAGTTTGATTTTCCCTTTCAAATTACATGCTTCTTGATTGACCGTCTATCTTGTGATGAAGAGGTCCTTGACTGACGGCGAAGGAATTTCATGTTGAGCCTCAGTCCCCAAGTGTGATTTACGTGGTTCTATCTTGTATGCCCAATGGATTTACCATAATAAGGGTATCACCATATAGCTTCCGTATTGGTGATCATATTACTTCTCCATGGGTAAAAATATGCAGAAGTTTGGATTACCTTTGTACTTAGTTGTTGTTGTTATGGTGAAGCTCTAGCTAGTATCAACAAACGAGCAGCAATGTTTCTTGGCAGCAACCGCGATCATAAGAGACTGGCAGGGAGAGGCGTGGTGGCTACTTGCACGAACTTGGCAGTCTTCATATAATGGTAGAGATCGTCTCGTTATTAGAGGGAGAAGCTGATGATGGAACCGATAGCTTCCTTGATGTTTCCTCATGGAAAAGAGGGAGACAGTCCCCTGCCTACGAGTATCTACTGAGATTTCAACTTGATAGATGCTATCATGCTGGGTTTCTGAAGAAATAATTTGGATGAGATTTAAAGTTGAACCCGATGAGGATCATACGAGTTGCTGATCATGAGGCCGTCTTTGCGTTTATGTTGCGTTTCATAGAGTACGCCTACGTCTTTGGACATCTTGGAATCATAATGACAACGTTCTTGCGTCTCTCTAAATTCAGCATCTTTGAGATGGATAGTGCCGAGCAGTCCCCATCTACACTCCTTTGTCTTTATCATCTTTGGATCGTGACTTTGAGGAGTAGGGAAGTTCCCTCATGCGAATGACTTAACTAACATGTTGTGCAAATATGATGAAGCTCTTGACATGGAGAGTTTGTATGTACCTCTTAAGTCTCAGGTGCGACCTCCTTCGGTAATGCAACTACTCCTTCTACGGGAGACGGAATTCTGAAAACGTCTCTCACTGATGTTGTTGCTGGTATGTCTTGGTCGTTGTTTTATAAATGTAACAGTCGTGCATGTGGTACTGGAATTGGAGTTGGCGGTTTTGGACGCGCATGATGTTGTATCTCGGTGGTTTTTCACTTGCTGCTTCAATGAAACTGCTTACAGGAGGCTGAAGGTTGTATTGCCTGTTGGTGGGATGTATGCTTCTACAAATATCATTAAGCTCTTCATTCCTGGAAGGCCTGATTCTTTCTAGCAGGGCAGGTGCCGTTGTAGACGAGCGCTTAACATCTTCACGAAGTTCAGAGGATGTCTGAAATTGCAGATTCTTCAGCATAACACGAGTACCATCCTATTAATGCATAATTCCACCAATCGTAGTTCAATCATATTTGGATCATGACAATCAAGTTCTTGGATTTTGAACCTCTTGACATAATCATTTGGATGATCATTGTTTCGTTGGAACATTCTCCCCAAATCTGAAAAGGTGATTTGCTCGGATACGAAGAAATACTTCTTGTAGAAAGCGGTTACCATCTCAGACCAGTTGGATATGTTGTTTGGTGCAATGTTGTTGTACCAGGTGTACGCTCTCCCAGTAAGTACTTTGAGAACTCTTTCAGGCGGAGGACATGATTGTATTCGTGCTCTCTTAGTGACTCCAGAAAAGAAGAGATGTGTTCTAGAGCATTACCAGTTCTGTCATAAAAGGAAAATTGAGGAGAAGAGTATCCTCTAGGAGGAGGAATGATGCGTGTCGTAACAACAACAAATTAATTAATATTTTTCCACCTAATTAACAAGTAATATAGTGTAGTCAAGTTCGTTCCTACGAGGAGCAAGAAGTTTTAGTTGTTTAGTTGTCACAAAAAGGAGGGATTGGTTTTAGATTTTAAAAACAAAAGAAAATAAACAAAGCAATTAAAAGTGTATGTTGAAACCAATAAGAGAGATTAGATCAAGGAATCCTTCTTCGTTGCAAAACAATGATTCATGTTATGCTCTTTTCCACTTTTTATTAGTCACAGATTATCACCAACCGTAGGTAAAGCAGCTAGCTCAGTGCTAAACCCCTAAATCCCTAGTATCACCGGATACGGAAGTTCCCGACTACCGGATTCTATTCACCAAACCACCTAGTAGTAGCTCACTCAAGATTTAATTTAGTTAAATGCATTAAGATTTATGAATTTATTAGGTTGATATTATTAGTTAGACTCTTATCTCAAGGTCTACTTGCTAACGTTGTTTTCACACACAATTGCTCCACGGAATCCCTCCGCAAGGTCTCGTGTTTGCTACTTGTGTAAAGTGTCTAGAAACGATTACTTATCCCCTAACTTTCACTAGATTTAGATCAATTAACAAATCAATTTAGTATGCATCTAAAAGACCTATCAATCAACCATGAATGTATAAACATTCCTATTAGTAAAAACAAACGATAATCATGTGAAAACTTCAAAGTAGATTTAAAACAAAACTCAAAACATGTCAAGAACTAGGAATTCATCCTCAATCAATAAAATTAGCTACTCATGCTAAGGAGTTCACACAAAGAATAAAGAAAAAAAGAAGTGTTGTGTGTGTAAAAGGTGTGTAAAAGTTGTGTAGAGAACTTCTCTATTTATAGGCTTCAATTTCCTAGCAATCCTCTTAGGAATAGAATCCTCATTCCATAATAACACCACTTTCCCAATTTGAGCCTAATTCCAATTTCAAGTCCAATTCTCCTAATCTTCCAAGTTTCCTTTCCAAATACAATCCCAATTCTTCAAACCCATGAGTCTAGATGAGTCTAGAAAATTCTTCATTAATTGAGTCGCCGGAACTTCACTGGTACCACCAGAATAGGGCACCGGAAATCTCCCTACCGGTAGCTGGAATCTTCTTCTCCGTCCACGGAATATTCCATCACGGCACCGTTACATATAACTGTCAACTAACAGTTTCTGTTAGTCAACCGGGTCAAGGAAGAGGAAGTCAGACACCCCAACACTTGAGGTAAGGGTCACCCAGATGGCAACTCCCTTAACCTTGGCTAGACTGCCACTAGCACTCTCCTATGAAATGACCATTTTGTCCTTTTTGCTCAATTGAGATAGATTTCTTCTTATTTTCTCCATATGACTCCAAAGTACCTAATAACTCAAAAACACTCGTAAAATACATAATTCACACGAAAAATAACAAAGAAAGCATAACCGATAGATATTAAATACGATGTATTCTACACCCTATCAAATTCCCCCAAACTTAGACTTTGCTAGTCCTCGAGCAAATTAAACTAAAACTTACAACTTCAAAGCGTTCCAGCGTCGCAAGCATCCAAAGAGCTATGAGGACATAGAGTTTCTGCATGCTAGTAATAAGAAGTTAGAAATACTAAAGACCATATTCTCATTATTAAATGTTGAGTGAGAAATAACCACACCATAATGAGAGAATGCGTGTTTGAGAAGCGATCAATAAGCATTTCACCTCGACTTCTGCCTCACCAAAAAGGGTTTTATGAAATTGCACTTAAAAGACTTACTTTTATGGTTCTCACATGTGTGCAGGTAGGAATGAAGAGAGAAATCCTGCAACACGTTGAATGGTGGGAAGGACAACTTCCGAAATATTTTTAAAACCCACATCTTTTAACATTTTGAAAACCATTTTTCTAACGATCTCTAAGAAAGGAAATCAACCACTATTATCGAGGATGAGATTACTTACTCACCTTCACATCCGATTGCAATGATGATAACACCACTCTCACGACATCCAATAGAAACGTATTCCGCTCCTCGTCTTTATCTTCTTGGTATTCGTCTTCGGCTTCAACTATGATGATAAACACTTGAACTTCGTAATTCCTTGAAAATTTGTAACTCTTTACCTTAAATCCTTGTCGCTTGAAACTTCCTTATATATTTTTCTTCCCCACGGCTTATTAAATAAAAGATAAAAACAAAAATTTCTCTTGCCATTATTATTTTTTTTAGAGACAAGAGAAATAAAATACAAAACAAAGTGAAAATAAAAACAAACCATGGCCGTGGGAAAAGTACTTTACCGCTTGATTCTTCACAACTTGTATCGTCTCGAAATCATAAACTTCAATAATTCTCACCTTTTGCTTTTCTTTGCTCTTGTAAATAAGTCTTCAACATGTATATATAATTCCGCTCATTGTCTAGTTGCTTTACTTGGATATGAAATTTACTCTTTTCTTGTTCCGTTGCTTGTAAACCTTGAACTTTTTCAACTTTCCTTGTAGATTTTGATTTCGCTCCCTTGTTGATGATGGTGGTGTTTCTATGGACCCGTTGTTGTCGAGAGAGAAAATGGTGCTAACTGCAAATCGAACTACAAGAAGGAGGCTTTCATCTATAGACGTCACCCTCATGATTGACAAAATTAGCACTCAAGAGATCAAAGAGTAGTTCTTTTATTGGTGGGAGGTTGGGTAGCTCACAATTCTACCCGGAATTAACGTACGGTGACACACACTCAAAAGAAAGCTCTTTAGTTATTTATAAAGAAATATGGTCGGTGCCTCACATGATATAAATAGGGTAGTCTCCACTAATGATTGATCAGCAACTCTAATAATGCATGTCTCCATGTTCCTAATCTGCATCACCGGCATGATTAAATCCATTATTTAACACTCTAACAAGCAAGAAATCTGAACGTAGTTCCCTAACACTTCCAAGTTCAGTTATGTCGGTCAGAATTATCTATGTAAACACACCTAGAAGTATGCTAGTGACTCTAAAATCTCTAAAAGTTGGAGGTTTTATGCAATTTTTTTTTTAATATGCTTAACCACTCCCCCACACTTAAACTTTACATTGTCCTCAATGTAATTGAATCCTTCTAGTAAAGTCAAGGTGGGAAATCCTAGTATGATATGGAACAAGAAAAAATAAATAAACAAAACAAAAAACAAAAGGATAAGAAATACAAAACTTATGGGTTGCCTCCCATTTAGCGCTTGTTTTAAAGTCGACGGCCCGACTTGGCTTCTTGTAAGATTCACTCCCCATATACTAAAAACCTGAAAATTTGGGGATCCACCCACAGTGCCTGTTTTGCAAACAATAACTCCATACAAATGTTAGCACAAGAAAATAATAATAATGTTATCGCTCGATAGAAATTTCCCCCACACTTAGTCTTGTCCACACTCGGAAGTGTATAAAGAACATAGAATTTGGGAACTTCCATGTATTTCTCTTGGCAAACCTGCATAGTGTTAGCATCAAGTGTTTCCAATGGTGGATGTCTAGAAACAAAATCATCCAAAAATACTTTCGAAGCACATACATTCAAACCAATAAGAGGTAAAGGAGAAGAATCAATATGCAAAGAGTTAGACAAACCTTGCACAATCTCTTGTATTACGGAATCCTCTTCATCCTTAAAAAATTCAAGTGAATTACTTACCTCTTGTAAATCGTGGTCCTCTATAAAACCTTGCAACCATTCTTCGTCATTTTCTAACTTAACCAAAGTATTGGAATCATTAAAATCATTGGCAAGTTCAATTGGGTCTTCCACAATATCATTCAATTCGGTTTCATTCTCAAGCATCACCGCTTCAACATCCTCGTCATCAGAATCGGGCCATTCCTCTCTCATAAAATCTTCTTTGGTATAAATTGAAAGATCTTATTTTGAGGGTGTTATACCATTTATAACAATAGGAAAGTCACATCCAATCTCCTCTTTTTGAATAGGTGAAGGATCGTTATTATGATCCGGAGTTGGAATAACTTTATCCTTGTTACAGTAATTTTCATAAGGTTCAAAATCATCATCGTAACCCATATAATAACGTTTTTTACGCTCCATTCTTAAAGCTCTTTTAGCTTCAATAATTTCTTCATCCGATGCTAGGCCTTCATCGATCCATTGATAAAACCTTCTCTTAATTTCCCTCAAACTAGGTTGCCTTACACCGAGGAGATCACGCATAGATTTAGAAGCATTACTATCCTCTGCTCCCAGTGATTGTTCACTTACATACCCGTCATAAGGTTGTTGATATGTATGAGAATATCCATAATGTCTATATCCTAAAGATGGTTGGAAGTTGCCATAATGTTGAGGTTGAAAACCGTATGGATTGTTGTAATATGCTTTCTCTTGTCCACCATACATGGAAAATTGGTACCTGAAATAAGATTCTCAAAAAACTAAGTTAGATACGATATAGAATCCAACAAAGCAAGAATAAAGAAAAAAAGAAAAATAAAAACAACTAAAATCGTCCGCTGCTCCCCGGCAGTGGCGCCAAATTTGATGTGTGTCATAACCACAACAAATTAGTTGATATTTTCCCACCTAATTAACAAGTAATATAGTGTAGTGAAGTTCGTTCCCACGAGGAGCAAGAAGTTTTAGTTGTTTAGTTGTCACAAAAATGGGGGATTGGTTTAGATTTTAAAAACAAAAGAAAATAAACAAAGCAATTAAAAGTGTATGTTGATTTGTTTTTAATTGTTGTAGAAAATGTGGTAATAAGATTCGTTCAACTCGAATTTGTGAAGGTTTTTCTAAAATTAAATAAAGTTGTTTCAAAGATAATAAGAAAATACCGAGACCCTGGATTCCACCATTAACCAATTAAGTGAAAATTCTAATCAATATCATGCAATTCTTTCTTTTAAAGTGGATCTAATATTTTGCCTATAATAGATTTTTGAAGTAATAGTTGTAATCACAAAGCATGAAACATCAAAAGTTTTAGAACCAAGCATGCTCCATCAAAACGATTCACAACTACTCAATAAAAATCAATTTTCTATAATAGTTCTATGCAAATAATCATGTAAAATAATTGCAATAAATAATTAAAATAGAATTATACCACTTTTCATGGAACAATGGCTTCCTCCATTGCCTCGGCTAAGGGATTTAGCTCCTCATATTAACCATTTGCTCAAAATACATGCTTATAGCCCAAAAGTGTTTACAAGAGGTGTAACAATAAAACAGAAAAATTGCAACAGAAATAACTGTTGCAAAGGCGCTGTTCAATTGTTACAGTGAAAGAAAAGAAGACAGTTCAGCTGTTACAGAGAAGTGATGTTGCGAATTTGAGACACTGTTCTTCCTTGCGACGTTTGTTCTTCAGCAGCAGCAGAAAACGGACAGTTCAACTGTAACTTCCTACAACTCGATCTTCTCAGCTCTGTGGTGCTCTAAACTACTCCAAACTATTCGTCATCCTTATAGGGGACCTAAGCATCCTATTTATACACAAAAGGGTCATTGAATCTTTCCCAAATCGCTTCGAAATCTCTTCTTTCCTTCCTTGGCAGTCACGGCAATAAGCTTTTCCCTAATTCGTTTCACGCGTTTCTGAGCTCTCCCAATTATATCAAACTTTTCCTTAGATAGAATATGTATCTTTGGAACGAATATCTTGCCTTTAATCTCTCTGAATGACCAAAAACAAACTCGACAGGGACTTGTTTCCTTATTTGCTCTGTTTCCTTTTTCCGGCAATTCCAGCCCAATTCGATCGGTCCAATTGCTTCTAATGAACTTGTTAAGTCATATCAAGTCCAGCCCAATCAATTTCCGGTGTTGAATCTCCCTGAAACAGCTCCAAAAATCGAGTCCAAAATCTGCAGACGATGCACATAGTTTCCCGCCAATTTTTTTTTTGCATTTGAATTTTGAAGAAGAAGACCTCCCCCTATCCAGTTCTGGTGTCCCTTTAGCACATGCCCGAAATGGGTTACCCCTTATCCAAAGCGAGAGTCCGAATAGCAAATGTCCTCCCAGGTGTCTTTAACAACTTTTCGAGCCAATTTCGCCGCAAAAGCTTATTTCTCCAAAAACACCTACAAAGAGATAAAATACCGAAATAAGTACAAAAATGGGTGCCAACAATATACACAATAGAGATGAAAATAGACACATAAATGCGTCTATCAAATACCCCCAAACTTATTATTTGCTAGTCCTCGAGAAAATCAAATAGAAAATAAAATCCTAACTCACTGTCGCAGGCATCTTCGATTGCATTTAGCGTATGCAATAAGCCTTTAAACCCCTAGGTGTCCCTAGTGGCCGAGTTATAGTCTCGGGAGGGCTTATAAGAGATATAACCACAAAACCTTTACTCCATACCTTAGCTATCTACGCAGAACCTTGGAAGGCACTAAAGAATCTCCTTGGTTGGCATACTTATTGACTACAAGACGAAGTACCCTGATGCGAAATTCCAATTGATGTACACGAGTTTGCACTCAAGCATACTAAAATTCATATAAAGTGACGGAGCTCTACTCAAATAGTTGCACTATGGACATCATATTCGGAGTCAAAACTAATCACATGGATAGATCAAGAAGATGGATATAGAAAGACATAGATGGGTTTTGATGTTTACTAAGTGAACGGCGTTTCCCATATCTGTCTGAAGGCCTCCGCCAAAATGAACCTATCCTAATGGGTTGATATACTAGTCTGACTAATATCAACACACTGGCATATACAAGGGTACCAGTGGTCGACTTTATTGAATTTATTCCTTTTGGTCAAATGGTCTGGTCTCAATTTTTTTTTATTTTTTTTTTCAACTTTTTTGGTAACTACCATTTTTTTTTCAACTTTTTGGTAACTACCATTTTTTTTCTTTTCTCTTTTTCTTTTTCAACTTTTTTTTTTCATGGTATCTCAATCACTCTAATTCACCCTAGCATTGGTAACAACTTGAATCGTGGGCCCCACCTATCACTTAGAGAAACATAGTTTAAAAACAAAATAAAATAAAAATAGAAGTGAAAAGGACTCAACGAGATATGGTGAAACTATCATGTTATTTCTAACACCTGAGCTCTGTGCTTTTATGAATAGACTCTTCTAGATGTTTCCATCTAATCAGATTGGTTCCTCAACTCCTACAACCAAAATGCTTCCATCCACTTAGATTGGTTAGTGCCATCCTTAATAAACATAAATTTCTAGGCTCTGGAGTTTATTTATTGCAACTAAAACGAAAAAAATAACAAAATGTTTCATCCCCACCCCCAAACCTAAATCTAACATTGTCCTCAATGTTTCTAGTGAAAGCACAATAAAGTATAAATAACATGAGGAATTTGTAAAGAGAGAAGTTGGAAAGATAGTACCTGGGTGAAGTGTAACCAAAAACCTACAAAAATAATATACAACATACAACATACAAACTGCCTTGATGGTCAATCAAGGTAAACAGGGTCCTCCAGAGGGACCTCCTCAACATCACCTGTAGGAAAAGGCTCTAAAAAGGGCTTCAATCGCTGACCGTTAACCTTTGAAGAACTACTACCATCTGGTTTCTCAATCTCAATAGCGCCATGAGGAAAAACAGTACGGACCACAAAAAGACCGATCCACCGAGAGTGCAACTTCCCGGGAAATAGATGCAAACGAGTGTCATACAGAAGAACTTTTTGACCTGGAGAAAATGACTTTCGTAAAATATTCTTATCATGCACAAGTTTCATTTTATTCTTATACTCCTTAGCACTATCGTATGCATCTCTACGAATCTCGTCCAACTCATTGAGCTGGAGCTTTCTATGAACTCCTGCCTTGTCAAGTGAAAAGTTTAAGCTCTTAACAGCCTAATAGGCTCTATGCTCTAACTCGACAGGTAGGTGACATGCCTTGCAAAATACTAGACGATAAGGGGACATTCCAATAGGTGTCTTAAACGCAGTACGGTAAGCCCATAAGGCATCAGTATGCCTCGACGACCAGTCTTTCCTATTGGGATTAACTATTTTTTCTAATATACGCTTAATTTCCCTATTGGATACCTCTACCTGA
Source organism: Papaver somniferum (assembly GCF_003573695.1). Classification (NCBI taxonomy): domain Eukaryota; kingdom Viridiplantae; phylum Streptophyta; class Magnoliopsida; order Ranunculales; family Papaveraceae; genus Papaver; species Papaver somniferum. The sequence continues at coordinate 27,566,215 of NC_039359.1, read as the reverse complement.
CCACTAGTCTGAGGGTGATATGGGGTAGCTACTTTATGGGTAATACCATATTGTTTCATTAAAAGAGCAAACGGTTTATTACAAAAGTGTGAACCTCCATCACTAATTATGGCTCGCGATGTACCAAAACGTGTAAGTATATTCTCTTTCAAAAACTTAATTACGACCCTATGGACATTTGTTTTACACGGAACCGCCTCAACCCACTTAGACATATAGTCTACAACGACAAGTATGTAAAGATAACCTAAAGAATTAGGAAATGGACCCATAAAATCAATTCCCCACACATCAAATACCTCAATCACTAAAATAGGGTTCAAAGGCATCATATTTCTACGGGAAATAGTTCCTAACCTCTGGAAACGATCACAAGAAACACAGTGACTATGGGAGTCTTTAAACAATGAAGGCCAGTAAAATCCACACTGCAATATCTTAGCAGCAGTTTTTTAGCACTAAAATGACCCCCACAAGCATGTTCATGACAAAAGGAGAGAATACTGGACTGGTCACTCTCAGGTACACATCTCCTAATAATCTGGTCGGGACAATACTTAAACAAATAAGGATCGTCCCAAAAGAAATGCTTAACCTCGGCTAAAAACCTAGAACGATCTTGTTTACCCCAATGTTGAGGGGTACGGCCAGTAACAAGATAATTCACTATATTTGCATACCAAGGTGATTGGGAAACAGAGAACAATTGTTCATCAGGAAAGCTATCCCTTATAGGAAGGGCATCACTAGGGTAACTAACAACTAACCTGGATAAGTGGTCTGCTACTACATTTTCAGCACCCTTTTTGTCTCTAATGTCTGGAGAAAATTCTTGTAACAATAGGATCCACCTAATCAGTCTAGGTTTGGTGTCCTTCTTAGACAAAAGGTATTTCAAAGAAGCATGATCAATATATATTACGATCTTAGAACCTAAAGGGTAGGATCTAAACTTATCCAAGGCAAACACGATGGCTAACAGTTCCTTCTCGGTAGTTGTATAGTTCAATTGGGCATCATTCAGAGTTTTGCTAGCATAGTAAATCACATGAAGTAATTTGTCTACTCGTTGACCTAACACAACGCCTATAGCATAATCTGAAGCATCACACATAATCTCAAAGGGTAGGTTCCAGTTGGGTGCCTGGACTATGGGAGCGGTAGTGATTAAATTTTTAAGCTTCTCAAAAGCCTCTAAACAAGCATCATCAAAGACAAACTTAACATCTTTTGCAAGCAAATTGCAAAGAGGTCTAGAAATCAAGCTAAAATCCTTAATGAATCGACGGTAAAAACCTGCATGCTCTAGGAATGACCTAATGTCTTTTACGATTTTTGGGACCTGTAAAGTCTTAATAAGGTCAACTTTGGCTTTGTCTACCTCTATACCTTTTGAAGAAATGATGTGCCCTAAAACAATTCCTGATTTAACCATGAAATGGCATTTTTCCCAATTAAGCACTAAATTCTTTTCCTTACACCTAGTCAACACTAATGTCAAATGATGCAAGCAATCATCAAAAGATGAACCAAACACTGAAAAATCATCCATAAAGACCTCTAAAAACTGTTCTACCATATCAGAAAATATGCTCATCATACAACGCTGAAAAGTCGCAGGGGCATTACACAGCCCGAAAGGCATGCGTCTATACGCGAATGTACCAAAGGGACAGGTAAAAGTGGTTTTCTCTTGGTCTTCTGGGGCAATACCGATCTGATTATATCCGGAAAAGCCATCTAAAAAGCAATAGAAACTATATCCAGCTAATCTCTCTAGCATTTGGTCGATAAAAGGAAGGGGAAAGTGATCCTTCCTTGTGACCTTGTTCAATTTCCTATAGTCGATACAGACACGCCATCCCATGGTCACTCGGGTTGGGATTAACTCATTATCCTCATCCTGGACTAAAGTGATACCTGATTTCTTGGGAACAACCTGAACGAGGCTGACCCACTTACTGTCTGAAATTGGGTAGATAATACCCGCATCTAACAACTTAAGCACCTCTTTTCGAACTACTTCGTTCATGTTAGGGTTCAGCCGACGTTGCATCTCCCTAGACGGTTTGGAGTCTTCCTCTAAATGAATCTGATGCATACAAACGGTATGACTAATACCCTTAATGTCTGATATAGACCACCCTAAAGCTTCCTTATTCTCTTGAAGTAATTTTACTAGCCTACTTTCCTGATCACTATCCAAGTCGGCAGCAATAAGCACAGGTAAAGTCTTAGATGGGCCTAAGAACACATACTTCAGGTTATCTGGTAGTGGTTTGAGGTCCAACTTAGGGGGGCTCTTCTAAGGAAGGAACTAAGGTAGTCTCAGAAGCTGGTAATGGTTCGAACCTAGCTTTCCATCTATCAGTGTCTAACACATGGGTAGAATCTAATAGAGCATTCACTTGTTCAATGGCACTATCATCGTCGAAATCTAAACCAAAATGGGATAGACAACTCTCTAGTGGGTCTTCGGACAAGATGTTTGGTAATGACTCCTGAATTAAGGATTCTATCATATTCACTCCAACACATGTGTCATCTAGCTCATAAGGTAGCTTACTGACATTAAAAATGTTCATTTCGATAGTCATATTACCAAAGGATAAATTCATCACACCATTTCGACAGTTTATGATCGCATTAGACGTAGCTAAGAATGGGCGACCTAAAATCACAGGTATCTGGTTCTCTGGGTCAGGGACAGGTTGGGTATCTAGGACCACGAAATCCACTGGATAAATAAACTTGTCGACCTCAATAAGAACATCCTCGATAACACCTCGAGGAATTTTGACAAACCTATCAGCTAACTGCAGTGTTATCTGAGTAGGTTTCATTTCACCAAGACCTAGCTGTAAGTACACATGGTACGACAGTAAGTTCACACTGGCTCCTAAGTCAAGTAAAGCTCTTTCTACCCGGTGTTTACCTATTGTGCAAGCAATGGTTGGGGAACCTGGGTCTTTGTACTTTGGAGTGGTAGTGTTCTGAATGATTGAACTTACATGACTAGCTAAAAAGGCTTTCTTATGGATGCTAAGTTTTCTCTTTCGCGTAAACATATCCTTAAGGAACTTGGCATAAGCAGGAATTTGCGTAATTGCATCTAATAAAGGAAGGTTTATGGTAACTTTCTTAAAAACCTCCAATATGTCATTAAAGATCGATGCTAACAGCTGGGGAAATGGGGCTCTAGGCGCAGGATCAGACCTCTCAGGAACCGAGTCATCATCATTGGAAATTTTATCAGTCCCCTCAGTTAGCGGTCCCGAGGGATGAGATCCTGAGGGGTGAACTACAGTATGTTCACTATAGGGCATGTTTACCTGATTGTCTACTACTCTACCACTCCTAAGGGTTCTAATAACATTCAATTGATTCGATGGTTTTGCACCTACTTCATGAACTCCTCTAGGGTTGGGAGTAGTCTGACTAGGGATCCTTCCGTTATCTCTCTCACTTAAGGTTTTAGCTATTTGGCCGACTTGAATTTCTAGCTTAGCAAGGCTCTGAGCACTAGTTTGAAAGTTCTGCTTGGTTTCCTGTTGAAAACTAAGTTGGCTCTTTAATAACATGTCATGGCTCTGTGCTAACATATCCTGGCTCTTTCTTAGTATACTAAGAGATTCCTCTAAGCTCGTTATTCTATTCTCTGAAGAGTTCTGAAACTGACCTGAAGAGTTCTTATCTGAACCAAAACCTGGGGGAGCATTAGAATTACTAAACTGACCTTGACTCTGGCCTTTAGACCACGAAAGGTTCGGATGGTTTCTCCAACCAGGATTATAGGTTTCTGAATATGGGTCAAACTTCTGACGGTTATCGAATCTAGTGTTATTATAGAGAGCATTGGCTTGCTCTTCATTATTTTGGCCTTCCCAAAAAGGCTCCAATCTACCACTAGTGTGACCAATTTCTAAAGCTTCTAACCTTTTCGCTATAGCAGCAATTTTGGCATCTGATTCAAAGCTTCCTTCTACCCTATTAACGTTTCCTCTGCCTAGAAGAATTGTTTTCTGGGGTACCCTATTACTTTCCCATTGTTGGGTCTTTTCAGCGATTTCATGCAAGTATGTCATCGCATTATCAACTGTTTGGTTTTCAAACCCACCTGTACACATGGACTCTACTGTAGTTGTGGTGGGATAATCTAAACCCTCATAAAGGATCTGAACTAACCTAACCTTTTCTAAACCATGATGAGGACATTGGGATAATAAATCATTGAACCTTTCCAAATACCTATACAAAGATTCTCCCTCCTGTTGTGTAAACGTGCAGATTTGCGTCCTAATAGACGAGGTTTTGTGCCTAGGGAAAAACTTTTTCAAAAAGGCGGATGTAAGTTGTCCATAGGTTTCAATTGATTCGGAAGCCAAACTATACATCCACGACTTGGCTTTATCTTTTAAGGAAAAGGGGAATAACCTGAGTTTTAAAGCATCATCATCAAGGTTTCTAATTTTCAGGGTACTACAGATTTCCTCAAAGTCCCTAACATGGAAATAGGGGTTTTCATTTTCATTTCCTAAAAATATTAGGAGCAACTGTAAGGTTCCAGGCTTAAGTTCATAATTTTCTTCAGTTTCACGTAACTTGATACACGAGGGACGAGTAGTCCTAGTAGGATTCAACAAGGCTTTCAAAGTTTCCATTTCTGGCGCTATTGGACTATCAGGGATTTTCTCTTCAAACGGACGTTCAAAAACGGAATCTTCACGAATCGGACTCTCTAAATTGAGGTAATCAAGACACTTAGAACTACTAGGTTTCTCTTTAACAAATCTACCTAGGGCGTCTCTTTTACGTTCAGGCATGCAAAACAGAATAAGGAAGGGAATTCTATGCAAACACAAAACAAGGCTGACTCAACCAAATCAAACCTAAATTTCTAGCAAACAAAAAGCATGATGGCTCCACTTAGATTGTCACTAGACCAGCTTCTATTCTTTCGAAAAGGAACTCGTTACAATCTGAGAAAACCCCTCTGAAATCAATCCGAGTCAAAGTAAGTTGAATCAAGGCGAGGGGAGCTCAGTGGAGCTTTGATACCCAAGGCCTCACCGATTACAAGGCGGTGCAGTCACGCATTCAACTCACAGAAACCGTCAAGAACTTCGAAGTATGCTCAAAAGAGTAACCAATATTCTTCGAACGACTTTCCTATTAAGCTCGTTACCCTATAGGTCTCGTTCTAGTCAAAATTTTAGGCTTAGGTTCGCATTTGGTTTCGTGTTCCTAAGGCGGGCAAGAAGAGAACGGTGATGAAATCCGAACCCTTATCTTGCATGGCCAGTCCTTGCCCTTTACTAGGAATTGAAAGCAACCGTATTCAAGTCCTCAACATATATTCACCTTAAGGAATACAGTAAACCCGCTGACAGGGGATTCGCGGGTGTTTCGAAAAACTTACCTCCCGTACCAGACGGGCGAAGAACCGGTGATGTCGACTCGGGCCACAAATCCTATGTTATGTACGAACCCGAGGGGCCGAGGTGATATCGTAATCACCGTCCTTCCCTGCACACATTTTGTATTTAAACCAACCCTTCCTTAGGGTTCAAAAATAATAATGTCCAAAGTCCAATGTCCAAGTGTCCAAAAAGAAAAGAAAAAAAATTACAAAAATAGCAAACCCTAATACAATTCTCTCTCTCTCTTTTTTTTTTAATAAAGAAAAATAAACAAACCCTAAAAAAAATAAAATATCTAAAAAGAAATTGTCTTCTTTTCCGTTCTTTTCTCTTTAATCTTTTGCTCCAATTCTTTATGCTTTAAGTTCCAGTCTTTACGAAATCATCAAACTCCTTGGCTTAATTCGCTTTATGATCCAAAACCTGTAGACAAAAGACAAATACCCAAAAACGTAAAAAGAACAAAAATAAAAAAAAAATAAAAAAAAAATAAAAAAAATAAAAGAAAACTAAGTCTAAAAACCCTAAAAGCAAATCCGCGTTGGCGGCGCCAAAAATTGATTTGTTTTTAATTGTTGTAGAAAATGTGGTAATAAGATTCGTTCAACTCGAATTTGTGAAGGGTTTTCGAAAATTAAATAAAGTTGTTTCAAAGATAATAAGAAAATACCGAGACCCTGGATTCCACCATTAACCAATTAAGTGAAAATTCTAATCAATATTCATGCAATTCTTTCTTTTAAAGTGATCTAATATTTTGCCTCTAATAGATTTTTGAAGTAATAGTTGTAATCACAAAGCATGAAACATCAAAAGTTTTAGAACCAAGCATGCTCCATCAAAACGATTCACAACTACTCAATAAAAATCAATTTTCTATAATAGTTCTATGCAAATAATCATGTAAAATAATTGCAATAAATAATTAAAATAGAATTATACCACTTTTCATGGAACAATGGCTTCCTCCGTTGCCTCGGCTAAGGGATTTAGCTCCTCATATTAACCATTTTCTCAAAATACATGCTTATAGCCCAAAAGTGTTTACAAGAGGTGTAACAATAAAACAGAAAAATTGCAACAGAAATAACTGTTGCAAAGGCGCTGTTCAATTGTTACAGTGAAAGAAAAGAAGACAGTTCAGCTGTTACAGAGAAGTGATGTTGCGAATTTGAGACACTGTTCTTCCTTGCGACGTTTGTTCTTCAGCAGCAGCAGAAAACGGACAGTTCAGCTGTAACTTCCTACAACTCGATCTTCTCATCTCTGTGGTGCTCTAAACTACTCCAAACTATTCGTCATCCTTCTAGGGGACCTAAGCATCCTATTTATACACAAAAGGGTCATTGAATCTTTCCCAAATCGCTTCGAAATCTCTTCTTTCCTTCCTTGGCAGTCACGGCAATAATCTCTTCCCTAAATCATTTCACGCGTTTCTGAGCTCTCCCAATTATATCAAACTCTTACTTAGATAGAATATGTATCTTTGGAACGAATTTCTTGCCTTTAATCTCTCTGAATGTCCAAAAACAAACTCGACAGGGACTTGTTTCCTTATTTGCTCTGTTTCCTTTTTCCGGCAATTCCAGCCCAATTCGATCGGTCCAATTGCTTCTAATGAACTTGTTAAGTCATATCAAGTCCATCACAATCAATTTCCGGTGTTGAATCTTCCCTGAAACAGCTCCAAAAATCGAGTCCAAAATCTGCAGACGCTGCACATAGTTTCCCGCCAATTTTTTTTTTTGCATTTGAATTTTGAAGAAGAAGACCTCCCCCTATCCAGTTCTGGTGTCCCTGTAGCACATGCCCGAAATGGGTTACCCCTTATCCAAAGCGAGAGTCCAAATAGCAAATGTCCTCCCAGGTGTCTTTAACAACTTTTCGAGCCAATTTCGCCGCAAAAGCTTATTTCTCCAAAAACGCCTACAAAGAGATAAAATACCGAAATAAGTACAAAAATGGGTGCTAACAATATACACAATAGAGATGAAAATAGACACATAAATGCGTCTATCATATGTTGAAACCAATAAGAGAGATTAGATCAAGGAATCCTTCTTCGTTGCAAAACAATGATTCAAGTTATGTTCTTTTCCACTTTTTATTAGTCACAAATTATCACCAACCGTAGGTAAAGCATCTAGCTCAGTGCTAAACCCCTAAATCCCTAGTATCACCGGATACGGAAGTTCTCGACTACCGGATTCTATTCACCAAACCACCTAGTAGTAGCTCACTCAAGATGTAATTTAGTTAAACACATTAAGATTTATGAATTTATTAGGTTGATATTAGTAGTTAGACTCTTAGCTCAAGATCTACTTGCTAACGTTGTTTTCACACACAATTTCTCCACGGAATCCCTCCGCAAGGTCTCGTGTTTGATACTTGTGTAAAGAGTCAAGAAACGATTACTTATCCCCTAACTTTCACTAGATTTAGATCAATTAACAAATCAATTTAGTATGCATCCTAAAAGACCTATCAATCAACCATGAATGTATAAACATTCCTATTAGTAAAAACAAATGATAATCATGTGAAAACTTCAAAGTAGATTTAAAACAAAACTCAAAACATGTCAAGAACTAGGAATTTATCCTCAATCATTAAAATTAGCTACTCATGCTAAGGAGTTCACACAAAGAATAAAGAAAAAAAGAAGTGTTGTGTGTGTAAAAGGTGTGTAAAAGTTGTGTAGAGAACTTCTCTATTTATAGGCTTCAATTTCCTAGCAATCCTCTTAGGAATAGAATCCTCATTCCATAATAACACCACTTTCCTAATTTGAGCCTAATTCCAATTTCAAGTCCAATTCTCCTAATCTTCCAAGTTTCCTTTCCAAATCCAAGCCCAATTCTTCAAACCCATGAGTCTAGATGAGTCTAGAAAATTCTTCATTAATTGAGTCGCCGGAACTTCACTGGTACCACCAGAAATCTCCCTGCCGGTCGCTGGAATCTTCTTCTCCGTCCACGGAATATTCCATCACGGCACCGTTACATATAACTGTCAACTAACAGTCTCTGTTAGTCAACCGGGTCAAGGAAGAGGAAGTCAGACACCCCAGCACTTGAGATAAGTGTCACCCATATGCCAACCCCCTTAACCTTGGCTAGACTGCCACTAGCACTCTCCTATGAAATGACCATTTTGTCCTTTTTGCTCAATTGAGATAGATTTCTTCTTATTTTCTCCATATGACTCCAGAGTACCTAATAACTCAAAAACACTCGTAAAATACATAATTCACACGAAAAATAACAAAGAAAGCATAACCGATAGATATTAAATACGATGTATTCTACAGCCTATCAAATTCCCCCACACTTAGACTTTGCTAGTCCTCGAGCAAATTAAACTAAAACTTACAACTTCAAAGAATTCCAGCGTCGCAAGCATCCAAAGAGATATGAGGACATAGATTTTCTGCATGCTAGTAATAAGAAGTTAGAAATAATAAAGAACATATTCTCATTCTTAAATGTTGAGTGAGAAATAACCACACCATAATGAGAGAATGCATGTTTGAGAAGCGATCAATAAGCATTTCGCCTCGACTTCTGCCTCACCAAAAAGGGTTTTATGAAATTGCACTCAAAATATGTACTTTTATGGTTCTCACATGTGTGCAGGTAGGAACAAGAGAGAAATCCTGCAACACGTTGAATAGTGGGAAGGACAACTTCCGAAATATTTTAAAAACCCACATCTTTTAACATTTTGAAAACCATTTTTCTAACGATCTCTAAGAAAGGAAATCAACCACTATTATCGAGGATGAGATTATTTAATCACCTTCACATCCAATTACAATGATGATAACACCACTCTCACGACATCCAATAGAAACGTATTCCGCTCCTCGTCTTTATCTTCTTGGCATTCGTCTTCGGATTCAACTTAGATGATAAACACTTGAACTTCGTAATTCCTTGACAATTTGTAACTCTTTACCTTAAATCCTTGTCAATTGAAACTTCCTTATAGATTTTTCTTCCCCGCGGATTATTAAATAAAAGATAAAAACAAAAATTTCTCTTGCCACTATTTTTTTTTTAGAGACAAGAGAAATAAAATACAAAACAAAGTGAAAATAAAAACAAACCATGGCCATGGGAAAAGTACTTTACCTCTTGATTCTTCACAACTTGTATCGTCTCGAAATCATAAACTTCAATAATTCTCACCTTTTGCTTTTCTTTGCTCTTGTAAATAAGTATTCAACATGTATATATAATTCCGCTCATTGTCTAGTTGCTTTACTTGGATATGAAATTTACTCTTTTCTTGTTCCGTTTCTTGTAAACCTTGAACTTTTTCAACTTTTGTTGTAGATTTTGATGTCGCTCCCTTGTTGATGATGATGGTGTTTCTATGGACCCGTTGTTGTCGAGAGAGAAAATGGTGCTAACTGAAAATCGAACTACAAGAAGGAGGCTTTCATCTATAGACGTCACCCTGATGATTGACAAAATAGCACTCAAGAGATCAAAGAGTAGTGCTTTGATTGGTGGGAGGTTGGTAGCTCACAATTCTACCTGGAATTAACGTACGGTGACACACACTCAAAAGAAAGCTCTTTAGTTATTTATAAAGAAATCTGGTCGGTGCCTCGCATGATATAAATAGGGTAGTCTCCACTAATGATTTATCAGCAACTCTAATAATGCATGTCTCCCTGTTCCTAATCTGCATCACCGGCATGATTAAATCCATTATTTAACACTCTAACAAGCAAGAAATCCGAACGTAGTTCCCTAACACTTCCAAGTTCAGTTATGTCGGTCAGAATTATATATGTAAACACACCTAGAAGTATGCTAGTGACTCTAAAATCTCTAAAAGTTGGAGGTTTTATGCAATTTTTTTTTCTTCTTAATATGCTTAACCACTCCGCCACACTTAAACCTTACATTGTCCTCAATGTAGTTGAATCCTCCTAGTAAAGTCAAGGTAGGAAATCCTAGTATGATATGGAACAAGAAAAAATAAATCGACAAAACAAAAAACAAAAGGATAAGAAATACAAAACCTATGGGTTGCCTCCCATTTAGCGCTAGTTTTAAAGTCGACGGCCCGACTTGGCTTCTTGTAAGATTCACTCCCCATATACTAAAAAAATGAAAATTTGGGGATCCACCCACAGTGCTTGTTTTTCAAACAATAACTCCATACAAATGTTAGCAAAAGAAAATAATAATAATGTTATTGCTCGATAGAAATTTCCCCCACACTTAGTCTTGTCCACACTCGGAAGTGTATAAAGAACATAGAATTTGGGAACTTCCATGTATTTCTCTTGGCAAACCTGCATAGTGTTAGCATCAAGTGTTTCCAATGGTGGATGTCTAGAAACAAAATCATCCAAAAATACTTTCGAAGCACATACATTCAAACCAATAAGAGGTAAAGGAGAAGAATCAATATGCAAAGAGTTAGAAAAACCTTGCACAATCTCTTGTATTACGGAATCCTCTTCATCCTTAAAAAATTCAATTGAATTACTTACCTCTTGTACATCGTGCTCCTCTATCAAACCTTGCAACCATTCTTCGTCGTTTTCTACCTTAACCAAAGTCTTGGCATCATTAAAATCATTGGGACGTTCAATTGGGTCTTCCACAATATCATTCAATTCGGTTTCATTCTCAAACATCACCGCTTCAACATCCTCGTCATCAGAATCGGGCCATTCCTCTCTCATAAAATCTTCTTCGGTATAAATTGAAAGATCTTCTTTTGAGGGTGTTACACCATTTATAAAAATAGGCAAGTCACATCCAATCTCCTCCTTTTGAATAGGTGAAGAATCGTTATTATGATCCGGAGTTGGAATAACTTTATCCTTGTTACAATAATTTTCATAAGGTTCAAAATCATCATCGTAACCCATATAATAACGTTTTTCACGCTCCATTCTTAAAGCTCTTTTAGCTTCAAAAATTTCTTCATCCGATGCTAGGCCTTTATCGATCAATTGATAAAACCTTCCCTCAAGTTCCCTCAAACTAGGTTGCCTTACACCGAGGAGATCACGCTTAGAATTAGAAGCATTACTATCCTCCCCTCCTAGTGATTGTTCACTTACATACCCGTCATAAGGTTGTTGATATGTATGAGAATATCCATAAAGTCTATATCCTAAGGATGGTTGGAAGTTACCATAATTTTGAGGTTGAAAACCGTATGGATTGTTGTAATATGCTTGCTCTTGTCCACCATACATGGAAAACTGGTACCTGAAATAAGATTCTCAAAAAACTAAGTTAGATACGATATAGATTCCAAAAAACCAAGAATAAATCAAAAGAGAAAAATAAAAACAACTAAAATCGTCCGCTGCTCCCCAGCAGCGGCGCCAAATTTGATGCGTGTCCTAACCACAACAAATTAATTAATATTTTTCCACCTAATTAACAAGTAATATAGTGTAGTCAAGTTCTTTCCCACGAGGAGAAAGAAGTTTAAGTTGTTTAGTTGTCACAAAAGGGGGATTGGTTTTAGATTTTAAAAACAAAAGAAAATAAACAAAGCAGTTAAAAGTGTATGTTGAAACCAATAAGACAGATTAGATCAAGGAATCCTTCTTCGTTGCAAAACAATGATTCAAGTTATGTTCTTTTCCACTTTTTATTAGTCACAGATTATCACCAACCGTAGGTATAGCATCTAGCTCAGTGCTAAACCCCTAAATCCCTAGTATCACCGGATACAGAAGTTCTCGACTACCAGATTCTATTCACCAAACCACCTAGTAGTATCTCACTCAAGATTTAATTTAGTTAAACGCATTAAGGTATTTGAATTTATTAGGTTGATATTAGTAGTTAGACTCTTAGCTCAATATCTACTTGCTAACGTTGTTTTCACACATAATTGCTCCACGGAATCCCTCCGCAAGGTCTCGTGTTTGCTACTTGTGTAAAGAGTCAAGAAACGATTACTTATCCCCTAACTTTCACTAGATTTAGATCAATTAACAAATCAATTTAGTATGCATCCTAAAAGACCTATCAATCAACCATGAATGTATAAACATTTCTATTAGTAAAAACAAACGATAATCATGTGAAAACTTCAAAGTAGATTTAAAATAAAACTCAAAACATGTCAAGAACTAGGAATTCATCCTCAATCAATAAAATTAGCTACTCATGCTAAGGAGTACACACAAAGAATAAAGAAAAAAAGAAGTGTTGTGTGTGTAAAAGGTGTGTAAAAGTTGTGTAGAGAACTTCTCTATTTATAGGCTTCAATTTCCTAGCAATCCTCTTAGGAATAGAATCCCCATTCCATAATAACACCACTTTCCCAATTTGAGCCTAATTCCAATTTCAAGTCCAATTCTCCTAATCTTCCAAGTTTCCTTTCCAAATCCAAGCCCAATTCTTCAAACCCAGGAGTCTAGATGAGTCTAGAAAATTCTTCATTAATTGAGTCGCCGGAACTTCACTGGTACCACCAGAAATCTCCCTGTCGGTCGCTGGAATCTTCTTCTCCGTCCACGGAATATTCCATCACGGCACCGTTACATATAAATGTCAACTAACAGTCTCTGTTAGTCAACTGGGTCAAGGAAGAGGAAGTCAGACACCCCAGCACTTGAGATAAGGGTCACCCAGATGGCAACCCCCTTAACCTTGGCTAGACTGCCACTAGCACTCTCCTGTGAAATGACCATTTTGTCCTTTTTGCTAAATTGAGATAGATTTCTTCTTCTTTTCTCCATATGATTCCAGAGTACCTAATAATTCAAAAACAATCGTAAAATACATAATTCACACGAAAAATAACAAAGAAAGCATAACCGATAGATATTAAATACGATGTATTCTACACCCTATCAAATTCCCCCACACTTAGACTTTGCTAGTCCTCGAGCAAATTAAACTAAAACTTACAACTTCAAAGCGTTCCAGCGTCGCAAGCATCCAAAGAGCTATGAGGACATAGATTTTCTGCATGCTAGTAATAAGAAGTTAGAAATAATAAAGAACATATTCTCATTCTTAAATGTTGAGTGAGAAATAACCACACCATAATGAGAGAATGCGTGTTTGAGAAGCGATCAATAAGCATTTCGCCTCGACTTCTGCCTCACCAAAAAGGGTTTTATGAAATTGCACTCAAAAGACGTACTTTTATGGTTCTCACATGTGTGCAGGTAGGAATGAAGAGAGAAATCCTGCAACACGTTGAATGGTGGGAAGGACAACTTCCGAAATATTTTAAAAACCCACATCTTTTAACATTTTGAAAACCATTTTTCTAACGATTTTTAAGAAAGGAAATCAACCACTATTATCGAGGATGAGATTATTTACTCACCTTCACATCCAATTGCAATGATGATAACACCACTCTCACGACATTCAATAGAAACGTATTCCTCTCCTCGTCTTTATCTTCTTGGTATTCGTCTTCGGCTTCAACTTAGATGATAAACACTTGAACTTCGTAATTCCTTGACAATTTGTAACTCTTTACCTTAAATCCTTGTCGCTTGAAACTTCCTTATATATTTTTCTTCCCCGCGGCTTATTAAATAAAAGATAAAAACAAAAATTTCTCTTGCCACTATTTTTTTTAGAGACAAGAGAAATAAAATACAAAAAAAAGTGAAAATAAAAACAAACCATGGCCGTGGGAAAAGTACTTTACCGCTTGTATCTTCACAACTTGTATCGTCTCGAAATCATAAACTTCAATAATTCTCACCTTTTGCTTTTCTTTGCTCTTGTAAATAAGTCTTCAACATGTATATATAATTCCGCTCATTTTCTAGTTGCTTTACTTGGATATGAAATTTACTATTTTCTTGTTCCGTTTCTTGTAAACCTTGAACTTTTTCAACTTTCGTTGTAGATTTTGATGTCGCTCCCTTGTTGATGATGATGGTGTTTCTATGGACCCATTGTTGTCGAGAGAGAAAATGGTGCTAACTGCAAATCCAACTACAAGAAGGAGGATTTCATCTATAGACGTCACCCTCATGATTGATAAAATTAACACTCAAGAGATCAAAGAGTAGTGCTTTTATTGGTGGGAGGTTGGTAGCTCACAATTCTACCCGGAATTGACGTACGGTGACACACACTCAAAAGAAAGCTCTTTAGTTATTTATAAAGAAATCTGGTCGGTGCCTCGCATGATATAAATAGGGTAGTCTCCACTAATGATTTATCAGCAACTCTAATAATGCATGTCTCCCTGTTCCTAATCTGCATCACCGGCATGATTAAATCCATTATTTAACACTCTAACAAGAAAGAAGTCCGAACGTAGTTCCCTAACACTTCCAAGTTCAGTTATGTCGGTCAGAATTCTCTATGTAAACACACCTAGAAGTATGCTAGTGACTCTAAAATCTCTAAAAGTTGGAGGTTTTATGCAAAAAAAAATTTTCTTCTTAATATGCTTAACCACTCCGCCACACTTAAACCTTACATTGTCCTCAATGTAGTTGAATCCTCTTAGTATCGTCAAGGTAGGAAATCCTAGTATGATATGGAACAAGAAAAAATAAATCGACAAAACAAAAAACAAAAGGATAAGAAATACAAAACCTATGGGTTGCCTCCCATTTAGCGCTTGTTTTAAAGTCGACGGCCCGACTTGGATTCTTGTAAGATTCACTCCCCATATACTAACAACCTGAAAATTTGGGGATCCACCCACAGTGCCAGTTTTGCAAACAATAACTCCATACAAATGTTAGCACAAGAAAATAATAATAATATTATTGCTCGATAGAAATTTCCCCCACACTTAGTCTTGTCCACACTCGTAAGTGTATAAAGAACATAGAATTTGGGAACTTCCATGTATTTCTCTTGGCAAACCTGCATAGTGTTAGCATCAAGTGTTTCCAATGGTGGATGTCTAGAAACAAAATCATCCAAAAATACTTTCGAAGCACATACATTCAAACCAATAAGAGGTAAAGGAGAAGAATCAATATGCAAAGAGTTAGAAAAACCTTGCAAAATCTCTTTTATTACGGAATCCTCTTCATCCTTAAAAAATTCAAGTGAATTACTTACCTCTTGTACATCGTGCTCCTCTATCAAACCTTGCAACCATTCTTCGTCGTTTTCTACCTTAACCAAAGTCTTGGCATCATTAAAATCATTGGAAAGTTCAATTGGGTCTTCCACAATATCATTCAATTCGGTTTCATTCTCAAGCATCACCGCTTCAACATTCTCGTCATCAGAATCGGGCCATTCTTCTCTCATAAAATCTTCTTCGGTATAAATTGAAAGATCTTCTTTTGAGCGTGTTACACCATTTATAACAATAGGCAAGTCACATCCAATCTCCTCCTTTTGAATAGGTGAAGAATCGTTATTATGATCCGGAGTTGGAATAACTTTATCCTTGTTACAATAATTTTCATAAGGTTCAAAATCATCATCGTAACCCATATAATAACGTTTTTCACGCTCCATTCTTAAAGCTCTTTTAGCTTCAAGAATTTCTTCATCCGATGCTAGGCCTTTATCGATCAATTGATAAAACCTTCCCTCAAGTTCCCTCAAACTAGGTTGCCTTACACCGAGGAGATCACGCGTAGAATTAGAAGCATTACTATCCTCCCCTCCTAGTGATTGTTCACTTACATACCCGTCATAAGGTTGTTGATATGTATGAGAATATTCATAAAGTCTATATCCTAAGGATGGTTGGAAGTTGCCATAATGTTGAGGTTGAAAAACGTATGGATCGTTGTAATATGCTTGCTCTTGTCCACCATACATGGAAAACTGGTACCTGAAATAAGATTCTCAAAAAACTAAGTTAGATACGATATAGAATCAAACAAAGCAAGAATAAATCAAATAAGAAAAATAAAAACAACTAAAATCGTCCGCTGCTCCCCGGCAGCGGCGCCAAATTTGATGCGTGTCGTAATCACAACAAATTAATTAATATTTTTCCACCTAATTAACAAGTAATATAGTGTAGTCAAGTTCGTTCCCACGAGGAGCAAGAAGTTTTAGTTGTTTAGTTGTCACAAAAAGGGGGGATTGGTTTTAGATTTTAAAAACAAAAGAAAATAAACAAAGCAATTAAAAGTGTATGTTGAAACCAATAAGAGAGATTAGATCAAGGAGTACTTCTTCGTTTCAAAACAATGATTCAAGTTATGTTATTTTCCACTTTTTATTAGTCACAGATTATCACCAACCGTAGGTAAAGCATCTAGCTCAGTGTTAAACCCCTAAATCCCTAGTATCACCGGATACGGAAGTTCTCGACTACCGGATTCTATTCACCAAACCACCTAGTAGTAGCTCACTCAAGATGTAATTTAGTTAAACACATTAAGATTTATGAATTTATTAGGTTGATATTAATAGTTAGACTCTTAGCTCAAGGTCTACTTGCTAACGTTGTTTTCACACACAACTTCTCCACGGAATCCCTCCGCAAGGTCTCGAGTTTGCTACTTGTGTAAAGAGTCAAGAAACAATTACTTATCCCCTAACTTTCACTAGATTTAGATCAATTAACAAATTAATTTAGTATGCATCCTAAAAGACCTATCAATCAACCATGAATGTATAAACATTTCTATTAGTAAAAACAAACGATAATCATGTGAAAACTTCAAAGTAGATTTAAAATAAAACTCAAAACATGTCAAGAACTAGGAATTCATCCTCAATCAATAAAATTAGCTACTCATGCTAAGGAGTTCACACAAAGAATAAAGAAAAAAAGAAGTGTTGTGTGTATAAAAGGTGTGTAAAAGTTGTGTAGAGAACTTCTCTATTTATAGGCTTCAATTTACTAGCAATCCTCTTAGGAATAGAATCCCCATTCCATAATAACACCACTTTCCCAATTTGAGCCTAATTCCAATTTCAAGTCCAATTCTCCTAATCTTCCAAGTTTCCTTTCCAAATCTATGCCCAATTCTTCAAACCCATGAGTCTAGATGAGTCTAGAAAATTATTCATTAATTGAGTCGCCAGAACTTCACTGGTACCACCAGAATAGGGCACCGGAAATCTCCCTGCCGGTCGCTGGAATCTTCTTCTCCGTCCACGGAATATTCAATCACGACACCCTTACATATAACTGTCAACTAACAGTCTCTGTTAGTCAACCGGGTCAAGGAAGAGGAAGTCAGACACCCCGGCACTTGATATAAGGGTCACCCAGATGGCAACTCCCTTAATCTTGGCTAGACTGCCACTAGCACTCTCCTGTGAAATGGCCATTTTGCCTTTTTTGCTCAATTGAGATAGATTTCTTCTTCTTTTCTCCATATGACTCCAGAGTACCTAATAACTCAAAAACACTCGTAAAATACATAATTCACACGAAAAATAACAAAGAAAGCATAAACGATAGATATTAAATACGATGTATTCTACACCCTATCAAACTCCCCCACACTTAGACTTTGCTAGTCCTCGAGCAAATTAAACTACTTACAACTTCAAAGCGTTCCAGCGTCGCAAGCATCCAAAGAGCTATGAGGACATAGAGTTTCTGCATGCTAGTAATAAGAAGTTAGAAATACTAAAGAACATATTCTTATTCTTAAATATTGAGTGAGAAATAACCATACCATAATGAGAGAATGCGTGTTTGAGAAGCGATCAATAAGCATTTCGCCTCGACTTCTGCCTCACCAAAAAGGGTTTTATGAAATTGCACTCAAAAGACATACTTTTATGGTTCTGACATGTGTGCAGGTAGGAATGAAGAGAGAAATACTACAACACGTTGAATGGTGGGAAGGACAACTTACGAAATATTTTTAAAACCCACATCTTTTAAGATTTTGAAAACCATTTTTCTAACGATCTCTAAGAAAGGAAATCAACCACTATTATCGAGGATGAGATTACTTACTCACCTTCACATATGATTGCAATGATGATAACACCACTCTCACGGCATCCAATAGAAACGTATTCCGCTCCTCGTCTTTATCTTCTTGGTATTCGTATTCGGATTCAACTATGATGATAAACACTTGAACTTCGTAATTCCTTGACAATTTGTAACTCTTTACCTTAAATCCTTGTCGCTTGAACTTCCTTATAGATTTTTCTTCCCCACGGCTTATTAAGTAAAAGATAAAAACAAAAATTTCTCCTGCCATTATTTTTTATTTTTTTTAGAGACAAGAGAAATAAAATACAAAACAAAGTGAAAATAAAAACAAAGCATGGACGTGGGAAAAGTACTTTACCGCATGATTCTTCACAACTTGTATCGTCTCGAAATCATAAACTTCAATAATTCTCACCTTTTGCTTTTCTTTGCTCTTGTAAATAAGTCTTCAACATGTGTATAAAATTCTGCTCATTGTCTAGTTGCTTTACTTGGATATGAAATTTACTCTTTTCTTGTTCCGTTGCTTGTAAACCTTGAACTTTTTCAACTTTCCTGGTAGATTTTGATGTCGCTCTCTTGTTGATGATGACAGTGTTTCTATGGACCCATTGTTGTCGAGAGAGAAAATGGTACTAACTGCAAATCGAACTACAAGAAGGAGGCTTTCATCTATAGACGTCACCCTCATGATTGACAAAATTAGCACTCAAGAGATCAAAGAGTAGTGATTTTATTGGTGGGAGGTTGGTTAGCTCACTATTCTACCCGGAATTAACGTACGGTGACACACACTCAAAAGAAAGCTATTTAGTTATTTATAAAGAAATTTGTCGGTGCCTCGCATGATATAAATAGGGTAGTCTCCACTAATGATTGATCAACAACTCTAATAATGCATGTCTCCCTATTCCTAATCTGCATCACCGGCATGATTAAATCCATTATTTAACACTCTAACAAACAAGAAATCTGAACGTAGTTCCCTAACACTTCCAAGTTCAGTTATGTCGGTCAGAATTCTCTATGTAAACATACCTCGAAGTATGCTAGTGACTCTAAAGTCTCTAAAAGTTGGAGGTTTTATGCAATTTTTTTTTAATATGCTTAACCACTTCCCCACACTTAAACCTTACATTGTCCTCAATGTAATTGAATCCTCCTAGTAAAGTCAAGGTGGGAAAACCTAGTATGATATGGAACAATAAAAAATAAATAAACAAAATAAAAAACAAAAGGATAATAAATACAAAACCAATGGGTTGCCTCCCATTTAGCGCTTGTTTTAAAGTCGACGGCCCGACTTGGCTTCTTGTAAGATTCACTCCCCATATACTAACAACCTGAAAATTTGGGGATCCACCCACAGTACCTGTTTTGCAAACAATAACTCCATACAAATGTTAGCACCACAAAATAATAATAATGTTATCGCTCGATAGAAATTTCCCCCACACTTAGTCTTGTCCACACTCGGAAGTGTATAAAGAACATAGAATTTGGGAACTTCCATGTATTTCTCTTGGCAAACCTGCATAGTGTTAGCATCAAGTGTTTCCAATGGTGGATGTCTAGAAACAAAATCATCCAAAAATACTTTCGAAGCACATACATTCAAACCAATAAGAGGTAAAGGAGAAGAATCAATATGCAAAGAGTTAAACAAACCTTGCACAATCTCTTGTATTACGGAATCCTCTTCATCCTTAAAAAATTCAAGTGAATTACTTACTTCTTGTACATCGTGGTCCTGTATCAAACCTTGCAACCATTCTTCGTCGTTTTCTACCTTAACCAAAGTCTTGGCATCATTAAAATCATTGGCAAGTTCAATTGGGTCTTCCAAAATATCATTCAGTTCGGTTTCATTCTCAAGCATCACCGCTTCAACATCCTCGTCATCAGAATCGGGCCATTCCTCTCTCATAAAATCTTTTTCGGTATAAATTGAAAGATCTTCTTTTGAGGGTGTTACACCATTTATAACAATAGGTAAGTCACATCCACTCTCCTCCTTTTGAATTGGTGAAGGATCGTTATTATGATCCGGAGTTGGAATAACTTTATCCTTGTTACAATAATTTTCATAAGGTTCAAAATCATCATCGTAACCCATATAATAACGTTTTTCACGCTCCATTCTTAAAGCTCTTTTAGATTCAAGAATTTCTTCATCCGATGCTAGGCCTTCATCGATCAATTGATAAAACCTTCTCTCATGTTCCCTCAAACTAGGTTGCCTTACACCGAGGAGATAACGCATAGATTTAGAAGCATTACTATCCTCCCCTCCTAGTGATTGTTCACTTACATACCCGTCATAAGGTTGTTGATATGTATGAGAATATCCATAGAGTCTATATCCTAAGGATGGTTGGAAGTTGCCATAATGTTGAGGTTGAAAACCGTATGGATTGTTGTAATATGCTTGCTCTTGTCCACCATACATGAAAAACTGGTACCTGAAATAAGATTCTCAAAAATCTAAGTTAGATACGATATAGAATCCAACAAAGCAAGAATAAAGCAAAAAAGAAAAATAAAAACAACTAAAATCGTCCGCTGCTCCCCGGCAGCGGCGCCAAATTTGATGCGTGTCGTAATCACAACAAATTAATTAATATTTTTCCACCTAATTAACAAGTAATATAGTGTAGTCAAGTTCGTTCCCACAAGGAGCAAAAAGTTTTAGTTGTTTAGTTGTCACAAAAAGGGGGATTGGTTTTAGATTTTAAAAACAAAAGAAAATAAACAAAGCAATTAAAAGTGTATGTTGAAACCAATAAGAGAGATTAGTTAAGGAATCCTTCTTCGTTTCAAAACAATGATTCAAGTTATGTTATTTTCCACTTTTTATTAGTCACAGATTCACCAACCGTAGGTAAAGCATCTAGCTCAGTGCTAAACCCCTAAATCCCTAGTATCACCGGATACGGAAGTTCTCGACTACGGGATTCTGTTCACCAAACCACCTAGTAGTAGCTCACTCAATATGTAATTTAGTTAAACGCATTAAGATTTATGAATTTATTAGGTTGATATTAGTAGTTAGACTCTTAGCTCAAGGTCTACTTGCTATCGTTGTTTTCACACACAATTTCTCCACGGAATCCCTCCGCAAGGTCTCGTGCTTGATACTTGTGTAAAGAGTCAAGAAACGATTACTTATCCCCTAACTTTGTCTAGATTTAGATCAATTAACAAATCAATTTAGTATGCATCCTAAAAGACCTATCAATCAACCATGAATGTATAAACATTCATATTAGTAAAAAAAAACAATAATCATGTGAAAACTTCAAAGTAGATTTAAAACAAAACTCAAAACATGTCAAGAACTAGGAATTCATCCTCAATCAATAAAATTAGCTACTCATGCTAAGGAGTTCACACAAATAATAAAGAAAAAAAGATTTGTTGTGTGTGTAAAAGTTGTGTAGAGAACTTCTCTATTTATAGACTTCAATTTCCTAGCAATCCTCTTAGGAATAGAATCCTCATTTCATAATAACACCACTTTCCCAATTTGAGCCTCATTCCAATTTCAAGTCCAATTCTCCTAATCTTCCAAGTTTCCTTTCCAAATCCAAGCCCAATTCTTCAAACCCATGAGTCTAGATGAGTCTAGAAAATTCATCATTAATTGAGTCGCCAGAACTTCAATGGTACCACCGGAATAGGGCACCGGAAATCTCCCTGCCGGTCGCTGGAATCTTCTTCTCCGTCCACGGAATATTCCATTACGGCACCGTTACATATAACTGTCAACTAACAGTCTCTGTTAGTCAACCAGGTCAAGGAAGAGGAAGTCAGACACCCCATCACTTGAGATAAGGGTCACCCTGATGGCAACCCCCTTAACCTTGGCTGGACTGCCACTAGCACTCTCCTGTGAAAATGACCATTTTGTCATTTTTGCTCAATTGAGATAGATTTCTTCTTCTTTTCTCCATATGACTCCAGAATACCTAATAACTCAAAAACACTCGTAAAATACATAATTCACATGAAAAATAACAAAGAAAGCATAACCGATACATATTAAATACGATGTATTCTACACCCTATCAAGGAACTCTTTGCACATCAGGAGGATAAGGAGGCTGATGCTGGTGCAGGTCTACCGGATTTTCCTTGCCTCGATGCTGGGGAATAAGTCGTTCTAGATCATCACGCGTGATGAAATTGGATGGCTGATTCCTTTCTCTTGAGCGCTCAGGAGCAGCACGAAACTCTTCATCTATGAATGCACGCCCTGTTGAAGTGCTTGCGCCAAAAGTGTTGAAAGTACTCCTCATTGGTCTTATGGGATGACACGTCTCTTGTGGTAGTCGCTCCATTAGCGTCTTGAGGAAAGTGAGTACCTCTTTCTGAGTTGTAGCCATGTCCGTCTTAGCCTTAGTGAGAACTTCTCGTCTTTCCATTAAATCAACAATGGTGATATGGGGTTGGCCTCCTCTGGCTCCACTAGTCTCTCGTCTTGATGGGGAAGTGGCTATAGCTCTAGTAACGACCGGGGTGTTATGCTCGGAGAAATATTGGTGGCGGCAGCGGCTCTGGCTCTGGTGATCCGAGGTGTCACACCTAAGGGAGTGTCTCGCTGTTGTCCGGGTTGACATAATAGGCGAACCCTTTATGATGATTTGAAGATGGGTCAAGCCTCCTTTATTGTTGTAGATGTACGAATTCTCGTAATTACGCCATTTTCTGGATCTACACATTTTTTTGATGAAGTGGTAGCGGATATTCCTAACTTTAAATTGGTAGCAGTGGTGGAATAGAGATAGACCTTTTCTTTTGTGATCTCTGCAGGTGTCTCCCTAGGATTCCAATGGTGTTGAGATTTTTTGTCGACTATCTCCATACTATAACAACAGCTACGAATCTTCACTTTGTATTTCTGGGTGTGGACTCTTTGAGGCATTTCTGGCTTGCTCCATACAACACTTGTGGTGTTTGCAGAAAAGGCGGTTGCTCCATCCGGATCTCCAGAAAAGCCGTTACATTCTTCTAAGCAGTAGTAGCGTCTTCTTGTGTCTCCACGCGGATTTCTGGTCCTTTCATCTGGGAGATTTACTGGTGCTCAGCTATCCAAGGCATTTCCAGTAGCATTGCTTGAAAAAGCATTTTTGTGAAGCTTCTTAGCGAATGGAACACCGGAATTGAAATTGGTTGTTGAAAATAAATTGAATTTAACGATTGAATTGGATATAAGATCCACCCTTTTGAAATTGAGAAATTTACTGGTGCTCAGCTATCCAAGGCATTTCCAGTAGCATTACTTGAAAAGGAATTTTTGTAAAGCTTCTTAGCGAATGAAACACCGGAATTGAAATTGGTTGTTGAAACTAAATTGAATTTAACAGTTGAATTGGATCTAAGATCCACTCTTTTGAAATTGAGAAATCTGGAATGAATATTAAAACATTGATTTTGCAACCGAGAGATCAATCTCCCACTGTGGTCACAAATTGTTTATGGCTAAAAACTGATTCTGCAGATTTTGGTAAATTTGGGTGTGTTGATGAGAAACGAATTTAAACCCTGAACAAATATACTGCACATGAGTACTTTTGAGTTCGAGAGATCAATCTGTAAGACTCTGGCATAAACCAAGAAATTGTCGTTCCAGAATCAATTCGGTCGCAAAGTGAAGGAAATGGGGTTGATCTTAGGGAGGGAAGCGAAGAAGGTGTTTGAGATTATGAAGGTGTTGGTTGTTTATGACTTGTATCAGAATGTC
Source organism: Papaver somniferum (assembly GCF_003573695.1). Lineage (NCBI taxonomy): Eukaryota > Viridiplantae > Streptophyta > Magnoliopsida > Ranunculales > Papaveraceae > Papaver > Papaver somniferum. Next base: position 27,542,191 of record NC_039359.1, on the reverse strand, counting down.
GAACTGTCTTGCATAATGCAAGCTATTAGTTCTGGGTGTTTTTCTGGATATTGTGTTGATAACACTTGTGTTCTTGTTGTTGTCGAAATAGGTTGAAGACCTATTTATACAAGTCATTTGAGCGCACCCTTGATCTCGTAGGCAGTGGAGAAAGTTAATTGATGGAGTAGTGGGGTTGTGTAGGATATGGTGATGATCACGTGGTCACTCCTTCACCCACTTCTCTCATCGTTGTTAACCGTTCATCTTTTCGTGACACGTTCTTATAATGAGCGCGTTGCACGCCGCACCCTGTGAACTTCCATACCAATACCCCAGTAAGTATCCCCAAGTTTGTGACATGTTAGATGTCTCGAGTGAGTGGGTCAAGTCGTGGGACTTGCCGCAAAGAATAGCATACGGTTGTTTGAGGGTGAAAACGATTTCTGCTGTTTTTGGTAAATTCGTGTGTGTGGATGAGAAACGAGTCTAAACCCTAAACAATGTACTGCACGGGAGTACTTTTGATTCGAGAGATCAATCTGTACAATCCTGGCCTAAACCAAGAAATGGCCGTTCCAGGATTGCTTCGGTCACAAAGTGAAGGAGAAGGGTTGGTCTTAGGGAGGGAAGCGAAGAAAGTGTTGAGACCAGAATCGTTGATTCTGAAGGTGTGGTTGCTTTTGACTTGTATCAGAAAGTAGAACTGGCTAGCAGAATGGAAAGCTACCAGGTGATTTCTGGGTACTATGTTGTTCTCCGACCAAAACTTGTTGTTTGGTGAAAATAGGTGAAGCCTATTTATACAAGTCATATTGAAACGTACCCTAGTCTCGTAGGAATTGGAAACGATTGAGTGGTGGAAGAATAAAGTAACGTTAACCGTCAGACATTATGCTTCCATGATGAAAGAAGTGAATTCGTGTAACCGTTAGACATTATGCTTCCATGATGAAGGAAATGAATTCGTTTACACCGTTGCTTTTCGCCACCACAAATTGTCCCGCTTCATGATACTTACTTGTAACGGGCGCATTGCACGCCGCACGCTGCAAACCGCCAGACCAATACCCTGATGAGCATCCCCCAGTTTGTAACATGTTTTGATATCTCGAGTGTTTTCGTGGAAAACATGTAGCACTTTGCTACATGTGGCAAGTCAAAGTCAAGGGACTTACCGCAGGAAAATAGCATGTGATGCTACTAGTCTTGTTTTGGCGGGTCGCCTAAACCTTGCTAAAGGCCTGTTAGTTTGGTAGCGAACTCGGACGACCGAGATTACATCTTATGAGGAAGGGTAGCCGTCGATTATGGCTACCTTCTATTGGCGCTTGATGATGGCGCAGTGATGTTTTGATATACGCCAGTGGCAACGTGGCATGGTTGGCGTGGCTTGTGCATGCCAGTGGAACGATGGTGCAAGTGGCGCCTGAGGTAGCCATGGCCACTAGATTTAGTCAGTTGGTCGCCTGAAACTTGCCAAAAGCTTGTTAGTTCGGTGGCGAACTTGGATGGATGATATTAAATCTCATGAGGAAGGATGGCCATTGATTATGGCCATATCTCGTTGTATAGTAAAGTGGCGCCATTGGCATAGTGGTACCTGGCGTAGCCATGGCATAGCGGCATGCCAGTGGCGTAGTGGCGTGGCCACGCCTGTGGCGTTGTAGCGTGACCAAAGCTAGGTTTTGGCTCCGGACCAAAGTTAGGGCTTGGCGGCATGGCAAAGGCTAGGGTTTGGCGTTGTGGCCAAAGTTAGGGCTTGGAGACATGGCCGAGGCTAGGATTTGGTGTCGTGGCCAAAGTTAGGGCTTGGCCGCATGTCCAAGGCTAGGATTTTGTGTTGTGTCCAAAGATAGGGCTTGGAGGCGTGGCCAAGGCTAGGTTTTGGCGTCGTGGCCAAAGTTAAGGCTTGGAGGCGTGTCCAAGGCTAGGATTTAGCGTCGTGGCCAAAGTTAGGGCTTGGCGGCGTGGCCAAGGCTAGGATTTGGCGTCGTTGCCAAAGTTAGGGCTTGGCAGCGTGGCCAAAGTTAGGGCTTGGCGGCGTGACCAATGCTAGGATTTGGCGTCGTGGCCAAAATTAGGGCTTGGCGGCATGGCCAAGTCTAAATTGGGTGGCATGTTACTGCGGAAGAGTGGCATGTTGGCATGTTACTGCAGCAGAGTGGCATGTTGTTTTGGCAGGGCGCGTTTGGCTTGCCAGTTAGTATGGTGGCGCAACAGGGTGTGTTTGGCTTTTAATGTTTGGCGGCAAGTTTAGAGCGACTTGATTGGTCGAGAAAAGGGGGTGTCCAAACATAAAGAACGACCACATCTCTAGTGCTTGTGGCGCATTTAAAGTGACCCGATTGTTCGGTAAGAAGGATAGGGGCCGGCCAAGCATGGGCGTGGCTACACTTCTGGTGTGAGTGTGGCGGCTTTAGAGCAACCTGATTGGTTGATGGGAAATGGGGCCGACAAGTATGGATCCAGCCACAACTTATGTGCGTGTGGCGAGTTTAAAGCGACCTGATTGGTCGAGGGAAATAGGGTCGATTTAGGATGGGGCGTGGCCAATGGAAAGTGGCGCCAGCTGACCTAAGGCATGGCCACGCCTCCCTTTGCTGTTGCGTCTCCTTGTTTTTCTGAGTCTGGGCAAGGTTTTGCACCTACTAATTCATGGCGGATTAATTTCCTAGTTTCCTAGGCTTACTTTCGACAAGAAAGTTCTGGTATATTGCGCAATGCGCAAAAGTAATTGATTGAATACTATGTGTTGACACAGAGTTCTTTAAGTTCATTGCCAGAGAGAAGCATTCTTTCTGATTGAATACCTTATGCAAAGACCTTATCCTTGATATTTGGAAATTCGTGCTACTCTGTTGCGAGTCAACACAAATTTTCATACCATATCAACATTAAGGGTTCAGCCGGGGAACATAGCATAGAAAGCATTCAAAGAAACTTATGTAAAGCGAATATAAGCAAGGCGCCGAAATTTACAGAACATCAGGGATGGTTGCTACATGCGCCAGTCTGAATAAATTTCATGTAAATATATTGAACGACTCAATAAATATGCCAGTGGAGAGGTTGACACTCATCGCTCTGTTTCCTTACAAAGTAATGTCACATCAGATGCAAGGTTTTACAATTTTAACCCTAAGCTAAAAACCATCATCAACATTAAGTCCCCTGCTTAGCTCGGAACAGTGGCATTGTTGCGGGGTAAGCATGAGAAGGTGAAAGACAAGGATAAAATCGAAACAGAAAGTCATGAAGAGATTGTCAGGAAGATTGGCTAGCCTTTGTCAGGAGGCATGAAAAATCTGTGATCCTTGCATTGGCGGATTTGTATAAATTCGGCTTGGCCATAGGGTTTTGGCGTAAGCGCTGTAACTTTGTCTACTGATCAGCAGCGGTGGCAGTGCGACTTGGTCCGCGGAACGGGTGCTGGCCGGCTACAGAAAGGTGGATGGCGCAGCTTCGGCTGACTAGGTCAATGGCGCTGCTGGCTATGGAAAGGTGAATGGCGCTGGCTAGGACGCGAGGTGGTGGAGCTGTCAGCACTATAATGTATTGATGTAGTATGCCTGATAACAGAGTAGTGAGTGTTGAGGATTTTACACGTCTCAACACTAAGAGGATGGATGTGTTAAGGAAGTATGCCTTGCAACACAGTAGTGAGTGTTGAGGAATTTACACGTCTCAACACTAATATAAAGGATGTGTTGAGGCAGCATGCCTAGCAACACAGTAGTGAGTATTGAGGAATTTGCACGTCTCTACACCAAGAGGAAAATGTGTTGAGGAAGCGTGCCTAGCAACACAGTAGTGGTGTTGAGGAATTTGCACATCTCAACATCAAGAGGAAGAATGTGTTGAGGAAGCATGCCTAGCAACACAATAGTGAGTGTTGAGGAATTTACACGTCTCAACACTAAGAGGAAAATGTGTTGAGGAAGCATGCCTCGCAACACAGTAGTGAGTGTTGAGGAATTTACATGTCTCAACACTAAGAGGAAGAATGTGTTGAGGAAGCATGCCTAGCAACACAGTAGTGAGTATTGAGGAATTTACACATATCAACACTAAGAGGAAGAATGTGTTGAGGAAGCATGCCTAGCAACAAAGTAGTGAGTGTTGAGGAATTTACACGTCTCAACATTAAGAGAAAAAGATATGTTGAGGCATCATGCATGGCAACACAATAGTGGTATTGAGGAATTTGCACGTCTCAACACTAAGATATTTTAAAGTTTATTGAATATGCCTAATAGATATAAAACATTTAGTTTAAGGATAGTTACTTAGCTCTGTCTCCGCTAGGCATGTCCTTCGCTCATGATTGGTCTTTGGGTATTTTAGGTTCCCCCATGAGTAAGCAGCATCAGGCGTTAGTGATGACATCAGGACGATGACGGGTTGATAGACGAGCAAAAGTCCCCAGGTCTTTGATGGGATGAAAAGGGTGGCCATAACTATGAACCTTGGCTGGTTGCGATCACGATCCTTGACAGGGACGAGTGTGGTGGATACGGGCACGAACCTTGGAAGGAAGGAGTGTGGCGGCTACGGCACGTTCTTTGGCAGGAAGGAGGCATTGAAGCGACTTTGGCTCTTGGAGAGGACGTTGAATCTTATGGAGTAAAAAACTGAAGCTTCAGCTTCGGATCCTGAAGCAGCTTATGGAGAGAACGTTGAAGCGGATCGGCTGCTGGAGAGAACGTTGAAGCGGAGCCGTTGTTTGGAGAACATTGAAGCGGGGGGACTTCTAGAGAGAACGTCGAAGCGGCTCCTGGAGAGAAACGTCGAAGTGGATCCTGGAGAAACTCCAATGAGGGCGCTTATTAACCCTTGACTTCGAAAAACGACTTGATACGATATGGCATATGGGAAGATGGCACAAATAGTGCTGGTCGGCAAGTCGTGTTTTTTCTCTCATGGGAAAGATTACGCTTCTTCTGTTGATTTTACCTTGCAAATCTCAGAGCCTTGATGGATGTTGAAGTCGGAGGCCGCGTCAATCAGCGTGCTGTCAAACTTGACATCCTTCAGGTAAACAGTGGTTAGGAGTCCCCAATTCCATCTATCAATCGTGCTTTCTAGGAGAGGTTGGGGTTTGGAACGTCTTCCCGGCTGGAAAGAGCTGCTTTCCTGATGCAGTGCAGTTGAGGGATGCAAATATGTCTTGACGCTGCACCTTGGAGAAATATAGAATCTCACATAAATGTTTCATCATAGACTGCACGATTTTGTGGAGGAAGTCCCCAGAAATCATGCAGCTCCTGACGGGAAGAGGGTCTCTTTGAACTCATGAGGGTTGCTGATTTTCTTTGCCTCGATTTTGGAGAAGTCGTTCCTGATCTTCAAGTGTGATGAAATTGGATTGTTGATTCCCTTCTACTGGGCGTTCAAGAGCAACGCGAGCCTCTTCATCTATAAACGCGCGTCCTGCTGAAATGCATGCGTCATATGTTTAAAATTATTCCTTGTCAGCTCCATCTGGGGTTGACGTGACTTTTGTGATGGCTGCTCCGTTAGTGTCTTGAGGAAAATAGGTATCTCTTTCTGAGTTGTAGCCATGTCTGTCTGAGCCTTACGAGAATCTTTTGTCTTTCCGTCAAATCAACAGTGGTAAGAGGAGGTCGGCTTCTTCTGGCTCCTCCAGTCTCTCGTCCTGATGATGGAGTAGCAGAGGCTCTGGTGACGGTTGGAGCCGTCACACTTGAAGAAACGTTGGGAGTGGCGGCAGCGGCTCTGGCTCTGGTGATTGGCGGCATAACACCTGAAGGAACATTTTCCGCGCCGTTGGTGTTGGCAGGTGGTGTATTAATGCCACTATAAGGAGCGTTAGTACCGAGGATGATTTCAGTGCTAGTGTTCTCAGGTTTTGTTGTTGATCCGGACCTAAGTTCTACCATATTGAGACCGGGGTTGAAAAAATGAAATTGGGAATTGGAAATTGATATTCTAACCGAAAAATTAATCTCCCACTGTGGTCGCCAATTGTTTGAGGGTGAAACTGGTTTCTTCTGTTTTTGGTAAATTCGTGAGTGTGGATGAGAAACGAGTCTAAACCCTAAACAATGTACTGCACGAGAGTACTTTTAATTCGAGAGATCAATCTGTTCAATCCTGGCCTAAACTAAGAAATGGCCGTTCCGGGATTGCTTCGGTCACAAAGTGAAGGATAAGGGTTGGTCTTAGGGAGGGAAGCGAAGAAAGTGTTGAGACCAGAATCGTTGATCTTGAAGGTGTGGTTACTTATGACTTGTATCAGAAAGTAGAACTGGCTAGCAGAATGGAAAGCTGCCAGGTGATTTCTGGATACTATGTTGTTCTCCGACCAAAACTTGTTGTTTGGTGAAAATATGTGACTATTGACACAAGTCATATTGAAACGTACCCTGGTCTCGTAGGAAGTGGAAACGATTGAGTGGTGGAAGAATAGAGTAACGTGTAACCGTCAGACATTATGCTTCCATGATGAAGGAAGTGAATTCGTGTAACCGTTAGACATTATGCTTCCATGATGAAGGAAATGAATTCGTTTACACCGTTACTTTTCACCACCACTAATTGTCCCGCTTCATGACACTTTCTTGTAACGGGCACATTGCACGCCGCATGCTGTAAACCGCCAGACCAATACCTTGATGAGCATCCCCCAGTTTGTGACATGTTTTGATGTCTCGAGTATTTTCGTGGAAAACATGTAACACTTTGCTACGTGTGTCAAGTCAAAGTCAAGGGACTTAGCTCAGTAAAATAGCATGTGATTCTATTAGGCTTGTTTAGGCTGGTCACCTAAAACTTGCTACAGGCCTGTTAGTTCGGTAGCGAACTCGGACAGCCGAGATTACATCTTATGAGGAAGGGAAGCCGTCGATTATGGCTACCTTCTGTTGGCGCATGATGATGCCGCAGTGGTGTTTTGATATACGCTAGTGGAAATATGGCAAGGCTGGCGTGGCTTGTGCATGCCAGTGGCACGGCGGTTCAAGTGGCGCCTGGGGTAGCTATGGCCACTAGATTTAGGCAGCTGGTCGCCTGAAACTTGCCAATAGCCTGTCAGTTCGGTGGCGAACTTGGATGGATGAAATTGCATCTCATGAGGAAGGATGGCCATTGATTATGGCCAAATATCGTTGTACAATAAAGTGGCGCCATTAGCATTGTGGCGCCTGACGTAGCCATGGCATAGCGGCATGCCAGTGACGTAGTCGTGGCGTTATGGCGCGGCCACGCCTGTGGCGTTGTAGCATGGCCAAAACTAGGATTTGGCTAAGTGACCAAAGTGAGGGCTTGGAGGCATGGCCAAGGCTAGGGTTTGGCGTTGTGACCAAAGTTAGGGCTTGGCGGCGTGGCCAAGGCTAGGACTTGGCGTCGTGGCCAAAGTTAGGGCTTGGCGGCGTGGAGAAGGCTAGATTTGGCGCCGTTGCCAAAGTTAGGGCTTGGCGGCGTGGCGAAGGCTAGGATTTGGCGTCGTTGCCAAAGTTAGGGCTTGGCAGCGTGGCCAAGGCTAGGTTTTGGCGTCGTGGCCAAAGTTAGGTCTTGGCGGCGTGGCCAAGGCTAGGATTTGGCGTCGTTGCCAAAATTAGGGATTGGCGGCATGTCCAAGTATAAATTGGCTCGTGGCATGTTACTTTGACAGAGTGGAATGTTGTTGTGGCAGGGAGCGTCTGGATTTTAAATTAGTATGGTGGCGCGGCAGGGTGCATTTGGCCTTTAATGTATGGTGGCAAGTTTAGAGTGACTTGATTGGTCGAGAAAAGGGGATGGCCAAACATAAGGAGCGGACACACCTCTAGTGTTTGTGGCGCATTTAAAGTGACCCGATTGGTAGGTAGGAAGGAGAGGGTCCGACCAAGCATAGGAGTGGCTACACTTATGGTGTGAGTGTGGCGGCTTTAGACAACCTGATTGGTCGATGGGAAATGGGGCCGGAAAGTATGGGCCCAACCACAACTTACGTGCGTGTGGTGACTTTAAAGCGACCTGATTGGTCGAGGGAAATAAGGCCGGTTTAGGATGGGGCGTGGCCAATGACAAGTGGCACCAGCTGGCCTAAGGCATGGCCACGCCTCCCTTTGCTGCTGCGGCTCCTTGTTTTTCTGAGTCTGGGAAAAGTTTTTCACCTACTAATTCATGGCGGATTAATTTTCTAGTTTTCCTAGGCTTACTTTCGACAAGCAAGGTCTGGTATATTGCGCAAGGCGCAAAAGTAATTGATTGAATCCTATGTGTTGACACATAGTTCTTTAAGTTCATTGCCAGAGAGCAGCATGCTTTCTGATTGAATACCTTATGCAAAGACCTTATCCTTGATATTTGGAAATTCGTGCTACTCTGTTGCGAGTGAACACAAATGGTCATTCCATATCAACATTAAGGGTTCAGCCGGGGAACATAGCATAGAAAGCATTCAAAGAGCGAATATAGGCAACGCGCCGAAATTTACAGAACATCTGGGATGGTTGCTACATGCGCCAGTCTGGATAAATTTCATGTAAATATATTGGATGGATCAATAAATATGCTAGTGGAGAGGTTGAAACTCATGGCTCCGCTTCCTTACAGAGTGACGTCACATCAGATGTAATGTTTTACAATTTTAACCCTAAGCTAAAAACCACCATCAACAACTGTGATATTGGGTTAAACAACTAGGTTATTTATGGAGCCGATATTTGAAATGCCGGGGTACAACAACCTCACACAATATTTCGATTAGCAATCTGTACGGACTAACTCCAATATACTTTATAGAGAATCAACTAGACAGTCAGACTCAACCTAGAGTATATCGAGGAGTTAATATCTCAATCTCTTGATTTGATCTTTACTCAAGCAAATATAAATCTGCGAGTCTTTATCAAATACAAGGTTAAAAACTTGGATGGTACCAAAGACCAATATCCAAGGATCAATCAATTTCCAATCAACAACCAAAGGTTGGATTACACAATTGATTGATACAACGCACAACCTGTGATATTTCAATTATATAAAAAAATATAATGCGAAATAGAAATAACACAGACACCAGAAGTTTTGTTAACGAGGAAACCGCAAATGCAAAAAAACCCTGGTACCTAGTCCAGATTGAACACCACACTGTATTAAGCCACTACAGACACTAGACTACTACAAACTAACTTCAGTCTGGACAGTAGTTGAAACCTAATCAATCTCACATTGATTCAAGGTACAGTTGCGCTCCTTACGTATCTGATCCCAGCAGAATACGACGCACTTGATTCCCTTAGCTGATCTCACCCACAACTAAGAGTTGCTACGACCCAAAGTCGAGAACTTGATAAAAAAATCTGTCTCACATAGAAAAGTCTATATAATTGAATAAATCTGTCTCCCACAGAAATACCCAAGAGTTTTTGTTCCGTCTTTTGATAAATCAAGGTGAACAGGAACTAATTGATAAACCAAACTTATATTCCCGAAGAACAGCCTAGTATTATCAATCACCTCACAATAATCTAAATCGTATGGTAGCGAAACTAGATATTGTGGAATCACAAACGATGAGACGAAGATGTTTGTGATTTCTTTTTATCTTGCCCTATCAGAGATATAATCTCAAGCCAATTATTCAGTTGAACTCGTACGATAGAAAATGTCAAGATCATATCGCTCAACTACAAGAAAAGTAGTTTCGTCTGGCTTCACAATCCCAATGAATTCTTTCAGTCGTTAACCTACAGGGTCTTGAGAAGAAACCTAAGGTTAAAGGAGAATCGACTCTAGCAAACCAACTAGTATCACACAGGAGTTGTCGGGATTAGTTTTTCCAGATGCTAGATGTCTCTTTTATATAGTTTTCAAATCAGGGTTTGCAATCTAAGTTACCTTGGTAACAAAGCATTCAATATTCACCGTTAGATGAAAAACCTGATTCAACCAAGCTAATATCTTTCAACCGTTAGATCGAAACTTAGCTTGTCACACACACAAATGAAATGTATTCATTTAGGTTTGAGTAACCGTACCTAAACATGTACACTTAGTTGGTTCACAAATAGTTAACCAATGGTTAGCCATATGAGCACTTTCATATTAACTGTATTCATCTTTCTCATAACTAGTTCAAATGACTCAAAAGAACTAGTTGAAGAGTTGTTCAATTGCTTAGGTCTTTATTCATAGACAAAATTGAAACAAAATCAGTTTGATTCACTTGAATCAATTCATGAACAATATAGGCACGGTTTGCAAAGATTGCATTCCTTATAATTTATTGTTTTAAGTTCATGAACTACCGATTTGAGATATCACCATCTTGAGTACGCGTACGGGTATGCGTACCTTAGCTACCGTATTTGAGTTTACAAACTCAGCAGAAATTTTCGGTTCGAAAACTTCCGTGATTACGCGTACCTAAGGCGACTGGTTTACTAGTTTTCAAAACTCCAGCAGAAATTTTCGGTATGAAAACTTCCGTGGGTACGCGCACTCAACCTGTCTCCTTCACCAATACCGCATGCACACATATACACACTTGGCTTCCAGCACATGGATTTATACAATGATGTGTGAACACACTATATATACTTATATCCATAGATGGTAATCTCAACTCTACATTTCAGTCATTGAAACATTCTTCTATAATGTTATAACATCATCAAAGCTATTTTCAAGATTGAAACGTCATCATGACTTTCGTCACGGGTAAAGATGAAAATGGTTAAATCGAAAGCTCACCAATACATATTTCTAGAAAAAGATAGGCGAGTAAACTCGGCTCGAAACAGCAAATGTGTATGTATGAAAACTATCATACTTATACGACTTTGTACCAAGAGTAGCAGATAGAATAGACTTTTGAGTGATAGATAAGTTCAAGTCTCCACATACCTTTTAGTCGGATGAAGTTCCACCGGTTCCTCGAGTAGTTCTTCTCCTTCGTAAGATGATCGCCATGGAGTTTGGAGCTTCAACTACACTTGACTATCCTAGACCGAGACTTAGTCATAAGTAAACTAGAAACCAAGACATATAGTTTTGATCACTAATATTGACAAATATGCTTGAGATAGCAACGCATGCGAGTTCGAACGATAAATGCTCTAACAATATTCATAAAATATCACATGTGTTCGATGCATGTAAAGCATCGCTTTTAAGCAAGCAGCTCAAGACAACCGATGTGCATGAAGCATCGTTGTTTTAGAGCTTGATTAAATAAGTCGCGGATTGAGCGTTTTAAAAAGGTGTCATGTCCGACCACCTTTGGGAGATCGTTTGAGGGCCGATCCATCTCTTGGTCGATCTCTCCTTGTGAAAGAGAGGTGTCCGGTGATCATTGAGGTACCTCATTGATCACTTAACACTTGATCCAAGCCATACGACCTAGCTAGAGAAGTCGGATGAACGAGATGGTTTGTGGAAGATGTTTTCCACCGTTGATTCAAATTAAGGCTTGGAAACCATATGGCCAACCCTAGTTTGGCTAATCGAACGTGAGTATTGGGCGCTAATAGGAGCAGGCCGATGGGCCATGTGTGAAGATGAGTCGTTGGCGTGCATATCAAAATTTCCTAGGCCACATAAAATCAGATCTAGGCCACTCGATTTAGCCGGCGAAGATGAGTGGTCATGATCGATTTGCGACACAAGCTCATTGCCGCAAACGTGAATTAGGGTTTAGAATAGCAGCGACTACTCTAGTTCAATCGAGCGACTCGATGCATCATTGACTTCCCACGGGTAAGTCGATCAAGCGAGAATAATATATGGGCCGGTGGTGAACTCATGTGCACCTCCTTGATTGTCCGAAACGCGATCTAAGCCGTCCAACTAGGCTGGCTAAGTTGGACGGTTGTGATCGATTTAAGACGCTAATACATTTCCGCGACCCAAATTAGGGTTTTCAAAAAACATCATGTTTTCCATAGTTTGGGAAAACGATTTGTGGCTCTACGGACTTGTCGTAGTGTTGATGGTGGTTTTTATCTTAGGGTTAAAATCGTAAAACCTTAGTCAGACAGTGACGTCACACTTGAGTAATAATGTTACCAGTAGAAAATTTATTGAACCACTAAACATGTCGGCGTAAAATTACCGGGGTACCTTTTTTATATGCTATGCTCCACGGCAGAGCCCTCGGTACCGACTGGCATCATCTCTGCACATGCCAGCTGCGCATGCTAGCCAAACGTGCCAATCACGCATGCCACATATTTTAAAATAGGGTTTCGACACACTAAACCCTAATAGCCATATCTTCGCGCCAAAGGCATGCCAACCATGCCAGCCGCACCACCGTGCCAATGTCATGCCATTCCAGCCACATCTCCACGCCAAAGGCATGCCAACCATGCCAGCCGCACCATCGTGTCAATGGCATGCCATGCCAGCCACATCTCCGCGCTAAAGGCATGCCAACCATGCCAGCCGCACCACAGTGTCAATGGCATGCCATGCCAGCCACATCTCCGCGCCAAAGGCATGCCAAACACACCACCGTGCCAATGGCATGCCATGCCAGCCACATATCCGTGCCAAAAGCATCCCAACCATGCCAGCCGCACCATAGTGCCAATGGCATGCCATGCCAGCCGCGCATGCTAGCCAAACGTGCCAATCACGTGTGCCAAATATCCTATACCAGGGTTTCGACACACTAAACCCTAATAGCCATATCTCCGCGCCAAAGGCATGCCAACCATGCCAGCCGCACCACCGTGCCAATGGCATGCCATGCCAGTCACATCTCCGCGACAAAGGCATTCCAACCATGCCAGCCGCTTCACCGTGCCAATGGAATGCCATGCCAGCCACATCTCTGCGCCAAAGGCATTCCAACCATGACAGTCGCACCACCGTGCCAATGACATGCCATGCCAGCCGCACCACCGTGTCAATGGCATGCCATGCCAGCCACATCTCCGCGCCAAAGGCATGCCAACCAAGACAGCCGTACCACCGTGCCAGTGGCATGCCATGCCAGCCACATCTCCGCGCCAAAGGCATCCCAACCATGCCAGCCGCACCATAGTGCCAATGGCATGCCATGCCAGCCACACATCCGCACCAAAGCCATGCCGACCATGCCTCCATGCCGCTGTCTTCCAAACGAAGGGTTGCAACAATCAACGACCACCCTTCCTTCTGAGATGCAAATCTCAGTCGTCCAAATTCGCCACCAAACGCGTGGAAACTTTTGGCCCGATGCCAAGCCCTAATTTTTTCCGCGCCTAAACTATGCCAAAACCCTAATTTTGGCAGCGCCTATAACTATGCCAAAATCATACTTTGGCCCCGCCTAAACCGTGCCAAAGCCACGCCGGCCATGCCTCCATGCCGCTGGCTGCCAAACGAAGGGTTGCAACAATCAATGGCCACCCTTCCTTCTGAGATGCAAATCTCAGCCGTCCAAGTTCGCCACCAAATGCGTGGAAATTTTTGGCCCAATGCCAAGCCTTAATTTTAGCCGCGCCTAAACTATGCGAAAACCCTAATTTTGGCCGCGCCTAAAATTATGCCAAAAACCTAGCTTGGCCACACCTAAACCACGCCAAATCCATGTCGGCCATGCCTCCATGCCGCTGGCTGCCAAACGAAGGGTTGCAACAATCAACGGCCACCCTTCCTTCTGAGATGCAAATCTCAGCCGTCCAAGTTCGCCACCAAACGCGTGGCAATTTTTGGCCCAATGCCAAGCCTTAATTTTGGCCGCGCCTAAACTATGCCAAAACCCTAATTTCTGACGCGCCTTAAACTATGCCAAAATCCTAGCTTGGTCGCGCCTAAACCATGCTAAAGCCACGCCGTCCATGCCTCCATGCCGCTGGCTGCCAAATGGAGGGTTGCAACAATCAATGGCTACCCTTTCCTCTGAGATGCAAATCTCATCCGTACAAACTTTCCACCAAACGACTTGTGGAAATCTCTTGACTACGGTGCCAACTCTTGGCCACGGTGCGAAAACCCTAATTTGGCTACAATGCCAAAGCCCTAATTTGGCTACGCCAAAGCCATGCCGGCCATGCCTCCATGTCGCTAGATTCCAAACGGAGGGTTGCAATAATCAACGGCTACCCTTGCCTCTGAGATGCAAATCTCAGCCGTACAAACTTGCCACCAAACGACTTGTGGAAATCTCTTGGCTACGGTGCCAAAACCCCAATTTGGCCACGGTGCCAAAGCCCTAATTTGGGCACGCCAAGGCCATGACGGCCATGCATCCATGTCGTTGGATGCAAAATGGAAGGTTGCAACAATCAATGGCTATCCTTCCTTCTGAGATGCAAATATCATCCGTACAAGCTCGCCACTAAACCAAACGACTTGTGGCAACCTTTTGCTACGCTGCGAACTCTTTGGCCACGTCGCACACTTATCTATGCTAATTTTATGGTCACGACACCAAACCCTAATTAGCTATGCCAAGAGCATGCGCAAGCCATGCCAGCACCGTGGCCACGCCACTGGCTATCAACAGAAGGTAACCACAATCAACGGGTATCCTTCCTATCAAGATGCAAAATCTCGATCGTCGAAGGTCACCACCGAGCCGGCAAGCCTCCCAATCTCAACTTTCCAAACAATAGCAACATGCTACACAAAACACTCGAGACATCAAAACATGTAACAAACTGGGGGATGCTCATCAGGGTATTGGTCTGGCGATTTACAGCGTGCGGCGTACACTATGCCCGTTACAAGAAAGTGTCATAATAGTGAGGAGGTTAGTAAATACAAGAAGTAATGGTGAAACGTTTCCTTCATTATTGAAACATCAATTCCAGGCGTTACCCGTTACCGCTTTATTTAATTTACTCAACCGTTTCCACTTCTTACGAGACCAGGGTACGTTTCGTTGCGACTTGTATAAATAGGTCTCACCTATTTCCACCAAAGAACAAGTTAGGTTCAGGAGAATACAACACTCAGAAATCACTTGTTAGCTTTCCCATCTGTTAGCTTTACACTTTCTGATACAAGTCGTCAAACAACTACTCTTCCCGAATCAACTATTCTGGTCTCAACACTCTCTTCTCTTCTCTCCCTAGACCAACCCTTCAAATTCACTTTGTGACCGAAGCAAGTCTGGAACGGCCATTTCTTGGTTTAGGCAGGATTTATACAGATTAATCTCTCGAATCAAAGTACTCCCTTGCAGTACATTGTTTAGGGTTTAGACTCGTTTCTCACCCACACACTCGAAATACCAATATCAGCAGAAATTATTTTCACCCTCAAACAATTGGCGACCACAGTGGGAGATTAATCTCTCGGTTGCAATACCAATTTCAGATTACGCTTTTTAACTCCAACTCAGGAAGATGGTCGGTTTTAGGACTGAATCCGTGCCCCCAAGTTCCACTTAGGCGAATGGCAATGTTTCCTCTTCCAGCGCAACATCCAACAACGCGATCGACGGAGAAGTTCCAAGGATGGATGATTTGGCACGGGTTCAGGATATCCACACCAGGAATATGGATCTGATGAAAGAGGTGATTAATAGCATACTCGACTTCCTTATCATCTTAACATCGGAGTTGAGTGACCCACCTGTACCGGAAACTCCGGAACTGGGAACTAACGTCCAGACGATCATTCCCAAGTCAACAGCTTCACTACCAATCAGAAACCAGTAGGTCATAAAGCGGCCTCATTGGTGGAAAGTTTATGTGAACTCCTACATCTTTCAAAGGATCAACGGATGTAGAAGTTCATTGCCATCAATCGAATAGCGTCAAATGCATCCCTGGTTCCTTCGCGTTTGGAAACGTCAAGAATGCCGGAGATGTCCATCAACAATGTCACGTTTACCGACGACGACATGATGGCAGAAGAAGGACACAACCGGGCCCTACACGTCACAGCCCGTATCATGGATGTGGAATTCAAAAGGGCCCTCATCGACACATGAGCGTCTTCCAATGTTGTTACCCTCAGGATGCTCAGAACAGCCAGGGTGCGTCCAAGCGAAGTCGTGCGACAGTCCACTACGATGACTGATTTAGAAGGCAACCAAACCAGCACGTATGGATATATTAACCTAAATTTATCAGTAGGACCGGTCCAGTCAAAGGTAAGGTTCGAAGTAATCGAAAAGGAGACAGATTACCATATGATACTAGGAAGACCATGGCTCCACGAAAACAGAATCATTCCTTCGACATATCACCACTTACTGAAAACCATGCTAAACGGAGAATTCATCCGCATCTCTGCATCGTTATCTCCCTATGCACCGATCTGTGGCATGGAGATGTTTGAGCCGAGGAAGAGCCAGCAGGGCGCAGCCAATGAAACTCACCACACTCCACTGCCAAAGTGGGCGTTAATTGAAGAAAGCGATGGGCTTGCATCGTCTCACAGAGAAACCCGGTCTCACACCACCTCTTCGGAATGGAAGCGCGCCAGTCTCCACCCTCCAAACCAGAGTTTGGCTCGCTCTCGTACCAAGGGAGAATGGGATTTTATCATGAGTCATGATGAAAACGGGAAAACCGTATATCAGCGTCGTTGTTAGCAATTAACAGGGGAAACTACTACACAGTCTCTTCGCCCAGCAGAATGCAAACACAGTAACGAGCCGCAAGAGGAAGTATCGAATGCACCACGACAGTTACAGGATGGAACCAACTCTACCATGGACGAACTTGAGGTTGTCAATATCTGGAGTGAGGAATCTCCGTGACCCGTCTCAATCGGCTCGACTCTATGCGAAGACGAACGCGCGAAGCTGTTAGACCTTCTCAAAGAATATCAAGACGTATTCGCATGGACATACGAGGAAATTCCTGGCTTGGACGAGAATCTGGTCACTCACCATCTACACATAATGTCCGGATCCAAGCCGGTCAAACAAACCCCGAGACAGTCCAGGCACGATGTGGAATAACAGATCAAGATGGATATTCAAAAGCTATTGGCTGCTGGTTTCATTAAACCCATTCACCATCCTATTTGGTTGGCAAACGTAGTTCCGGTAAAAAAGAAGAAAGTCCAAATCAGGTGCTGCGTTGATTTTAGGGATCTGAACAAATGTTGATCTAAAGATGATTTTGCACTTCCTAACATTGACATGCTGGTAGACGCCACCAGTGGACACGGTATGTTCTCTTTCATGGACGGGTACAACGGCTACAATCAAATAAAGATGTACGAACACGATGCAAGTAAGATGGATTTTCAAACTCCCCTCAGAAACTTTTACTATACTGTGATGCCCTTCGGTTTGAAAAATGCTGGCGCCACCTACCAACGTGCCATGACTACCATCTTTCACGACATGATGCACAAGTAAGTCGAAGATTACATAGATGACATAGTGGTTAAATCAAAAACTCGGGCGGCCCATGCGGAGATTCTGCGGCAGGTGTTTGAAAGGTGTCGCGAGTACAAACTGAAGATGAATCTATTGAAGTGTGCTTTTGGTGTCTCTTCGGGTAAGTTCCTAGGTTTCCAGGTAACCGCCGAGGGAATTAAAGTCGACCCAGTCAAAACCCAAGCCATCCTCACAATGCCACCACCATGAACTATGAAAGAACTCCAGAGTTTCATGGGTAAAATAAACTACATTCGCCGCTTTATACCGGGATTGGCTCAACTTGTTGGTACGTTTACCCCTTTATTGAAGAAAGGAGCGAACTTTTTCTAGACCACGCTACAACAGGAGGCGTTTCTTAGGATTCAAAAAATATTGTCTTCCCCAGCCATCATGAAGTCTCCCATACAAGAAAAACCGTTGTGCATCTACACTGCTTTTAGCGACACTACCGTCGGATCTCTCCTCGCCCAAGAAGATGACGATGGGATTGAACATCCCATATACTACTTCAGTTGAACTTTAAGAGATGTCGAACACAGATATCCCAAAGTAGAAAAGGCGTGCTTGGCCCTGATTCACTCCATCCAAAAATTCAGATGTTACCTGCTTTCCAACAAAGTGGTGCTGAAATTTAAGTCTGATCCTGTGAAGTTCCTCCTCTCAAAACCGGCCCTGATAGGAATGCCAACCAAATGGCTCCTCCAAATGTCAGAATTTGACATAACGTGCGCTTTCCCGAGAGCTATCAAAGGGAAAGAAGTTGCGGATTTGCTAGCAGCGTTCCCGGGAGAGAATACCACGACACTACACGAGGACCTCCCTGGAGATTTTCCGAAAATCTCTTTCATCAAAGAAGAAACGTGGCTACTATTTTTCGACGGCTCCGCCACCCCTAACAACGGTACCGGAGGAGCAGGTGTGGTTCTAGTATCCCCGTCCGGTGAAGTCTCCTCGCTGTCCTTCAAGATAGACTTCCCTTGCACCAACAATTCAGCAGAATATGAAGCCTTTCTCATCGGACTGTCATTAGCTAAACAAGATGGAGCCACGCGTCTGGAAATAAGAGGGGGTTCTAAATTACTCGTTAACCAGGTGAATGGAGTATATGCACTGAAGGAAGTAACATTGGCCCCGTATAGAGCCGAGGCACAAAAGCTACTAAATTACTTCGCTGACGCGACCATAATGCATGTTGGCCGCAGCGGAAACAAACATGCTGATTGTCTAGCCACACTAGCATCAAAACTGCAATTCGAAGGTCTTGAGAAAACTCTGACAGTGAAGAGACGAACCGTGGCTTTAACATGGCTTTCGCAACCCGAGGAGGCTGAAGCCGGCGACTGGTGAACACCGATTATCCAAGAGATTAACAGCTCGCTTTCCCAGGGAAAGGTTAGTCTCAAAACTTTACAAAATTTCTTCATGCTCCGAGGAGTGTTGTACTATCGGAACCCAGACGGTTCCTTGTCGAGATGCCTAGGAGAGGAAGAGGCGCAACAACAACTCAACCGCGTCCATGGTGAAATTTGTGAGCTAACACTAGTGGTAACACTCTATCGCGGTTTGCAACGCCTTGGCTACTACCGGCCAGAAATGGAGGCTCAATCTCGGTTTCTTCAAAGAACCTGTTCCAATTGTCAAGCACCGCCACATCAATTGGATTTCTTCAATATTGTCCACGCCAGGGACTGACAGGAGCCATACATCAGTTACCTTCGCGACGGCGTACTCCCCACCAGCAAGAAGGACGTAGCCAAGGTAAAACAAAGGTCCAAGAGATTCATATTCCATGAAGGAATCTTATATCATAAAATCTTTGGAGGAAGTTTGCTACGGTGTTTGAACGAGGCAGAAATCCCGATCATGCTGAAAGAAATGCACGAAGGCGAACACCAAGGAAAACGGAAGTTATTTCTTCATATGCACGAGAAATACTACTGGCCAACCATGGAGGATGATGCAGCTGTTTTTGTTCATAGATGCTAAAAATGTCAAATCCACGGAAACCTTATCCATGTACCGTCGACTCCTCTGCACTCAATAAGCAGTCTGTGGCCTTTTATAGCTGGGAACTCGACATCATTGGAAAGATCAACCCGCCGTCTTCAAAACAGCGCGAGTACATAATGACAACGACCGAGTATTTCACCAAATGGGTCTAATCCATACCTTTACGAGGAACTAATGGAGCCACAATCGCGGCGTTTATCAAGGAGTACCTCATCTGCCGATTTGGCATGCCTAAACATATCATCACCGACAATGGTACTCCTTTCGCCAACAAGAAAGTAAGGGAATTACTTTAAGAATATGGAATTAAGCAATTTTTCTCCATCGTGTACTTTCCCCAAGGAAACGGACGGGTTGAAAGCACTAACAAAACTTTGATCTGAATCCTCAGTCAGAAAGTACACGATAATCCTCGGACATGGCACGAACAATTGCCAATGTCACTTTGGGCGTATCAGACATCACCAAGAAGTTCCATTGGCGCCTCTCCCTACTCCCTTGTCTACGGCGTAGACTCCATCCTCCTAGAAGAAGTTAAAATCCCATCAGCTAGGATTGCCGAAGCAAGCGGAGTTTGATGGAATGAAGCTGAAGCATTAAGCGCCAGGGTAGCAGAGTTGGACACTGTGGATTCCAGAAGATCCAGAGCGAAAGAACACACGCAAGCGTAAAAAAATAGGGTTTCCAGAGCATATAACAAATCCGTGAATCCTCGGGTTTTTCAAGTGGGAGATTTGGTACCGAAGACTGCCAAACACATCCAGCAACACGCGTTCGCTCCAAAATTCTCCCCAAAATGGGAAGGGCCTTATATAGTCACGAAAGCGTACAACAGCGGGTACTACAAGGTTACTAAAGAAGACGGAGGAAAACTGGAAGCGGTCATCAACGGAAAGTGGCTCAAGGCATACTACGCCTGACCGTCATCTCACACCTCGTCATATCACAGCACGGCTAGCCAGGAATCTTTCGGCTTCCTTTCACATCTCAGTTATCAAGTTTATTTTCTTTTGAAGCAAATCAATAAAATTCTCTTATTTCTTCAAAAAAAACCGATAAAAAAGAAGAGAAAAATACACGCTCGAGACCCAAAAAGAAACCAAACGTCTCGCAACTACTCATAAAAGCCCATCCAACAAATTGTGGTTCTCGAAAGAATCATCCTCAACCGGTTTTGATATCTTTCGGTACTTCTCTTCAAGTTCTGAATTGACTCTTCCATCTTCTGTGACTCCATGGACAGCCTTCTCCTCTTCCAAAATAGCCTTTTCTGCAGGAACAACATCAGCGAGAATACCGGCTCTGTCGAACTTCACGATGTCAAGACGATGCCGCAACCAACTCACGTTTAACTTCAGGGATTCACAGGTAGACACCCTGTTCTCCCACTTTTGAATAGTTGGTTCCACGACGGCACGGATGGATATACTTTCCATTTCAGCGACCATAGGCAAGAGACAATTCACTGTGGAAACCAAGGCAGACGAGCAATGTTGCACCACACTCCTGGTAGCGATGTGGCACGATCTTTTCCATATCTTCGTGTAAAGAGTCAAGAATTACTTCCGTACCAGAAACCCACAAACGTTCCGGTAGTTAGAAGATAAACACTTCATGCGGATTTTGAACGATAAACCTGCATTGGGATACTCATGACAAGAAATGCCTAAATCAGTGTTTTCCATATCTCCAGCTGTTGGCAGGATCAGACTCGAAGAAAGGGGCGAAACCAAGTCATCCTCATCAACGATAGTCACGCATGCTCCAACAGGATATCTATGCACATAAGAAAATCTTTTGTCACTCGTCAGCAAACAAAGAAACATCTATTGATCAACGAAAGCATACCGGTATAATCTTCTTGACTCGGATGAACCGGGTAGGAGAATTATTATGAGAGTTATGCCTCACACACTTGACTGAAGAATCTAGCTGGCTCGAGGATGATCCGCTTCCGATTGACATAATAAAGAAATATGGACTCGACAAGAAGAAACCTTTACACTGAAAAGAGGGATATGATACAATTTCACCGGCATATATACTGCGAAAACCCTAAACAGAAAGAGAACGAATGCTGAGCAGACAAGATGGGCCTACATTACAGCCGAAGACTCATCCTCAGTGAAATCTCCTGTAAAAACACTAATCATGGGTAAATAAAAATGGAGATACGTACTGGGAACACGCTAGCCAGCGTTATTGTTACCACTCCACCGCCAGCACCGAGACTCGGGAGCAAAACCAGCGATATGACATGAAGAGGAAGGATCACGTCCCCTTTTATAGACACATTGCTTTTGGAATTTGAATAAGGAAGGGATTTCCTACTTGAAGCCACGCATGGAAAGAGGCAAACAGGCTCGCAATAGCAGGCTGCACGGTGCCAACGGTCCGCGCCACGCCGTGCCAAGCCAACAGTCAGCACCAAGCCAAGTCCAAGCTAACATCCACGCCAAGCCGGCGCCGTGCCAAGCCAATAGTCTGCGCCACTCCAAATCTGAGCCGATCCAATACTAATGTCTCATCCCAAGCCGACCAATGCTAACGGCTCATTCCAAGCCGATCCAACACTAACGACTCCATTCCAAGACGACCAACGCCAGCGGCTCCGTTTTAATACACACCATGCCAACAACTTGCCAAGCCAAGCCAGCAACGCCAACAACTCCGCGTTCCCTAGCCTATCCAAGCTGAGCAAACTGTTTGCATCCCGGACAGCAACCACCGCTACCACTCCGCGGCCTAGCTAGCAGCAGCACGAGCAGAATCTACGCAAAGCCACCAACACAAGAATCACGAATTCTCTTTACCTCTCGAAAAGGTTAGACGGATCTTCCTGACCATCTTTTCATGACTTGCCATTTCGATTTTGTCCTTGTCTGTCACCATCTTATGCTTACCTCGCAACAATGCCCATGTTCCGAGCTAAGCAACGGACTTAATGTTGATGGTGGTTTTTAACTTAGGGTTAAAATCGTAAAACCTTAGTCAGACAGTGACGTCACACTTGAGTAATAATGTCGCCACTAGCACATTTATTAAACCACTCAACATGTCTGCGTAAAATTACCGGTACCTTTTTTATATGCCATGCTCCACGGCAGAGCCCTTGGTACCGACTGGTATCATCTCTGCACATGCCAGCTGCGCATACTATCCAAACGTGCCAATCATGCGTGCCACATATTTTAAACTAGGGTTTCGACACACTAAACCCTAATAGCCATATCTCTGCGCCAAAGGCATGCCAACCATGCCAGCCGCACCACCATGCCAATGGCATGCCATGCCAGCCACATCTCTGCGCCAAAGGCATGCCAACCATGCCATCTGCACCACCGTGCCAATGGCATTCCATGCCATCCACATCTCCGCGGTAAAGGCATGCCAACAATGCCATCCGCACCACCGTGTCAATGGAAAGCCATGCCAGCCACATCTCCGCGCCAAAGGCATGCCAACCATGCCAACCGCACCACCATGCCAATGGCATGCCATGCCAGCCACATATTCGCGCCAAAGGAATTCCAACCATCCCATCCGCACCATAGTGCCAATGGCATGCCATGCCAGCCACACCCACACACCAAAGCCATGCCGGCCATGCCTCCATGCCATTGGCTGGAAAACGAAGGGTTGAAACAATCAACAGACACCCTTCCTTC
This sequence comes from Papaver somniferum, assembly GCF_003573695.1. Taxonomy (NCBI): domain Eukaryota; kingdom Viridiplantae; phylum Streptophyta; class Magnoliopsida; order Ranunculales; family Papaveraceae; genus Papaver; species Papaver somniferum. The sequence goes on along the minus strand of NC_039359.1, from coordinate 27,519,247 downwards.
TGAGATGCAAATATCAGCCGTCCAAATTCGCCACCAAACGCGTGGAAACTTTTAGCACAATGCCAAGCGCTAATTTTAGCCGCGCCTAAACTATGCCAAAACCCTAATTTTGGCCGCGCCTAAAACTATGCCAAAATCCTAGCTTGGTCGCGCCTAAACCATGCCAAAGCCACGCCAGCCATGCCTCCATGTCGCTGGATGCCAAACCAAGGGTTGCAACAATCAACAGCCACCCTTCTTTCTGAGATGCAAATCTCATCTGTCCAAGTTCGCCACCAAACGCGTGGAAACTTTTGTCCCAATGCCAAGCCCTAATTTTGGCCGCGCCTAAACTATGCCAAAATCCTAATTTTGGACGCGCCTAAAACTATGCCAAAATCCTAGCTTGGGCGCGCCTAAACCACGCCAAATTCATGCCGGCCATGCCTCCATGCCGCTGGCTGCCAAACGAAGGGTTGCAACAATCAACGACCATCCTTCCTTCTGAGATGCAAATCTCAGCCGTCCAAGTTCGCCACCAAACGCTTGGCTTTGGCCCAATGCCAATCCCTAATTTTGGTCGCGCCTAAACTATGCAAAACCCTAATTTTGTCGCGCCTTAAACTATGCCAAAATCCTAGCTTGGACGCGCCTAAACCATGCCAAAGCGACGCCGACCATGCCTCCATGCCAGTGGATGCCAAATGGAGGGTTGCAACAGTCAACGGCTACCCTTCCTTCTGAGATGCGAATCTCAGCCGTACAAAATTTCCACCAAACAACTTGTGGCAATATCTTGGCTACGATGCCAACTCTTGGCCACAGTGCCAAAAACCAAATTTGGCCACGGTGCCAAAGGACTAATTTGGCCACGCCAAAGCCATGTCGGACATGCCTCAATGACGCTGGCTGCCAAATGGAGGGTTGCAACAATCAACGACTACCCTTCCCTCTGAGATGCAAATCTCAGCCGTACAAATTTGCCACCAAACGACTTGTGACAATCTCTTGGCTACGGTGCCAACACTTGGCGACGGTGCCAAAACCCTAATTTGGCCATGCCAAAGCCATGCCGGCCATGCCTCCATGCCGATGGATGCCAAACGGAAGGTTGCAACAATCAACGACTATCCTTCCTTATGAGATGCAAATCTCAGCCGTACAAGCTCGCCACTAAACGAAACGACTTGTGGAAACCTTTGGCTACGCTGCCAACTCTTTGTCCACGACGCACAGTTAGCTATGCCTAATCTATGGTCACGACACCAAAACCTAATTAGTCACGCCAAGAGCACGCGTAAGCCATGCCAGCACCGTGTCCGCGCCACTGGCTACCAACGTAAGGTAACCACAATCAACGGCTAACCTTCCTCTCAAGATGAAAAATCTCGACCGTCGAAGGTCACTACCGACCGGCAAGACTCCCAAGCTCAACTTTCCAAACAATAGAAAAATGCTACACAAAACACTCGATACATCAAAACATGTCACAAACTGGGGGATGCTCATCAGGGTATTGGTCTGGCGGTTTACAGCATGTGGCGTACACTACGCCCGTTACAAGAAAGTGTCATAAGAGTGAGGCGGTTAGTAAATACAAGAAGTAATGGTGAAACGTTTCCTTCATTATGGAAACATCAATTCCAGGCGTTACCCGTTACCGCTTTCTTCCATTTACTCAACCGTTTCCACTTCTTACGAGACCATGGTACGTTTCGTTGCGACTTGTATAAATAGGTCTCACCTATTTCCACCAAAGAACAAGTTAGGGTCAGGAGAATACAACACTCAGAAATCACTTGTTAGCTTTCCCATCTGTTAGGTTTCTACTTTCTGATACAAGTCGTCAAACAACTACTCTTCACGAATCAGTTATTCTGGTCTCAACACTCTCTTCGCTTCCCTCCCTAAACCAACCCTTCTCCTTCATTTTGTGACCGAAGCAAGTCTGGAACGGACATTTCTTGGTTTAGGACGAATTTGTACAGATTGATATCTCGAATCGAAGTACTCCCCTGCAGTACATTGTTTAGGGTTTAGACTCGTTTCTCACCCACACACTCGAAATTACCAAAATCAACAGAAACTGTTTTCACCCTCAAACACGTGGATTAGCCGATCGAGCAAGGGGGAATTTGAGCCGCCAGTGTGCATGCTGGCACTTCCTTAATCACCCGTAGGAAGATCCAAGCCTTCCAACTAGGATGGAAAAGTTGTACGGTCGTGATGCTTCTGAGATCGTTTTGGACGGTCTAACTCGTTCGTGCTTTCCTACAACAGCACGACCACTCCTATTTGGGGTTGGCATTTGACAGCCCTGGAATGTATTAAACAAAGTCCGACCGGCTGGGGCACTAGTGGGCCCTCCGGCGGTCAATATGGTGATTTTCTAGTCCTGCCGGGAGTGGTCTAGGTTTGCTGAAACACGCTGCCAAATTGGACAGTCGTGATCGTTTCTGAGACTGATATTAATAGTCTAGATTTTCCTTAAATAATTTAAGCGTTATCGAGCTATCTTTAATTAAAAGTGCGTCGATACGAGCATCTTTTTGTTAGAGAGTGATGTAGCATATGTGGGTATTTTCATGCAGATCTCAATACTGGAACTTCGGGAGATTCATGCTACTCTGCTGAGAGTGAACACTTAATCGTCATGTCATGTCAATAATGAGAGTTCGACTGGGAACATAGCATATATAAATACTAGGCAAGTCATGCATTAGTTGATAATTCTGGAAAAAATAGAATTCACAGAATATCTGGGATTGCTAATACGCGCACCATTCTGAGTGAATTTCATATATATATATTGAATCGCTCAATGAGCGAGGAGGTTTTTTGCAATCGTCACTTTTCAAATGGCTTTACCCCTTGCAGGGTGACAGCGTATTAAATACTGGTTTTATAATTTAAGCCTTGAACTAAAAACCACCATCAACAAAAACATTCGGCTACAACATCACCAACCTTGCTAGAAAGAACCAGGCCTGCCCGGAATGAAGATACACGTGAGACTCGAGGGAATAAACGTCTCATCAATAAGCAATACAATACTCAACCCTCAGTAAGCTTGGTGGGCGAAGGAGGAAAGAGGAAAGCTCCAACCACATAATAACAGCCCAAACGTGTGGTGCCATCACAACAAACAACTCAACCTCAAAAAGTTGTGACCAAGGCTCTTGCGTGACAACAAGAAATGGTAGAGGCTTCTCCAATTGAAGAGGTAATCGAAGTCCTAGAAGCATGGATTCAAGATAATGACATCAAGCTACCTCATATCAGACGTCCACCAACTAAGGAAGAAATGGAAAAGCTCAAATATTGTCGTTACCATAGGTTCGTCAATCACCCAAACAGTGACTGCAAAAAATTGAAGAGCATTTTCAAAGAGATTGTGGATGCAGGAGAACTTTAACTAGGCACTGAAGGAGTTCATAGGGATCGTCTTCCTGTCAGAAGTTGCATGCTTTGTGGGGACTCTGTCCACAACACTGTGCAATCTATGATGGAACGTGTATGCGAGATTTTATATTTCTCCAAGGCGCAACGCCAAGATATATTTTCAGTGCTCAACCGTGTTTTGTCGGGCATGCGGTTGTTTTCAACTGGAGAAGCTACTCCCAAATCCCAACCTATCTTGGAAGGTACGGCTGGTAAATGTAACTGGGGACTCCTAACCACCGCACACCTGAAAGATGTCGAGTTTTATATCACACTGATCGATGCAGCCTCTGACTTCCACATTTTCACCGTCAAGACTCTGAGGGCACAAAACTGTTCACTGCCCAACTGTGAGCAAAAACTCAGAAGGAGAATCCAAAAATGCTTATGGGTACATTAATCTCGAAATCAAGGTGGGAGATTCTCTAACACACGCCAAATTTCATATAGTTAAAGAATACACAAATTATGATATGATTCTGGGACGCTCATGGATACATAACAACAAAGCAAATCTAGGAGTATGTCCTTTGTCAGTGTTTATACCTGAAAGGGTCTCCAACAAGCCATCCAAGCCTGAATATTAGTTGTTGTTGTATCAACAACTCGCAAATGTGGAAAATACTTGGAGAGAGCGCAACAACATTTTTTCGCAGATTCCGAACAAAAGTAAGTCTTATTGAACAACCATTTTTACAACCAGTCACTTCTCCTTCCGTCAAAACATGGGGACTCGATCCGATTATCAACCCATTTGTCACTAGGAGATGTGAATGGGATGCTTGTCCTTTCAAATATTTTATCAAGTGTTTAGAAGTTGTCTCAGTGAAAGATAATGAATCTAACATTCAAGTATATATTCAACGCCCAAATCCATTTCAAGTTGGAGATATAGTAGTAAGGATTGCTGCTCAGCCTGCTTCGCCAGATTCCACGGAAGGAAAAGACGAGCCGTACCTAGTGGCAGAAGTTATCTTGGGGCCTGCAAGCTCATCAATGGTTATGTAGGTTTTATAAGTGGTAAGAAATGGGATTCGTTGCTCGGACTTTTGAAAATATTTGGTGCTAGATTAATGAAGAAAATACTAGAGAAAAAACTAATTGTATTGGCCAAAAAGAGGGATAATTAGGGTGTCGGATTCCACTAATTTTGATGCTTATAAATTAAATAATTAATTTCTATAATTTACTCTCAAAACTACGCAAGGAAATTTCGAACCCAATCTCATGCCTCGGAGGATGAATCGTTGAAACTCTTTTTTATGACTTTCGTCGCTATTCTAAAGCCTATTTTTCCTTCGATTATAAAATATCGGTAGCTTAAAACTACCCAAAACAGTTATTTTGAAGCATATAAAGAAGAGAAAAATTCTAATCAATTAAAACTTAACTAGAGAGTAATAATTAAACAAAACTAACAACTAAAAAGTACACATCAAAAAGATAGTTTCCTCCTCAACCCTAGAAATTAATTTAGCTACTCATATGAAGAGAAATGGAAGAAAATTGATTAATCATTGTATTAAAAATAATAAAGTTTGCTTACAACCATTTTGTTTGCTAAAGATGTTCAGAAACTACAAGGCTCAACGGCTAAAGTGTTATTTGCAACTGAAGCTGTAAACGATATGCAAGTTCTGTCGTTCTACAGGGACCGTATCTGCGACTGTTTATAGCTGCTTATTGCTCTTCCTTATTCTTATTCAATGGAAGCAGTAGCAGAATTGATTTCTTCGTTTGTAGCTCTGTGTTACCTCCCTAACTCCACGTTCTCCTTGTCAGCTTCTCCACCATCCCTTTTATACTCAACAGGGTCATTAAATCTCTGGAATATTTCTTCATCAATTCAATATTCTTTATGGGTTTTACTTTCCAGTATTAACTTCTTCACGCGATTTTCTTTCCTTTTATTCCTCTGGACGCGTTAACTGCCAGCTGAGATCATTTAACACGCTTCCAACACATCGCCAAACTCTGTGAACTTTGTTTCATATATTCCTGATTATATAGCCAATTATGGTCAAAACGACGACCCTTACTAGCCCTGTTTAGGCCCTAGGAACAAACCCATTTGATTTCAGCGATTGAGTCTCGTTAGAACGCATCCAAAACACAATCCCTAATTCTGGCAGCTTTGAAACCAGGTTTCCCGCCAAAATCCAAAATTTGAACGAAGAAGATGAGTGCCCCTTAACAAAAACCGGGTTCCCTTTAGCAATTTGGGGTATATTTAGCAATTCTTGGGTGCGAATAGCAATTTGTGGGCTACAAAGAGTATTTTTGGGCTGTAAATAGTGAAAAACTACTGGGTTCCTTTATCAACTCTTCTGGGACATTTCTGGGGGTGCCCTTATCCATAGTCGGGTTGCCTTTAGTACTTTTTTGAGGTCCAAAAACCACTTTTCGAGCCGAATTCTCCATAAGAACTTATTTCCTTGAAAAGACTTAAAACATTAGCAATAAAATGAGTCTTAGCTGATGTAATTGTTGGTGAAATAGCGCGGCACTTACGTGCTCATCAAATTCTCCCACAGTTACATTTTGCTAGTCCTCGAGCAAAACAGAAAATATATATATTCGCTCAACAGCTGGATATGGAGATGTCTGCTAAACATCGAGACAGATCCACTAAACAGTGGTAGAGAAATGTCTGCTAAACAGCTAGACGAATCCACTAAACAGTGGTATAGAAATGTCTGCTAAACAGCGAGACAGATAATCAGAATGACCCGCTCAATTGCTGATCATAATTTTTATTATTATTTATTAATTAATTAATTGATTTATTTATATATATATTTTTCTAGACCCGCTCAACAACTGATCATATATATATATTTTAATTATTATTTGAAAATGCGAGGGTCTAACAACCACACCCAACAATTCGTTTGGCAATCTGAGGGGACTTACTCTAATATACTTTCTAGATAATCAACTAGACAGTCAGACTCAATCTAGAATAAAGTATATCAAAGAGTTTAATATCTCCGACTCTTAATTCAATCCGCAATCAGCAAATAGAAATCTGCGAGCCCGATTGAATATAAGAGGAATTACTTGAACGATACCAAAGACCAATGTTCAAGTGTCAATCAATGTAAATCAACAACCAAAAGTTGGATATTCTAATTGATTGATCTTAACGTACAACCTGTGATATTTCAATTATATAACAAAATAATGCGGAAAAGAAATAACACAGACATCAAAATTTTGTTAATGAGCAAACCGAAAATGCAGAGAAACCCCGGGACCTAGTCCAGATTGAACACCATACGGTATTAAGCCGCTACAGACACTAGCCTACTACCAATTAACTTCGGACTGGACTGTAGTTCAACCCTAATCAATCTCACATTGATTCAAGGTATAGTTGCGCTCCTTACGTCTCTGATCCCAGCAGGATACTACACACTTGATTCCCTTAGCTGATCTCACCCACAACTAAGAGTTTCTACGACCCAAAGTCGAAGACTTGATAAACAAATCTGTCTCACGCAGAAAAGTCTATAGGATTGAATAAATCTGTCTCCCACAGAAATATCCAAGAGTTTTTGTTTCGTCTTTTTATAAATCAAGGTGAACATGAACCAATTGATAAACCAGACTTATATTCCCGAAGAACAGCCTAGTATTATCAATCACCTCACAATAAACTTAATCCACTAGTGAAACAATTTATTGTGGAATCACAAACGATGAGACGAAAGTGTTTGTGATTACTTTTCTATCTTGCCTGTTGGAGATATAAATCTCAAGACAGTTTTACAATTGCACTCAATCACGATAGAAACAACAAGATCAGATCACGCAACTACAAAGAGAATAGTAGGGTCTGGCTTCACAATCCCAATGAAGTCTTCAAGTCGTTAACCTACAGGGTCTCGAGAAGAAACATAAGGTTAAAGGAGAATCGACTCTATTTATGCAACTAGTAGCACAGGAGGTGTGGGTATTAGGTTAGTTGCCAGAGTTCTCCTTTATAAAGTTTTCAAATAAGAGTTTGCAATCCAAGTTACCTTGGTAACAAAGAATTCAATATTCACCGTTAGATGAAAAACCTGATTCAACCAAGCTAATATATTTCAACTGTTAGATAGAATTTAACTTGTTCCACACAAATGAAATGTACCCTCATTTAGGTTTACGTAGTCGTACCCAAACGTGTACACCATGTTGGTTCACAAATAGTTAACCGAGGTTATCCATATGATTACTCTCATATCAACCTTATTCATCTTAACCATAACTAGTTCAAATGACTCAAATGAAACTAGTTAAAGAGTTGTTCAATTGAAATATTCTCATGTATTTATAGAAGAACACAATAGAAGCAAAATCGGTTTGATTCACTCGAATCGATACATGAACATTATAGCCACGGTTTGCAAAGATTGCACTCCTTATTGATAAATGTTTTAGGTTCATGTACAACAGATTTTAGAGAGTAACCTACTTAAGTATGTGTACGGGTATGCGTACTTAGTAACCATATTTGATTTTTTTTTTAGTTTTCAAAATCAGCAGAAATTCACGAGCGTGAACTTTCTCCTAGTATGCGTATAGGTACGCGTACTCTAGGTAACCGGATGAGTTTGGTTTTTGATTTTCAAACTCAGCAGAAATTCACGGACGTGAAGTTCCGCCAGTATGCGTACCCGTACGCATACTTACCCAGTCTCCTACAACCTTTTTGTATACACACAAGTATGCATACTTTAGGCTCCTGTTTTTGGACTTATACACTAATGTGCGAACACATTATGC